>NC_090227.1:962500-1280000 GCF_024489055.1 Chanodichthys erythropterus | reverse complement strand
TCTGACTTTGTCTTGAAATTCTGACTTTTTGTCTTGGAATTCTGACATTTTATCTTGGAATTCTGACTTTTTGTCTTGGAATTCTGACTTTTTGTCTTGGAATTTTTACATTTTGTCTTGGAATTCTGACTTTTTGTCTTGGAATTCTGACATTTTGTCTTGGAATTTTGACTTTTTGTCTTGGAATTCTGACTTTGTCTTGAAATTCTGACTTTTTGTCTTGGAATTCTGACATTTTATCTTGGAATTCTGACTTTTTGTCTTGGAATTCTGACATTTTGTCTTGGAATTCTGACTTTTTGTCTTGGAATTCTGGCTTTTTGTCTTGGAATTCTGACTGTCTTGAAATTCTGACTTTTTGTCTTGGAATTCTGACTTTTGTCTTGGAATTCTGACTTTTTCCTTGGAATTCTGACATTTTGTCTTGGAATTCTGACTTTGTCTTGAAATTCTGACTTTTTGTCTTGGAATTCTGACTTTTGTCTTGGAATTCTGACTTTTGTCTTGGAATTCTGACATTTTGTCTTGGAATTCTGACTTTGTCTTGAAATTCTGACTTTTTGTCTTGGAATTCTGACATTTCATCTTGAAATTCTGACTTTTTGTCTTGAAATTCTGACTTTTGTCTTGGAATTCTGACATTTTGTCTTGGAATTCTGACTTTTTTTTCTCACAATTCTGACTTTTTTCTTGGTATTCTGACTTTTATTTGCAAATATTTTTACACCTTGAATTTATATATATATATATATATATATATATATATATATATATATATATATATATATATATATATATATATATATATATTGAATTATAAGTTTACATTTTGCAATTCTGACATCTTCCTCCAAATATTTTTACACATTGCAATTCTGACCTTTTTACCGAATTTTTTTTTACATTTCGGAATTGACTTTTTTTCTTTGAATATTTTTACACTTCGTAATTCTGACATTTTTCTCGGAATTCTGAGTTTACATCTTGCAATTCTGACTGTTTACATCTCACATAAAGTTTATATCTCTAGAAAGAAAGTATGAAATGTGCAATATAAACTATTTGCGAGGAAAGAAGTCACAATGCCCTTTCTGTGGCAGAAATAAACTTCCACATAAAACTGTTACTGATTAATATTAATGTCTTGCTTATTATTGAGATGTTCTCCACTTAAATAATCGTGCCCTTGAATATGTGTTGTGTGTGGCAGGTTCATAACTTCTACCGAGGCAGTGGAGGCAGCATGAGTAAAGCGCAGGAGGAGTGGGTGTCTGGCGCCTGGAAAAACCCTCACGTTCAGCAGGCAGCTATGGGCGCAGCGACCGGGGCCATGCAGGGCCCGCAGACACCGCCGTACTCCGCACCCTCCTACGACAACACCATGTAAAACACCACCTAACAATGAATAATCAATAGATCCAGGCCGAGCGGGAAACCTGTTATCGATCGTGACGTGATGTAGCCGGAATATGAGGTGGAGCAAGCCAAGCTTCGGATTTTTTAAATTTTTTTTTATTTAAATGTGTCTTTGTTTTGTGTTTTGTGTATATTTTTGCTGTTATGTGAAACTATTAAATTAGAAATTAGTTTATGTAGATTTGATAAGATTTGCAATCAGGGAAAACCTGGAAATATCAGGAAATTGTCAAATGTTGTATAATTTTTATAATGTATATAAAACATACAACCAAATTTTAATAAATTATATAAACCATCCTGGAAATTGAAAAGGTAAATATTAATATTTCTAAAATATGAATTCAGCTAGAAATTGTGAACACATTTGTCTATAAAATGATTAAATGATTAAACATTTTAAAGATGCAAATTTTTATAGTGAATATATTTTTTGCTAGTTATTCTACACTCTAAAAAATGCTGGGTTAAAAATGGACAAACCCAGCGAATGTGTTTTTTTTAACCCAGCGGTTGGGTTAAATGTTTGACCAACATGCTGAACAGTTTTATTTAAAAATGACTATATAGCTTGTTTAAAATGAACCCAAAGTATGTTGGAAATGAACATTAATAATTATTCATTAAACTTATTAATAAAACAATAAATCTATGAAATTGCTTATTAATAATTTTTCACTTTTTGATTATTATTGTTGCCTCTAGTGATTATGTTTCTGATGTTTTAGTAATTATGTGTCTGATTTCAACCTATTTTGGGTTCATTTTAAGCCAGCCATATAGTCATTTTTAAACAATAGTTGAGTTAAATAAAACTACCCAGCAGGTTGGGTCAAACATTTAACCCAATCACTGTGTTTGTCCATTTTCAACCCAACTTGAGTTGTTTTTAACTCAACATTTTTTAGAGTGTAAATTATTTAATCTGCTTGAAACTGCTCAAGTGAGTGTAATATGAAATTGCTTTTAAAAATGTTGATTTAGTAATCATAAATGACTAGTAGACAGGTTTCTCTTTTCATTAATTCAATTTGATGTATTTTGTTTTAATTTCAGAAATACTGTACTGTGTGTATAATGTGTAGAAATGATTTCGTCAGGTCACTGAAACATGGTTTGTGAGTATTAATGCATTACATTCATTGAAGAGCCACAGATTCCTTTAATATATACATGAAAAGGGAATTGTGTAAATCGTTACTATTTTCAAAGACATTTTAGACGTGTGATATAAAACCAGTGATACAGATTCTTGACTGTAATGAATTTAAATAAAGCACCAATGAATACAAGTAAACCTCTTTGGGCTTCATGTGTCGAGAGTTTTGTCCAGCAGGGCGCAGTGTTGTTCTAGGCTGAGACATCTTCACACTCCCTTCACTCCCTTTCCAAACCGGGATTTCCCCAGAGACAGCACTGACTTGCAGATTGCAATTGGACAACAACACCACCTTGTCAGACTAATAACTTGATCCTCAGTTAGGCGCAAAATTAAGCAGGCACGTTTTCAGCGTGGACATCAGCCGAGCTTGTGTCTGAGCCCAGATTAGATCGCTGAAGAAGACAATGAATGGATTTTTGTCTCACACTCTCATCATTTGTATCTCCCTGTGCAGAGTAATGATAGGATCATTCACATTAGAGAGTATCCCAGAAGACACCAGCACTGCCATAAACATCAATTTGCACTAACACAGAGGAGATGTAAAATAAAACTCGTAGTATGAATTATGAAGATGAGCATGTTTTCCTGCTTCCAGCTTAAATCAAATTATTTCATGTAAATAAAAACAATAAAGTCAGCACCATCACAGTGAAACATGTTCTTTATGTCACTGACTACTGTCTGTTATATCGGATCAAACCTTCACGCCGGCGTTATGTCACTGTCAGCAAAGGCCCTGATGCTTTAGTGCTCCCGCAGATCAACCGGTGCATGACTCTAGCAAGGTCAAGGTCATGGATTGGAACTCATAATAATAAAACATACAGCTCGATGGTTACAGCTCTATGACTGTCCTGGAAAATAACAGAATTGTTTTTGTGTTTTATAATACAGAAGTTGATGTATCTGCAGCAGTTGCAGACAGTGAAATACAATTTTGTACATTCATATTAACTGTAGCAGTATTGCAACTCAGCAGGCAGTATGTCTTGTATAAGCTAAACTCTAGATTGTGAGGTGGAAATTCATGTTGTGCAGATGGGAAATTACAGTATGATCCGCCTTAGGGTCTATCTCTGAATTTCCTTTACTCTGTGATACTCGCTGCGTAAAACATCTGTTCTTCTGCAGTGCGTTAGAAGGAAATGAAGTCATTCTGAACAGGGTTCAAGTTAAGTAAGTGTACGCTATCCTGTAGAAAAAGAATTGCTGGTTTAACTTTAAAAAGTAAGTTACCTGAGTTCATTGAAATTCAAAATTTGAGTTCTTTCAATGAAGGCGATTGATTTAATCAACAGAAACTCAAAATATTGTTATCTGAAGCACATTTATTAAGTTGATTTGAATAATTTTTTACAGTGTAAAAAAAAAAAAAAAAATGCTGGGTTAAAAACAACCCAAGTTGTGTTTAAACTGGACAAACCCAGTGAATGGGTTGTTTTAACCCACGGTTGGGTTAAATGTTTGCCCAACCTGCTGGGTAGTTTTATTTAACCAAACTATTGCTTAAAACTGATTATATTGCTTAAAATAAACCTAAAATATTTTTAGAAATTAACATTTATTTATATGTTTAATGGATAATAATTAAAGACTAAACATTTATTCAATTGCTTGTTAATAAATGTACACCTTTTGATTATTATTGTTTCCTCTAGTAATTATGTGTCTGATTTTTAATTTCCAACATATTTTGAGTTCATTTTAAGTCAGCCATATATGAATTTTAAACAATAGTTAAGTTTAATAAAACTGACCAGCACGCTGGCTAAACATTTAACCCAACCGCTGGGTTAAAATAACCCAATCACTGGGTTTGTCCATTTTCAACCCAACTTGGGTTGTTTTAACCCAGCATTTTTTTAGAGTGTAAATCCGGCTAACAGAGAACGTTTTCAGAACGTTCTGGCAAGGTTCTCTCAAAGTTATAAGCAAACGTTCTTCCAGTAACATTAAGAACACTCACTTAAAGTTATCTGGTCTTTCATAAAGTCACATTAACAAAAAACGTTATTTATACATCGTTCATGGAACGTTTTTTTTCTGAAACGTTTAGTTGGACGTTCTTCTAACATTTTTTTTTAAATGTTACTATTTGTTTCAGAACATCAGAGAACATTCAAAAGTAACGTTCCCATGGAGAATGATAAAATGGAACGAGGGCGGGGCAACCTGTCACTCACATGAGATCCACCAATAGTAAACCACAACCATCCAATCAATTTGCCACAGACAAAATTAAGCCCCGCCCTACATTTGTTCTTGTTCCAGAAGCAATTCATGAGGATATACTTCACAGTAGGGAAGAAAAGAGTGTAGTATAATATAGTATATTATATATAAGTGCATTTAAAGTGTTTTAAGAAACATAGTTATGAAAGCATACTCTCTTTAAGTTTAAGTACACTTTTCACTTTTTAAAAAATATTCAAGTACACTAAAAGTTTACATTCAACACTCATTTTTCACAAGGGAAGGTCCCAGGCTGATTCTGAGTCTCGGTCGATTTCTGCCCAAGTCTTCATTCTGTGCCCAAACATCCATAATTAACAAGCACAAGGGCTTATGGGTGTCATTCACTGTGAGATGCAGTGCAACACAGAGTATAAATGTAAAAAAAAGAAAAATAGTGAAAGACACAACTTGTTCCTTGGGTTCTGTGGCCCTAGAGAAAGTCATTCATTCAGTGTAGTATTCTTGGCCTGCATCAATGCATGATAAAGTAATGGTTGCTGGGACGTGACTTCATCTGTTTTGGTATTCGGGTCACCGTGAGAGACTACAGCTGCTTTACCAGAATACAGAAAACAAAAATATGTTCTAAAACGTTTTGTTAAGTTCTGAAAACATTCTCTGAACATTCAAAAGGTCCATTTAGAAAAAATAAATTAAAAATATTGGTTGCACTTTATTTTAAGGTGTCCATGTTACAGTGTAATTATACATTTAATTACTGACTAATAATAACCAACTAAATGTACTATAACTATGCAGATGCATGTAATTGTGCATAATTTATAGTTATCGCTACAGTAAATATATGTAACGTGTAACAAGGACACTAAGAGTTTATTCTTGGTTATACGGACATTAAAGGGGACCTATGACGCCCTTTCACAAGATGTAATATAAGTCTCCGGTGTCCCCAGAATGTGTCTGTGAAGTTTCAGCTCAAAGATCATTTATTATAACTTGTCAAATTTGCCCCTATTTGGGTGTGAGCAAAAACACGCCGTTTGTGTGTGTGTCCCTTTAAATGCAAATGAGCTCCGCTTTCCAGAAGAGGGCGGAGCTTTAACAGCTCAACAACAACAAAGCTGGAGAATCTCACGCAGCCAAAATGAGGAAAGTGTTCAGCCTTACATTGTTCAAACCGGAGTCGACACTGATGGAGAGACTCAGGAAGAAGTTACAACTTTTAGACGTTTCTGAATGGTTAGTGGATAAATTGATGTAGTTGCTGTGGAGTTGATTCAACTCATCCACTAGCATGTGTCGTCATGTTCATCTTTTGAGTAAATCCAGCGTTCGTTTGGTGTAAAATGACGGCATGACAACAACATTCCATGAACACTATATAAATGGTTATGTGCTAACATTTTGAGAACATTATTAAAGACCACAACTTTGAACGAACGTTCCATTAACAATACTGGAAGAACGTTTGTTCATAACCTTGTCAGAACGTCAGCCAAAGTTCTTAAATGTTTCCTATTTGCTGCATTACCATCCCAAAATCAACAGCCATTACTCCTTAAAGGAAATGGATTTCGTTCAGGGCCTTCTAACCTTATCAATATTGTGATAGCACACTATCACAAGGAACATAATGGGGAATTCAAGCCTAATAAATAACTTTTAGGTGGTTAATGTTTGCAGAGGGGTCAGTAGAGGAACACAGGAGTCAGTTCTCCAGTGAACAGAGGAGCTCTATGTTCTCCCAGTCAAGGGTGACTGTATCCTTGTGCTTTACAAACACACACAAACTCTCTCTATCACACCCATATGACTGTGTGCAGACACACGCCACGTATAGGAATCTCATGATGTCTAATGCCCTCTGTCTCTTATATGGAGTTCTCCTTCACTTTATGATCAACACGCTCTTGATCTGACAGTGCAAAGAAAGTAAAGATAAGTCAAAGAGGAACTCTGAGACAGCTTATTATTTGTTTTGCATTGGAATAAAGTTTCATTGCAAATTCTGGGTCATGAACTGCTTTATTTGTGCACATGAATACAAACAGAGGCCCTAAAAAGTATTTAGACACTTATTCCACTCCTAAAATGTCATTGCATTATATATATATATATATTATATATATATATCTCAAACCACAAAACTCGGTTTGATTCATGCTGATGCGATTGCCATAACACTGTTTCATTATGGATGCGAGCTACAGTGTACGTGGTGTGCTGCTCATAGTCTTTGAATAAAGACATCTGGTAGATCCATGTTTGGAGGACAAACAATCAGTTCGCCCTTTGTAATCTTACATTACATCAGCTGTTGTTTGTCTCATGTTGTCTACTTGTGAACAGCATTCATCACGTCCTTGCAAACAACTGCAAACAGATAATGTAATCCAAACTTTGTTTAAACTCTTAACCGGAGCCTCTGGCTAACTTTGAGACTTCTTCATTTTTCCTTTAATGATGGGACTCATTGTTTATGAATTATAATCATGCCTGTAAGCTACTGACACACTACAATGCAGTAGGCTTAATATTTCACAACACAAAGCGCTATTTAACAACATGCTATAGTTCTCTTGACCCTTAAGATTATCTTTACTGTCTTTATGCTTGAATCCCAGAGGCCCTAATGCTGTTTGTGAAATCAATCAATCAATCAATCAATCAATCAATCAATCAATCAATCAATCAATCAATCAACCAATCAATCAATCAATCAATCAATCAATCAATCAATCAATCAATCAGTCAGTCAATCAATCAGTCAGTCAATCAATCAATCAGTCACGGCTGGGCGATTTTTCTGATTAATTTGAATGTAATGTTTTGCCACAATTTTATTATTTTTAAATCAAGAAATCATAGTTTTGAATAAAAATGTTGGCAAACATTACAATTAGACATGCTGACAATTCAGCAATGAAACAAGAAAATGATCCGAGCACATGATGGTGCGTCCGATTCACCATTCTTGTGTGATGTAGAACACATCACTAGTCTTAAGCGGCTGTTCACTCAGAAATACGTTATTGCGTTGAAAATCGCTGTGTTTTCAGAATGCAGTTTCATAGTTGAGACGCTGCAAAAGATGCAAGATACGAGTGCAACAACCACACACATCCATCAAACATAAAAACAATAGGAATTAAAGCTGCAAGCAGCGATGAAAGGGCCGCGCTCGCAACCGGTGGCCTTAGGAAAACAGCGAATAGTGGGAGACATGCATTTAAAGGTACAATTTGTGATATTTTTTCCGCTAGAGGTCGCTAGAAGCCTATTCAAAACAAAGGCGTAGTTTGATGACGCCAAGTTTTAGAGCGGAAACTTGGGACATGTGGTCTCTAACTCAACGGACGGTGCAAAAGAATAGGGATTGGATGCAATTATTAACGTTACTGTAGTATGAAGCAGAGCAGGAGCGAGTGTTGTGGAGCTGAACGAGGAGCTGGACTTTTATTATGACACAGTCGCCGGCGCCGCTTCCGCTTTTCCGGTCATGAGTTTACGGGAGCTGTCCTTGTCGACAGAACCAGCGGCAGATGGTAAACAGTAATTATGTTCCATAAATAATTAACACAATCCACCATAAAACGTGCAAGAAGTAAATAAGGAACTGGTAGTGGTTTGCTGGACGCTAGACACTACTTCCGCATTTGTCCACGGCACTGTTGTCATGTGGTTTCTACGTCAGTAAAGGCGGTAACAAAGGATAACCGACGTCATTGACAGGCGACTGCACTGTCCCGTGTCACTGTTTAGAATGGGAATTTTCTCATGATTTACAAGTAGTTGAAAACATTAGAGATATTGTTAGTAATCAGCTGGACAAAATATATAACACTAGCCTAGTGGTTTTTGGATATTTTACTGCAAAAATTTTACAGATTGTACCTTTAAGCAGGTAAATATAGGAAAAAAAATAGCAAAGTCATTTCGACACGCCAAACTTCCTGCTGCCAGCTTTTACTATCACTGAAAATTGCCATGTAGTTGTCTTCAGGTCAGGACTATTATCATTATCAAACATGTAAGGTTTGGGGCAGATTTGACATTGTATGACTGAGTTACAACAACTTCACGTTTCGTGGCGTTAATCGCATACATTAGCACTTAGCCAAGTGTTGCATGATTTAACATGTTTCTAGCATGTTTGGAACTTCATGGCATATACAAATGTGTTTCAGGGAGTGGATTACAGAGCAAAGCATGTCATTTCCTGTTGCCAACAGGTGGCGCTATGACTAACTGAATATTAGCATAGATGTCTTTAGGCCAGGACTCTAATAAAACATGTGAAGCTTGGGGCAGATCGGACTTTCATGGCAAAACACCAAATTTTGACAGGTCGCCAACTGTAGATCTTCGTAATTTTATGTTGCAAAGGCCTTTAGATTAGACAGACCAAATTTGATGTTGATCTTATTAAAGCTCTAGGAGGAGTTTGTTAAAGTAGAACGTCTGGAAATGGCAAAAACTGCACAAATTTTGCAGAGAAAATTAACAATATCTCACTTCCTGTTGGGTTTTTAGATTTTGCTCCAAGAGATTTTTTGTAGGTATTGGGCTGTTACATGTATGTACTGAATTTCATACTTGTACGTGAAACGCAGTGCGAAAGGCACTTCGTTGATTTGTAGGTGATGCTTTTCGAGCCATTTTGCCTCAACTAATTCTAAAACCCACATCAGATGTACATTTTTGCCACCTCTGATGCGTATGCAAAGTTTTGTGAGTTTTCGAGCATGTTTAGGCCCTCAAAAATGTGATTCATTTCGGAGAAGAATAACAAAAAACAAAGCAATTCCAATAGGGTCCTCACATAACCAAATGAAATGCAAAAACCTGTAAGGAACTACTGTATGTTTGATATTTAATGTTTGCATGATGGTAACAGGCTGAAATGTGCTGTTATTTTCAAAAAGCATTTACAGTTAATAATAGCCCATTACTGGTGTTATTTATTGCTATAAAATTTTTGGCTAAGAAATATTTAGCATTTTTTTATTTTATTTGATATTATTTCTAAGTATATAGGATATGTTTAAGATAACTTTGTACAATATTTGCCTTCAAATTTCATGTATATTTCCTTAAAAAATATTTAACTAATATCAAGCAATTTGCTTTACATTTATACCATGTTACTTGAATCATATTGTAGTTACGTTTTTAAAGGTACAATTTGTGATATTTTTTTCCGCTAGAGGTCGCTAGAAGCCTATTCAAAACAAAGGCGTAGTTTGATGACGCCAAGTTTTAGAGCGGAATCTTGGGACATGTGGTCTCCATCTCAACGGACGGTGCAAAAGAATAGGGATTGGAGTCTGGAAGAACTCATGTTCGTGGATGCGATTATTAACGTTACTGTAGTATGAAGCAGAGCGGGACCGAGTGTTGTGGAGCTGAACGAGGAGCTGGAGCGATTGATCAACACACGCCTCACGAGCAGCGGGACTTTTATTATGACACAGTCGCCGGCGCCGCTTCCGCTTTTCCGGTCATGAGTTTACGGGAGCTTTACTTGTCGACAGAACCAGCGGCAGATAGTAAACAGTAATTATGTTCCATAAATAATTAACACAATCCATCATAAAACGTGCAAGAAGTAAATAAGGAACTGCTTGAAGCAAGCTAGTGGTTTGCTGGACGCTAGACACTACTTCCGCATTTGTCCACGGCACTGTTGTCATGTGGTTTCTACGTCAGTAAAGGCGGTAACAAAGGTAACTGCGTCATTGACAGGCGACTGCACTGCCCCGTGTCACTGTTTAGAAAGGGAATTTTCTCATGATTTACAAGTAGTTGAAAACATTAGAGATATTGTTAGTAATCAGCTGGACAAAATATATAACACTAGCCTAGTGGTTTTTGGATATTTTACTGCAAAAATTTTACAAATTGTACCTTTAATTTGACTAGTTAAATCGAAATCGGAAATCGATCAGTCGGTCCGAAAAAAATCGAGATTTTGTATTTTTTTGCCATATTGGCCAGCCCTACAATCAATCACTTATTGTGTTCTGTTGATTTTATTGATTTATTTTGAGATACTAGGAGCTTTTTGGACATTTCATGTATTTGTCATTGTCAAGTTAAGTCACACTTAATTCTAGACAATGCAGATAGTCTCAAAGCAGCTTCAAAAACAAGAAAATAACAGCATTAATGTTGCAGAATTCATCAATTATGAAACAAATTCAATTCCAGCTGTAAAACAGAAAGGCAATAGTGTCATTATTCAATACATTTAAATAGCAGTGTCAATGTTGCATAGTCGTAACTGAACATTTATTCATAATGTCACCTGCTTTGCCAAAATGCCTTGGTAAAGATCCTACAGACATTTGAATTGGCTTCCTGAGGCAAACGTGTCCCAAAGTCATCAGTGTTTTAAACCCTTGAGCCACATCAGCATCTGTGGATTGAAAGCCAAATCAGGCTACTGATGAAGAACCTGTAAAATAAGCAAGTTAGTAAACTCCCGCTCTTCCAGAGCCGTTCCCAGTCATTTGTTCCAATTGTCCGAGAGTCTATAAACAAGCGTATCCCTGCAGCAATTTTGCCCTCTGTTAGCAGCACCTCTGTAATGAGAATTTATTCCCCCATTGTTCCCTCCGTATGGCCTCCTTTGTCGCCTCAGGAACGGGCCATTTGCGAGTAACTGAGAATTGAGTGTGGAAAGCAAAGGAGGACACAGAGGACAGGAACGATGTGGGTCTCCCGGCGTTTACTGCCAGGCAGCGATGCGAGCCAGACTGCCAAGACAACTCACCTTCTTTATTCCAAGACCTTCAAATGTAATGGCACACATAAATAGAGATGATGAGGAGTTCATTAGCTCAGCCGAATGGCCTCAGCGCCGCACGAGACGCGTTTGCAACCAGCCGTCGTTATTAAAGTAAACAAGCCGGTCGCTGAGGCTGAAGTGAAATATCTTCACGCTTGTGTTTTTCACCGTAAGTGATAGTTGAATTATTTACCGCGGCGCTCGGTCTCCATCTTCACATCTCAACAGTTCAAGATAATCTCCCACTGAGTCCGAGTTGTTAATCATTTGATTTAATGGTGGAGAACAGCACTAGTCTGGAGATAAATCACGGCGACATCGAGACCACCGTGTCGTGACGTCGCGTTGCCCCGTCTCAGAGCAGAACAGGCAAACTTGTGTTTCCACACAACACAAACACCTCATGTCGACTGCCTGCTGTTACATTTTCTCTTTACTTAACCGTCATAAGTCATGCTCGAGGAGATATTGAATAGCAGATCAAGCGCTCCATTGGATTGGGCTTCACTAGGCATACTTGTTCATGCACCAAAATAATCTGTTTATAATTGGATTGATGGTTCAAATGGACTGAAAAGCCTTCATGTAAACATTCGAGTGAAATTTCGATCAGACTGAAAGTGCTCGTGTAGCTCTGAAATAATCACATTACCAGGAAAAATATTCTAAACTATTGAACCTAATTATTTTTAAATTCAAAACTGCGCAGTGCAATGATGATGCTGTATTGTATGTTTACCTACATCATGGTCAGTGTAATAAATATTTGCTAACGTGTCTTCTTTTTAACCTGTGACATCAATGGCCTACGTCATGCAGTAGCTCCCCTGACATCATAACAGTGGCTTTCTTTAAAGCATTACATAATCACGTTGGAAAGGTCATGCATAGTACCGCGGTAGGGCGAAAAACTTATTTTATTTTCTCCTCCAACTTCAAAATTGTCTGACATCGTTGTTTTACCTTTTTTTGTAAAGGCCGTTTGACTTCGTCTTTGCAAACACTGGATCGATACTTCCGCCTAAGTCACGCGTGAGCTTTCCAACATGATTACGTCATGCGTGGAGCATCACAGAGCAGTGCAAGATGAGCATTTGTGGTTAAAAAGTATATAATTATTATTTTTTTTTTTAGAAAATGAGCAATGGTTTCTCTAGATAAGTCTCTTATTCCTCGTCTGGGATCATGTAGAGCTCTTTGAAGCTGCACTGAAACTGACATTTCAACCCGTTGAACCCCAGTGAAGTCCACTATATAGAGAAAAATCCTGGAATGTTTTCCTCAAAAACCTTCATTTCTTTTCAACTGAAGAAACAAAGACATGAACATCTTGGATGACATGGAGGAGAGTAAATTATCAGGAAGTGAATTCTGAAGAGAAGTAATCCTTTAAAATGTGCTGACGATGTAATGCACATGTAAATAAATATGTGATTCAGATTGCAAAATGCAGGGTTCATATAAACAGAATGGCAACTCTTTATGTTACAGTGTCCTACAGTGTTCTAAAATTGAATGCAGTATTCTTTATTTACTTCTCTTTTTTTACATTGCAGTACTTATCTGTGTAAGGAACACCTTAAAATAAAGTGAAGCTGACAGAACTCAGAATCTGATATCAGATTGGATTCATTCCAAATGACGGAAGTTGAGTCATAATGAGATTCATAACTAAATGGAAGAACCGTTACATGATGTTTCATCACTGGAGTGTTTGAATCCATCTGCCCTCAAACAAGAACTGTGGATTGAATGTGTTTTCCATTGTCTTTGTTCTATATTCCTACCGAAGAGACCATCCTGCTAGTCTAAACTGTTTTTTTTTTAGAAAGTATCTGATCTTCTCAAAAACAACCAAAATAGAGTTTAGACCAGTCTGGTGGTCAGCTAATTCCAGAAAACAACGAGTTTGTGCTGGTTTTCAGTAAACTGTAAGCTGAAATGCCAGATTCATGTGATTCTTCACTCGCCTGGACTGGCATTTATATTTCTCTCTTCTCGTTGAGGTCTTGTCTTGTTCTCTCTATAGTCAAAGAAAGCTATGCAACCACACGTATTACTTGGAGCGCTGCTGAAAACAGCTCCTCGCTCTGTTTTTAATCTGATGTCATGATCGTGGAATTCGCTAATAGGTCTCTGACTCGGTCTTACCTCTCTTATTTGGCGACATTTGCTCACTGAAAACACACAAGCATGTTGTCTACAAACTGCACAGTTCACACTCAGTAAAACTGTGGTATCTCAAAATAAAAACATGATTTATGCTAAATAAGGCTGTAAAGTTAGTTATTTATGTACGTATCGTAGTGGCCAAAAGTGAGGAAAACCCTTTATTCAAATATTATTAAAAAAGATTTTATAAGCACGTCGTGTAGTTGTGCTTGGAGTCGATTGTTTTATTTGTGATAATAATGTGATGAAACATGCAATATTGTGCAGACATAATTTTTTGGACAGGCTGTCATACAAAAAAATTATAAACACACTAAATATTAATAACCGACTATGTCGACTATTTTTTTTTTTTTGCCATTTTTTTAAGATAGATACCTTAAAGGATTAGTTGATTTCAGAGTTAAAATTTCCTAATAATTCACTCACCTCCATGTCATCCAAAATGTACATGTCTTTCTTTCTTCAGTGGAAAAGAAATTAAGGTTCATATAGTGGACTTCACTGGGGTTCAACGGGTTGAAGGTCCAAATGTCAGTTTCAGTGCAGCTTCAAAGAGCTCTACATGATCCCAGACGAGGAATAAGAGTCTAATCTAGAGAAACCATCGCTCATTTTATAAAAAAAAAAAATAAATAATAATAATATACTTTTTAACCACAAATTTGCTGTTTTTGTTGCATTTGCACGGCTTTAACCAGCAGATGTCCTCAGCATGCTATGTTTGGAGTGAATAGCTAGTGTAATCGATCTAATCTAACAGTGAATTGACAAAGTCATTAAAGTGGAACAAAAACAACACTTAGTCTTTTTCACTGCATCTTCAAAGGAAGCAAGAAAATGTTGTTGAAACTAGTGCTGGATATCTGAGGGCATTTTATATTACACTGTTTGCTAGCCTGGCATTCTGACAGTTTATTCCGAGGGTATGACTGATTGTTTTCCAAATATCCATTTTCTTTAAAGTATCATTGAAACTTGTCAAACAGTGGTGGCTTTTTCTGAACCTCTGCGATCAACTTCTCCGCAACGTCGTCTGCCATTTTAAATGAGCGAGCCCTTAAATTAGAATGGATTCTGATTGGCTGTCAGTGTATTATCGTTCAACAACTGGAAAAAAAATCGTTCTGAAAGTGATCCCAGTGATATTGTTTCTCTGTCATTATATCTGTGGTGTGGACAGTGCTATTCTTTTATATTTAGAATGATTTTTAGAAATATATCTTTATCATTGTCTTTATAGTTATCGTTCTTGGTGTGAACCAGTGGTGTAGTCGGGGCGATACGCACGCATACGGCGTATGCTTACTTTTTGCTCAGGGCTGTTACGACTTCTAAGGATCAGTATTTGCGTATACCCACTTGTTTTATTGCTTCGAAAATCCATAAAATATTGTCCTGTTAGCTTCTCCTTTAACTGTGTGTCCAATGCTGTTGTGTAAACTTGCAATTCTTTGTTGTAATTGGTGCATGAGCACTTATGTTATTCTACCTTTTCCCGCTCATCGTTGGCAAAAAAACAGGCTTCACAGTGCGTGTTCATGCTGTAGTGAGAGATCTTCGATCAAAGCCGCTCTGTGTTTTGAGCGGTGCATTGAGCGCAGATCTCTCACTGTAGCAGACACGGCGTGCGAAATATGTTGGTGAGTAAATAAGACTATTAATTAATTATATAGCCTACATTTTGCATTCAGAGCTTTTATAAGCGCTAAGTTGCCGTACAAACTGAAAAGACCATCAGCGCAACTGAAGCCCGGTTTATTTAATGCATTAGTGGTGCGGGAATCATAAACATACTAGGCTGCTACTCTGAATCTTATTAAGCTCCAAAAGTGTGATAAGATTTTCACGAGCCATCCCGACACTGATGATAAAGTGTGAGAATCATTTGAATTCTATTGAAATAGAGTTAAACACTTTAAAACACTATAGAGAAAGTCAATCGTGATCTAGACTGATGAACAAAATGAACAAAAATCTGAAAAGAGGTCAAACATAATCTTGCGCCAACAATTATTAGGGAGCTTTTAAACTATTCACGACCCACCCTTTCTAGAATTTATATAGTTTTATTGTAGTAATTACGGTAAATTTGGCTAACTTGTACAATTTATAATCTATTAAGGGAATTCACTAGATTTATATTACACCTGTGACATATTCTGTTGTTTCTATAGGCTATGTGTAGGTTCATATTTTTCATAACAAATTCTTTGATAATGGAAAATTATATAGTTTGATTCTTATGACACAATGAAGTAAAATTCTGTCAAACTGATAAGCTTACATAGTCATAAATAATATAAAACAGATAAAACAAACAATATACAAAGTTTATAGAGGTTACCGGGAAACAGCTTTATTTCTGCTGTTCCATAAGCGCCACCTACTGACAGAGAGTGGTTTAAATTTCCATTCAGCCTGACTACTGTTGTTGTTTGTTGGTGACCACATTTTTATAATGTTAATAAATTAGATTTCGAATAAGTGGCTTTTTTTAACACCCTTTTGAATAAAATGAAACTTTAATTTCAGATATCACTTTTCACAGTGAATATAATTCCAAAGCAGCATGTTTAAATAATAGTCAAACTGTAAAGCATTAAAAATGTCAACAAATTTTAGAATGCACTGTATTCATTTGTTTTTAATGAAACATGTTACTAGTGAACAACAACATAAAACACATTTACTGTCGTGTTTACGTGGGGGGGTCTGGGCAATAGTACACCACTTATTTTTTTAGGACTACACCACTGGTGTGAACGGGCCTTAAGCCAAACGCCCTTTACAAAAAAAGGTAAAACAACGATGTCGGATGATTTTGAAGTTGGAGGAGAACTTCCGGGGTACTTCCGCCTACATCACATGATGCGTTTTGATTATATATATATATATATATATATATACCCAAAAATTGTCACATTGCATGCATGGATTCATTCATATTCATACAAAAAAAAAAAATGGTAAAAGCTGGTGAAAAAAAAAACGAAATTTTATAAAAATAAAACTTCCGTTGCTCAGCCAGCATCTCATAAAAGAATCCCAGCATTCTCCAGTTTACCAAAAGCTCAACAAAGGCTCATTATGTTCTGGTCTGTCCCTCTTGTAAACTTTGGCATCACTGTCTTTTTTCTCAGAAATGACATGTTTATTGGTTTTCCTATTATATAACAAAGCAGGCTGATGCAAACTAAAAATAAATGTATTATCAGTGGAAATATCATGTACCAAACGCTAATCTACCCCTTGTAGTCGCTTGTATGCGTGTGTATTTTGGGATTTTTAATTGCACTTTGTTGTTTCCTGCACTTAATTTAACTGTGTAGATTAATCTGAGATGCAGTGGATATGATTTCTGCTCTTGTGAATCTGCTTCTGAGGTTACAGGGTTCTTATTACAGGCCTAATTCTTAATCAAAATGTTGCTTCTGTGGACCAAAACTGCTGGCATTCGGTACAGTACATGTTCTGTGCAAACGCAGATGGCAGATGGGAAACTTTCCCTAAAACTGAGCCACTTCAGCACAGTCTGATGAGTGTGTTTATTTTCCAACCACTTTAATTGACTTTGGATTGTCTGAACTCAAAAGACTTTCTTCTACTTCCACTAAAAAAGCTGGTATACACTTCATCTTTATTTAAAGATCCAGTATTTAAGGACAGATGATTCAGAGCACAAAAATAAGAGACAACCACAACAATAATAACAACCGCTCAAAGAGATGGATGTGTGCACCTGTCCTGGACCACAAAACCAGATCGCAACCAAACTGTCTACACTATAAACAATGGTATAATAATCATTTATACAGGGTATAAAGAGATACGATAAAACAAAGTCTGTTCTGCATTTGATCTGGAACTTAATAATGGACAACACTTTTCCCAGACTGTAAACCAGGCGGAGTGAATGAAGAACTGCTCACTGCAGAAAGGAATTCATTTAGCTTTGGTTGAAGGGTTTGATGCATCAAAACACGCATTTCATTCACATCGAACATATACAGTACGATGACCCTCACGGAAAGTTTCTTAGAGGTTTCGTATGCATTTATTAGCTGATTATTGCATGCTTATACTGCAGAACGTACAGTATGCAGACGGGTGTTTGTCGTTTAAGGCTCTTCAAGTGTAGCATAATATGGAGCTCTTTTTAACTGCAAATACTGTTTCTCTTTCCGAGGTAGGTACGGATGGAGTTAAGATTGTCAGTAACATTAAAGTATGCAATGTTAGCTTTGCAACAGTAGTATCATCTGTGTTCGATTTAACATTTCAAGGCATAAATCTCAATTTCAGATACAAAGAAACATGAATTCCTGGAGTGTAACACAGCAAGTACAGTATTTCCCTCCACAAGAACAGTGGATATGAGTACACTATGATAAAATAAACCTATAGCTAATGGCATGCATCAGTGGGTTAACTGTATCATATGAAGCATACAATGACCTGTGGCGGCTGACCAGTGCTGGCAGTTAAAGAAACAATAGATATGATCCAACATGGATGTCAGGATTCACACGGAACAAGTTCATTTTAAAACGAAGGGTTGGGTTTAGTCCAATACAATACAATCCTGTAACTTAAACAGTAGATCATGGCACCAGCAACACCAAGGTCATGGGTTTGATTCCCAGGGAATGTAAATGTAGACCGTTAATGCAATGCAAGTCGCTTTAGATAAAAGTGCCTGCCAAATGCATGAATGTAAATATTGTTGATTACCACAAAAAATCATTTTTTTTAAAAAAAACAAAAAGCATTACAGTAAGTTACAATGAGGCACTTAAAGGGATAGTTCACCCAAAAATGAAAGTTCTGTCATCATTTACTCATCCTCAAGTTGTTCTAAACCTGTATGAGTTTCTTTCTTCTGCTGAAGACAAAAGAAGATATTTTGATGAAAGTCGGTAACCAAACAGTCGTGGGGCCACCATTGACTTCTATAGTATGGAGAAAAAATACTATGGAAGTCAATGGGGCCCGTCAACTGTTTGGTTACCGACATTCTTTAAAATATCTTTGTGTTCTGCAGAAGAAAGAAATTCATACAGGTTTGGAACAACTTGAGGATGAGTAAGAGATGACAAATTTTTAATTTTTAATTTTTGGGTGAATTGAAGTGAATGGGGCCAAAAATACTCACTGTTTCAGTAGTACAGCCACACAACAATGTGTGTTGTTCACTGCAAAAATGATCACTATTTTTATCTTGCTTTCCACTACTAATATCTAAACGCTGTAAAATCAACATGCATTTAATTGAGAAGCAAAATGACTTAAAGGAGCTATTGGGAGGATTCAGAAACCCTTGTTATTAGTGACACCGGTGGCCATGAAGTGAACTGCAGCCAGTAGCTTACTGCTCATGCTCACACTTGTGCACGTTTATATGACAATTCTGACTTTATATCTCGCAATTCTGACTTTATATCTTGCAATTCTGACTTTATATCTCGCAATTTTGACGTTTTTCTCAGAATTGTGAGATATAAACTCGCAATTGCGTGTTATAATGTCCAACCGTGAAGGGAAAGAAGGCTGCCGTTTTTTTCCCTCAGAATTGCGAGTTTATATCGCACAATTCTGACCTTATATCTCGCAATTCTGACTTTATATCGCAATTCTGACTTTATATCTTGCAATTCTGACTTTATATCTCGCAATTTTGACGTTTTTCTCAGAATTGTGAGATATAAACTCGCAATTGCGTGTTATAATGTCCAACCGTGAAGGGAAAGAAGGCTGCCGTTTTTTTCCCTCAGAATTGCGAGTTTATATCGCACAATTCTGACTTTATAACTAGTAATTCTGACTTTATATCTCGCAATTCTGACTTTATATCTCGCAATTCTGTCTTTATATCTCGCAATTCTGACTTTATATCTCGCAATTCTGACTTTATAACTAGTAATTCTGACTTTATATCGCAATTCTGACTTTATATCGCAATTCTGACTTTATATCTCGCAATTCTGACTTTATATCTCGCAATTCTGACTTTATATCGCAATTCTGACTTTATATCGCAATTCTAACTTTATATCTCGCAATTCTGACTTTATATCGCAATTCTGACTTTATATCTCGCAATTGTGACTTTATATCGCAATTCTGACTTTATATCTCGCAATTCTGACTTTATATTGCAATTCTGACTTTATATCTCGCAATTCTGACTTTATGTCTCGCAATTCTGACTTTATATCTCGCAATTCTGACTTTATAACTAGTAATTCTGACTTTATATCGCAATTCTGACTTTATATTGCAATTCTGACTTTATATCTCGCAATTCTGACTTTATATCTCGCAATTCTGACTTTATATCGCAATTCTGACTTTATATCGCAATTCTAACTTTATATCTCGCAATTCTGACTTTATATCGCAATTCTGACTTTATATCTCGCAATTCTGACTTTATATCTCGCAATTTTGACTTTATATCACACAATTCTGACTTTATATCTCGCAATTCTGACTTTATAATCACAATTCTGACTTTATATCTCGCAATTTTGACTTTATATGTCACAATTCTGACTTTATAACAAGTAATTCTGACTTTATATGTCACAATTCTGACTTTATAACAAATAATTCTGACTTTATATCTCACAATTCTGACTTTATAACTAGTAATTCTGAAGAAAAATGAAGAATTCTCAGAACTGCAAGATTTATTAAGTCAGAATTGTGTGATAAAAAGTTGCAATTACATTTTTTTTAAATTATTATTTAGTGGCAGAAACAAGCTTCCATAAATAAGTATTGTTAATAAAAAAATAAAAAAATAATAAAAAAAAAATATCTGTCAGTGCGGTCAAAAAATAATCTTGTTCTCTTTTCTAAAGTTTATTTTTCTGACCCCATTGGCAGATATTCATTCTTATTTTAAGCACACTTAAAAAAAAAAAAAAAAAAAAAAAAACAAAACCCTTAATTTATTAATCAATTTTCTCAAGTGAATGTATCTTAATTTAAGAATGTTGAGATATTTGTACTGGATGTGTTAATATGATTTTCGTGTGAAAAAAAAAAATCACTTAAGAAAATCACTTGATACAACAATGCTTTAAATCCTAAAATAACTTTAGAAATGATAACTTAAACAGATTTATAGCTAAAACAATGCACAATTTTTAACAGAAGCATGTAAGTGCTTTTATGAAATGAAAATCTTTATATTTTTGCTTTTAAACAATAAAGAAATTGGACCCATTTACTTCCATTGTAAGCGCCTCACTGTAACCTTGATTTAGACATTATTTGTTGCTGTAATCATGCGGTTAATTCTTGTATTGAACCCAGAATATTCCTCTAATCACTAAACATCATTTATCCACTCAGAGGGGGACGTCTCAAGTATAGTCGAGTTTGTATTATAGAACTATCAGTGGACTGACATACAAGGCAACATTACAAGCTAATTTAATGTAAATTGCAGCAGGTTAAGTAAAAGACTATAATAAGCCTCCAAGGTAAAAACAGCTTGATAAACTGCTTCCAGCTTTTGGATTCAAGGCTTTTATTCAAAGTGCTTTAATCCCAAAGCCATTTAATTTTTTTTCTCAGGACCTTCATTCAAACTAAAACCACTTTTGACTTAATTGGTGAGCTGGAGGATGATTGACAGGCTGGCTGATCTCTCATACGCCGTTTTCAGTATTGTACCTTCGCTGAAGTGGCACAGACAAAGAGGGAGGCTTGGGAAAACACAAGGATTGTTTCCAGTTGCTGATTTTCCTGATCTAAATTATGGAATTGCAGTTCAATAATCTCGCTTTGCATTCCAGCAATGTGACCCACATAAATATGGTGAAGGAATTAGACTTAATTGGGCGCAGCACGTGTGTGTTTTTATGAAAAGCCAGGGATAACGGGAAAGAAAACAGACGTTTGTCGGCTGTGTGTGAGGGAGGCCGTATGTGTGCTCGTTCCTCTAGGCGCCAGCTGAATCCAGGTTCACGATAAACGGTAACCAAGACAAATACAATAATCAATCACAGCGACACCATTCACATTGCGATGGAACAGCGCTTCCATGGAGATTCATCCAGATCTGACAGATCATGACCTATAGAAGCAGAAAAAAAGAGTGATGAAATGGGAAAACTGTTGAACTTCAAAGATCCAATTATGCCGCACATTATTGACATATCAGTCCGTTCACACACTCCTTTATGATCGATATTTGTCTATAAAAAGTAATTGTACTTACTGGGAGATTTTGCAGTTTGTTGTTTTGACGAAGTGGCCCGTGTACTGGATGTTGCACCGGACGACATTGTTGGTGAAGTCCGACTCGTGCACCAAGTACTTTGGGTTCACCTGGAGCTGGAATTTACACAGAATTTAGACCTTCAGTGCTGGGAAAAAGTAAGTGAATCCCTTGAAATATATATATGAGGTCATACTATTAGTGTAATTAACTTTACAAAGACAGTTTTGATGAGTGAAGGTGATATAAACTGAACAAACAACAACAAAAAGTTGAATGAAATCTTTTCTACAGCAACAATATCTGCAGAAATTCACCTGTCATCTGTGGAAAAGATGAGCTCATGTACTGTAGCTGTCTATGAATCTCTTACATCGACCAGGACAGAGACACTGTTATATTTTTTTATCAGTATTTTGATTTTTTTTAAATATATTTTCAATTAAATTTTATTTAAAGTTTAAGTTGTTATTTGTTTTTACTTTTTATTAATTTTATTTCAGTTTTAGTTATTTTATTTGGAACTTGCTTCCTTCACTGAATAAATTTTGCCTTTTTTTTCTCGAGTTAAAGTCAGAATTGTGTGATATAAAGTCAGAATTGTGTGATATAAAGTCAGAATTGTGAGATATAAAGTCAGAATTGTGTGATATAAAGTCAGAATTGTGAGATATAAAGTCAGAATTGTGTGATATAAAGTCAGAATTGTGAGATATAAAGTCAGAATTGTGTGATATAAAGTCAGAATTGTGTGATATAAAGTCAGAATTGCGTGATATAAAGTCAGAATTGCGTGATATAAAGTCAGAATTGTGTGATATAAAGTCAGAATTGTGTGATATAAAGTCAGAATTGCGAGATATAAAGTCAGAATTGTGTTATAAAGTCACAATTGCGAGAATTGCGTGATATAAAGTCAGAATTGCGTGATATAAAGTCAGAATTGTGTTATAAAGTCAGAATTGCGTGATATAAAGTCACAATTGCGAGAATTGCGTGATATAAAGTCAGACTTGCGTGATATAAAGTCAGAATTGTGTTATAAAGTCAGAATTGTGAGATATAGTCAGAATTGCGAGATATAAAGTCAGAATTGCGTGATATAAAGTCAGAATTGCGTAATATAAAGTCAGAATTGTGAGATATAAAGTCAGAATTGTGTGTTATAAAGTCATAATTGCGAGATATAAAGTCAGAATTGTGTGATATTAAGTCAGAATTGTGTGATATAAAGTCAGAATTGTGAGATATAAAGTCAGAATTGTGTAATATAAAGTCAGAATTGTGTGATATAAAGTCAGAATTGTGTGATATAAAGTCAGAATTGTGAGATATAAAGTCAGAATTGCGAGATATAAAGTTAGAATTGCGTGATATAAAGTCACAATTGCGAGAATTGCGTGATATAAAGTCAGAATTGCGTGATATAAAGTCAGAATTGTGTTATAAAGTCAGAATTGTGTTATAAAGTCAGAATTGTGAGATATAAAGTCAGAATTGCAAGATATAAAGTCAGAATTGTGTGATATAAAGTCAGAATTGTGTGTTATAAAGTCAGAATTGCGAGATATAAAGTCAGAATTGTGTAATATAAAGTCAGAATTGTGTGATATAAAGTCAGAATTGTGTTATAAAGTCAGAATTGTGTGATATAAAGTCAGAATTGTGTGATATAAAGTCAGAATTGTGTTATAAAGTCAGAATTGTGAGATATAAAGTCAGAATTGTGTAATATAAAGTCAGAATTGTGTGATATAAAGTCAGAATTGTGTTATAAAGTCAGAATTGTGAGATATAAAGTCAGAATTGTGAGATATAAAGTCAGAATTGCGAGATATAAAGTCAGAATTGTGTGATATAAAGTCAGAATTGTGTGATATAAAGTCAGAATTGTGTTATAAAGTCAGAATTGTGTGATATAAAGTCAGAATTGTGAGATATAAAGTCAGAATTGCGAGATATAAAGTCAGAATTGCGTGATATAAAGTCACAATTGCGAGAATTGCGTGATATAAAGTCAGAATTGCGTGATATAAAGTCAGAATTGTGTTATAAAGTCAGAATTGTGTGATATAAAGTCAGAATTGTGAGATATAAAGTCAGAATTGCGTGATATAAAGTCACAATTGCGAGAATTGCGTGATATAAAGTCAGAATTGTGTTATAAAGTCAGAATTGCGTGATATAAAGTCACAATTGCGAGAATTGCGTGATATAAAGTCAGAATTGCGTGATATAAAGTCAGAATTGTGTTATAAAGTCAGAATTGTGAGATATAAAGTCAGAATTGTGTGATATAAAGTCAGAATTGTGTTATAAAGTCAGAATTGTGAGATATAAAGTCAGAATTGTGTGATATAAAGTCAGAATTGTGTTATAAAGTCAGAATTGCGTGATATAAAGTCAGAATTGCGAGAATTGCATGATATAAAGTCAGAATTGCGTGATATAAAGTCAGAATTGTGAGATATAAAGTCAGAATTGTGTGATATAAAGTCAGAATTGTGTTATAAAGTCAGAATTGCGTGATATAAAGTCAGAATTGCGAGAATTGCATGATATAAAGTCAGAATTGCGTGATATAAAGTCAGAATTGTGTTATAAAGTCAGAATTGTGTGATATAAAGTCAGAATTGTGAGATATAAAGTCAGAATTGCGAGATATAAAGTCAGAATTGCGTGATATAAAGTCACAATTGCGAGAATTGCGTGATATAAAGTCAGAATTGTGTTATAAAGTCAGAATTGCGTGATATAAAGTCACAATTGCGAGAATTGCGTGATATAAAGTCAGAATTGCGTGATATAAAGTCAGAATTGTGTTATAAAGTCAGAATTGTGAGATATAAAGTCAGAATTGTGTGATATAAAGTCAGAATTGTGTGATATAAAGTCAGAATTGTGTGTTATAAAGTCAGAATTGTGTTATAAAGTCAGAATTGTGAGATATAAAGTCAGAATTGTGTGATAAAGTCAGAATTGTGTGATATAAAGTCAGAATTGTGTGCTATAAAGTCAGAATTGTGTGATATAAAGTCAGAATTGTGTGATATAAAGTCAGAATTGTGTGATATAAAGTCAGAATTGTGTGTTATAAAGTCAGAATTGTGTGATATAAAGTCAGAATTGTGTGATATAAAGTCAGAATTGTGTGATATAAAGTCAGAATTGTGTGTTATAAAGTCAGAATTGTGATAAAAAGTCAGAATTGTGAGATAAAACCTCACAATTACCTTTTTTTTTTATTTTGTATTCAATGGCAGAAACAAGCTTCCAAAATAATAACCCTGGACAATTAGATTTTTAGTTCTTCCACTTTCTGCGGGGAAGTTCACGCTTCTCGCTCAATCCTCCTCTGTTATGAAAGCACATCACAACTGAGCCTCAGAGCAGAAGGCTAAACATCACTGCACTCCAGCTATTGTGGTGTAGTTTTGCTGAAGGTCAAACAGCGAGAAGCTGGATCTGCTTGAAGAGACAGTGGAGCATGTCTGAATCTGTCTTATTTATGAGCACATGGTGTACCGTACACATACCCAACTCATCATCGATATCACACAGAAGAGTTGGACAAAAGTCTGATGCAGCTGCTCGAGCGTTTAGCGCACATCAAACGACTCCCGGTGCCAAACTTTTAGCAAGACGTGTCATTCTCTGTTTGGATGTGTCAGATAAAATATATTCTCTCTTTGAAGGTTATGAAAATGTCTTTGCGAGTGCTCAGTGTGAAACGGAAGACGGAGAGTAAATTTTGAGAATGTTACCTTGAGTATATAGTTTCCTGGCTGAACATCAGTGATGTCAATCCACTGGCAGTCAATATCTGCATTGTATGTGTCAAAGCAACCTGGACTGAGACCCTGGGGAATTAAAGGAAAAAAAGTTTTTGTTTAATCGAAACAACAAGTGGCTTTAATTGACAATAACAGTATCAAGAGTGTGATACTTTGTTTAAAATCAGAATATAGTCACCAAAATAGCCAGGCCTAGCTAATTTAGTTATTCAAATCTAGTTAATTTAGTTATTCAAATGAAAGATGACATAAAAAGGCGTGTCTCAGTGTTCCTCCTTTACGTCCTAAAGTTTTTACGCTTTCATGTGGAAAAAAAGCATCAAAACAGTATAAATTAAAGATTTATTGTGCACTTTAGTTATATTTATTGAATAAAATGTGTTTTTTTTACAAGAGTGCCAAAGGGAGAGCGCGGCGCTCACTTTCTGTGTAATTAATTTAGTTTTCAAAGTTTTTGTTTTTCATGAGATTTTGTACTTCATATTTCACCTTGACAAAATGTGTTTTTAAACCTAGTGATTTTACATTGTTTAATATTTATTCAAAAGCGAAACCGAGTGAAAAAAATATGACAGGAAATGGCTAATATGAGCAAACAAATGCTCCTCTGCTGCCATCTGATGGTTATAGTGGTAATTAATGCCTTTTTTATTTTTAAATAAAGGTGTTTTCGATCAAATGTTGGATTTCCTATATCTTGAAATGTTCGGGGACAATTTCAGAAGGATGGACAAATAATGTTTTTGGTCATCACATTAAAAATAACATTTGAAGTGCTGAGAAATGTTGCGTGTGCGTGTCTAATTGACCCTTCTCTGGGAGTTTGATTGACAGGCATTCTAACCAATCATAACGCCGAATCTGACGTTATGTCCGACAAAGCAGTCAGGAGAGTTAGTCGATTAACGTCGGTGGACTTGAACTTGAAAAATGGTGTGTACTGACATCTTTCCGCGGTTGAAACAACATTCCTTCTGATGTTCATTCATGTTTATTTGATGCTATAAATGAACTAGTAGGAAGAGATGATCGGTTCACGAGCCGCTTGAGCTCAGGCGCTACAGCGATCTGTTACGACACATTAAAGAGCCACAAAGCGGTATTCATTGTTTAAATTTATTTAAAAATTACAAAATTTGAGACTTTGTTTCATATCAAAAGTAACCTGCTCTGGCTTGTCTGTGCAATATTCACCAATAAAAATATGAGAACGGGTCTTAAAACCGAAACATGCTATACTGTACCTGTGTATGTGAAGTACAAGCGTAACGCTTCAGATGTCCGAAGTCACAGGTCGTGTCCTCCAGACAGAAACTGGCCTTGTGTCCCTCGGCCACCTTCCGGCCAGAGCTGACCTCTAACAGATCGTAGTGACTGAACTCATCCATACTGTGGTAATGCCTGAGAGAGAGAGAGGGAAACCTGGGTTTGGAGAATACAAGGACTGTGACATTATCCAATGTTATTGTAGTATCATTGAGATACTATTATAGTTTTTATTACTATTTTGAGTTTTTATTTGCATATTTTTGTTTTCATTTTCATTTTAGTTTGTTTCATTTTATTGACATTGTTGTGTTTTTGTCATTTTTATTATTTTCTACCTTTTTGTCTAAATTGTCTAACTAAATAATGTTTGTTTTGTTTATTAAGTTTTTTTATGCTTTTAGTTTTAGTTCATTATAATTACCCTGATGACGTCATACAATCAGATTTGATGGCAAAGGTACTTTTATTTATTTAAATAAATAAATAAATAAATAAATAAATAAATAAATAAAACCTTGGTGGTGCATTAGATAGTGAAAGTTAGAAGATCTTTTTCTTTATGTTTTCAAAGCTTCAGACACTGTTCAATCTTTCACTTCCCTCATATGCATTAAAATAAATATTAATAAACATTCAAATATTAATTTTAAGCATAAGAAATACTCAGTCACACTTTATTTTAAGGTGTCCTTGTTACAGTGTAACTATACAGTACATTTAAGTACTGAGCGATATCAATTAACAACGTGTACTTTTTATAGGGGTAGTGTTTGATTTAGGCTTATAATATAGCATGTAACATATGCATGGAGGACACTAAAAGAAAGGGTTACTGTAGGATTTACACTCAATTCCTTCTTTCTTTCTGGTGAAGTCTTTGAAAAGGCATTCATATTTCAGCAGGTGCTTCTGACTGAACACAATCGAACTGTACATGCCGCGCCGCTCTTTCTTACCTTTTGTTTGGTCTTTTGGCAAAAGCCTTTTCTTGGAAAGCTGTGGTAATACCTGAAGGACTGCGGCAGGGAAAACACAGGTACTTTCCTCTGACCGGGACAGAGTTCATATTTTCCACAGGGATACGATATTTCCCATAAGCCATGTTTGTTAGTGCCAAGCATATTAAATCTTATTTGATGAGGGGATGACAGACATGTTCAGGAGCCTGTAGCCAAAACCCTGAGCAAACTACATATGAATGATAGAGCGCACGCACGCACACACTATTCTACTATATTATTACTATACTAATATCAGGTTATTTTACTAACCTGAACCCTAACACCATCCCATTAATAACAGTTTACTAATATTCTAATTCAAGTTAGTTGACAATAATGTGAGGTTGACTTTTTATTTACTTGATTTATTGATTTATGAAACACTAATAAATAAATACATTTAACATAAAATATAGAATTATTTAGTTATTTAAAATAAATAACTGATTAAAATTCCAATGGTAATAATTACTAATAATTAAAATGTTTGTCAGAACAGTGTTTTATTGACAGTTTTTCACAGAAAGGACAAGAATAAACGGATTAGGATGCAAAATGACAAGCTGGGTCCTGGTTACATATAAATATTATGTTATTCTTCACGGTTTGTGTATCTTACGGTCATCAAAGTCTCGGGGAACTGAGTCTCTCCACCTCCATCAAAAATCCTCAGCTCTTACATCAGAGATGAAGGGTCAAAGTCAGTCCCACCCTGTGACTCACGAAATCTGACTGACATTGTGTAGTGTATGTCTACACGCCGCCTCGCTGTTGTCTTTGAGGAAATCAAAGCAGTCAAAGCACTGGAAAACTTCGTCTGATGGCAGTTTCACCTGCTATGCAGTTTTCATTTCAGCTATTAGTAATGAGACGCCAAGGACACTTTTAATCTCTGCACAATATCAAACATGTCAAAGCAGAGAAGGGCAAGCAATTATAGATTACCTTCCGCTCTTTGCCATCTCTCTGCACTTCTTCTGAATTCCTTCTCTTTTTTTTTTCAAAGAGAATCAGGTGCTTGTACGCATAGCATCAGATTTAGGTTGCACGAAAGAGGTCATCACACAGCTTAGCTGTCTAATTGCATTAGAAATGAGTTAAAATGCTGAATACTTCATGTGCTGACATTTTCAGGTTACATTAATAATCTGTTTATGAGCAAATGCTCAGCAGCAGTAGAAACTAACACTGCATCTCCACAAAACTACAGTGAACGCTCAGACTGATCCCAGGCCAAAAGTCAATGTTGATAAAATGTACAACAGAAATCGAGTTTATGTCAGTGCAATAGAAAACTATTGAAGCTTGTTTCCAACATGAAATAAAAAAGAAAACATGTAATTGCGACTTTTTATCTTTTTATCTTGCGTGATATAAAGTCAGAATTGTGAGATAAACTGGCGTGTCATAATGTCCAATTGTGAGGGAAAACAGACTGACAGTTTATCTCAGAATTGTGAGATAAACTTTATAACTTGCAATTCTAAATTCATAACTCGCAATTGAGTTTATATCTCGCAATTCTAACTTTACAACTTGAAATTCTGACTTTATAACTCGCAATTCTGACTTATTTCTTAGAATTGCGAGATATAAACAACTGTGAGTTATAAAGTCAGAATTGGATGATAAAAACTTGCAATTCTGAGAAAAAAAAGTCAGAATTGTGACAATCGCGCAATTCTGACGTTATAACACAATTCTGACTTTATCACACAATTCTGACTTTATCACACAATTCTGACTTTATAACACAATTCTGACTTTATATCACACAATTCTGACTTTATCACACAATTCTGACTTTATAACTCAATTCTGACTTTATATTGCATAATTCTGAGTTAAGACACAATTGCAAGTTTATATCATGCAATTCTGACTTTATAACACAATTCTGACTTTATAACACAATTCTGACTTTATAACTCAATTCTGACTTTATATTGCATAATTCTGAGTTAAGACACAATTGCAAGTTTATATCATGCAATTCTGACTTTATAACACAATTCTGACTTTATATCATGCAATTCTGACTTTTTAACTCAATTCTGACTTTATATCATGCAATTCTGACTTTATAACTCAATTCTGACTTTATATCATGCAATTCTGACTTTATAACACAAATCTGACTTTATAACTCAATTCTGACTTTATATTGCATAATTCTGAGTTAAGACACAATTGCAAGTTTATATCATGCAATTCTGACTTTATAACACAATTCTGACTTTATAACACAATTCTGACTTTATAACTCAATTCTGACTTTATATTGCATAATTCTGAGTTAAGACACAATTGCAAGTTTATATCATGCAATTCTGACTTTATAACACAATTCTGACTTTATAACTCAATTCTGACTTTATATTGCATAATTCTGAGTTAAGTCACAATTGCGAGTTTTTATCATGCAATTCTGACTTTATAACTCAGAGTTATAAAGTCAGAATTTCAAGTTGTAAAGTTAGAATTGTGTGATTAAAACTTGCAAGAAAAAAGTAAGAATTGCGACTTTATATTGTTCAATTCTGACTTTATAAATTGCAATTGTGAGTTTAAATCTCACAATTCTGAGAAATCTGAAAAAGTCTAAGTTGTGAGATGCAAACTTGTAGTTGTGAGAAAAAAGTCAGAAATGTGAGATAAAAAGTCACAATTACCTTTTTTAATTTTTTTTTATTTAGTTGCGGAAACAAGCTTACAAAATACAACCAAATGCATCTCCGCTAATTATCTGACATTCAACAACAGGACGTCTTCAATTGCAAGAGTCATGCCACTAGACCAACTAAACTTTCAACTTCACTAATGTTTTTATTTACTGCAGAATTAAACTGTGCTATATTTCACTTCTAGTTTAATTTATAGCGCTGTCAGTTGATTAAAAAATTATTAAATCAATTACTTAATATTATAATAAACATTATTTAAAAAATAATGATATGCATCAAAATTTGCTGTGAAAATTAATATAAAGTTCATTTAAATGTCTGGTTTCAGTAAGATTTCTCTCTCTTGTGCTCATCCAGGTTGCATTTATTTGATCAAAGATGCAGTAAAAATGTGAAATATTATTACAATTTAAAATACATGTTTTCTATATGAATATATTGTAAGATGTAATTTATTCCCATGATCAAAGCTGAATTTTCAGCATCATTACTCCAGTCTTCAGTGTCACATGATCCTTCAGAAATCATTCTAATCATTTGTCAGTTGGCAGTTTGAGCTGACATGAGTGACAGCTGTCACTGAAGATGTGATGTGGGCGTTTTCAGCAGTGCAACAAATCTGAGCAAAGTTTAACTTGAAGCAAAAGAACAACTCGCGCAAATTCACCATCTCACTTGCAAATGTAGACATGATGTAATGAACAGCTACGGGCGAACAAACACAGTACTGACAAGTACTGACAGACATTCATTTTCACTTGTCACGAGGCCCAGCTGATTGTACATGGAAATGTTATGGAAATCCCCTCTGAGGATAACAGCCCTTCGCCAAGTGAAACAAAATACATAAATTGATGCCAAAATTCATTTAGATTCTGATATGAGATAAGGAATATAAACTCATTGAATATTTCCATAATCTCTGACAATTACAATTCTATCATTCTGGGACTTTTAATCATATTAGGATTGGATTTGTATTGATTTGTAGCTACAGGCTTGTAAAAAGGTGCGTGTGTACAAACCTGATCTTTCCTATGCTCGTCTGATGCAACAACAGAGCTTTAATGGTGAATTAAGCATCGTGGTTTTGTGGTTAGTGCGAGTGAACTGCTGGGTTCATGGGAAACCGGCTACATCTACATAAATCTGAATACATTTGAAAACTATGTTTTCATTTCAAATCACTCTCCATCCACATTGGCGTCTGCAAGCGTTTTCCAAATGTTCCTCGTCCACAAAGAAACATCGGAAAACGCTAAAATCAACTTTCTGTGCATGCGTAAAATGTAATAAAAGCTCACTGAGATCAGAGATAGACTCTTGTTTCTGAACTTACTGGTGACAGCTGTGCCACTCCCAGGTGTGACGAGGTCGGTTGGGCATGAAATCAGCCGTCCCTTGGTTCTTCACTCTCTGAGGGAAGCGCAGAAGAACCCTGACGCTATAGTCTGTGGCGTCCGCACTGTAAGCAGAGCTGAGGAGGGGAAAACATTAATGAGGTACTGCAGCACTGAGTAATGAAATGTTGTATATATGAGAGGAGCTCATAACAGCAGGCTAGAATTTATATGATGTGACACCACCCATATTTCTGCATGAAGAACTCCACAAATGTCATCTCACATCCTTCTCATTGGTTAACATTGGATGGTGTGGTGTAAACAGTTGTAAAGGAGTATGGGAGGGTTATTGTGTAAATAAAGCCTGCCTGGCTTTAAACGGCCATTTCATAAACAGAAGTATAAAGAGTTGAGAGTTGAGGATTCTCACCTGGCCAAACATTTCTCCTCTGCTGCACAGCGTAAGGAGTACATATGGGCTCTCTGAACGTATGTGGAGGCTTGGACATAGTTGGGGTCAGGAACCAGGTCAGGCAAACCTAAAAACATCATCAGAGTTACATTGTAGAACCAGATGCTGAAGCACACATTCTGAAATTACATTGAAGGGAGAAAAAAAAACAAAAAAACTGGCCTAAGCAGGTCTAAGCTGGTTTAGGCCGCTCTTCAAACTGGGTCAGCAGGAAAAGTGCCCAAACCCCTCTAAACTCTGCAACCAGACATGTTTGACCAGCTGATAAGTGCTCAAAACCACTTTAAAGCCACCAAAAGTGATCAGCCTGGCCACCAGAAAAGGATCTAAAAATAACTACAAAGTTGAACATCTACATCTTTTTTGTGCTTTTGTGTTGTTGTTTTTGTGTACATATGTTTTTGTTTTTGTATGCCAGTTACGTGTACTGTATGACAGTCTGTGAAAACAAATTTCCCGTTAAGGGACAATAATATCTATCTATCTATCTATCTATCTATCTATCTATCTATCTATCTATCTATCTATCTATCTATCTATCTATCTATCTATCTATCTATCTATCTATCTATATCTATCTATCTATCTATCTATCTATCTATCTATCTATCTATCATCTATCTATCTATCTATCTATCTATCTATCTATCTATCTATCTATCTATCTATCTATCTATCTATCTATCTATCTATCCTAAAACCACCAAAACAAACCAGTCTGACCACCTGGAAAATAGCTAAATCCCTCTAAAACCACCAAACAGACCAGCCTGGAAACCAGAAAAGTATCCAAAACTACTCTAAAACCAATAAACCGTCTGACCACCTGAGAAATGTTAAAATCCCCCTAAAACCACCAAACTGACCAGCTGAAAAGTGCTCAAAACCACTCTAAAACCATCAAACCGACTATTCTGACCACTTGAAGTGTCCCAAAACCACTATAAAACCAACAAACCAATCAGTGTGACCACCTGAATAAGGCTCAAAACCACTCTAAAACATCAAACCAACTATTCTGACCACTTGAAGTGTCCCAAAACCACTATAAAACCAACAAACCAACCAGTGTGACCACCTGAATAGTGCTCAAAACCACTCTAAAACACCAAACCAACTATTCTGACCACCCGAAGTGTCCCAAAACCACTATGAAGCCAACAAACCAACCAACTAGTGTGACCACCTGAAAAATGTTCCAAAATTTAAATCACTCTAAAACTACCAAACTGACCACATGAAAAGTGCTCAAAGCCACTATAAAACCACCAAACTGACCCAGTCTGACCTACTGAAAAATGTCCAAAACCACTCTAAAACCATCAAACGGACTATTCTGACCACATAAAGTGTCCCAAAACCACTCTAAAACCAACAAACCAACCAGTGTGACCACCTGAATAAGGCTCAAAACCACTCTAAAACATCAAACCGACTATTCTGACCACCTGAAGTGTCGCAAAACCACTATGAAGCCAACAAACCAACCAACCAGTGTGACCACCTGAAAAGTGCTCAAAACCACTCTAAAACCATCAAACCGACTATTCTGACCACCTGAAGTGTCGCAAAACCACTCTAAAACCAACAAACCGACTATTCTGACCACATGAAGTGTCCCAAAACCACTATAAAGCCAACACACCAACCAGTGTGACCACCTGAAAAGTGTCCAAATCCCTCTACAACCACCAAACTGACCACCTTAAAAGTGCTCAAAACCACTCTAAAACCATCAAACTGACTATTCTGACCACATGAAGTGTCCCAAAAACACTATAAAACAACCAAACTGACCAGTGTGACCACCTGAAAAGTGTCCAAAACCCTTTGCAATAAGCAAACAGATCTGCTTGGCAACCTGAAAAGAGCCCAAAAACCTTCTAAAACCAGCTTTGAAGATCAACTTTGACTAAGTTGTGGTTGGTTTGGTGGAAACCAGACTAGGCTTTTTTTTTTTTTTTTTCAGCAGGGTAATAACAATTTCAGGTTTCATAACACACGGTCCTGGGGACAAATGTGCAGCTGTAATGTTCTGAGCTTTTCTGATGTTACATACCTTTAAATGTAAAAGAAAGAAAAATATTTGAAAAATGGCAGTATCCAAATAAGCATATCTTTGAAAAATACACAAGAGATGAAGAGGTTTTTGATGAGGTAATGCTGAAGCCTCACAGTATAATGCATCAAACGTTGCTTCTCATCTGGTTTCAAGGTCACGCAAAAAAAGAACAAAGTGTTGCACGTAGGGGAAGAGAGAGAGAGTACAAAAGATGAGGGAGAGGTGACAGCGAAATGAAAATGAGATCACTTCCCTGCTGGATCCAAATTGGGCCTGTGACCAAGTCTGTTAAAAACAGAAAAAAGAAAAACAGAGCTAGCTGTGACAGCTAATGTTCATCCAAGCTGTACAGGCCCAGTACAAAAACTACTTATCACCTTTATTTACACTTAAAACGCAAGCTGGCTGTGTTAACTTCATGTCTAAAGAATCTTATGAATATAATAACAGCGCAGTCTAAGTCCTTATGTGGACATTAACATTTCTTCAAAGGAAAGGCGACAGCATATCTGCTTTCCTGCTTTGCATGTCGTGGATTTCAGAGAAAAGAACCCTGTTGAGAGAAGCAGCAGCACTGATGGACTCCAGCATATGATACTACTGAAGTCCTTAACCATCTTCACCAGCAAGACTTAGATGTTCATTTAGCTTCAGAACCAGCATTTTTTTTTGCTAGTGGTCCATCAGATTTCTTCAAAGAAACAATATGGAGTGCAGATCCAATCTCACTTCTGCATGTTTAGAGCTTGGAGCAACTTTTACTCTATAAAACATGATGGCCTTGGTCATTCTCCTTATTTCAGGCACGTTAGCGCCACCACTCTACTCCAGTGAATGCTTTGCCATCCCCATCTCTGTGTACACATCCGATTTGCCAGCTTGGTCTGAGAAAGACTTTAAGGCCTCAGGAAACTTTCTTGGTCAGCTCTTGTAAACAGTTTAAAGCGAGTGTGAAAGACTGTGGTTCACCAGCAAAAGATTTTTCACGCAGTCTGCACTTTTCTCTACAAAGCTCTGTTCTCTGACTACGCCAACATTCATTATGAACAGCAAGCTACAATGCACTTCAATGCTACAATTTTTGCACAGAATGTAGGAAATAAGATGAGTGAGAAAGATCCAAACCCTCACACAATACCTTGCTTTTCTGTCTGTACTTTTAAAAATGTACTTCAACAACATATTTAAAAAGGGTCTTCCTGATGACCTCATACTGTTTTCAGGAGGATTAGGCTTGTAAGTATAATAACTGATTGACTCCTAGTCAGACACAAGCCAGATCTCAATTAGTTTTGACAAAATACAGACTTCGGTAGCAAGTCCCTAATTTATCCGCTGATAGATGCCTGCTTTCAAATGTTAACTTTGTAAGCGCTCAGTGAAGAGCGTCAATCACGAGTAGCCAATCACATATGTATCTGTTGAGCGTGTGAACACAATGGCCAATCAGAGGTGTTTAAGAATCCGCTCAACAGCGCTCAAAATGCTAGGGGGAAATGCCGGAATCGTCACATTTTTTAAATTTCAGTACTGTCTTGGTACCGAAATCAGTACTTTTGACAACACTAGTCTATTTACAACATGTTTTTTGAAGCATTGATTATTGTAGCCAATCACAAACATATCTATTGAGTGCATGAACACACTGGCCAATCAGAGGTGTTTAAAAATCTGCTCAACAGCACTCAAAATGCTAGGGGAAAATGCTGACATTGTCACATTTTTTTAAATTTCAGTATCGAGGTCGGTACTTTTGACAGCACTAATCTAAATATCCTGACCAGGTTTTATGTGAATTATGTAAATGTGTCCCATCTGATGTTATTTCAACTTCCAAGACTCAAGTTCACAGATAATGTATGTTTCTACAGGCTGGAGCTCTGAATTCAACTTATTTGTTTGTGATTGCATCATTGAGTAATGGGTAATGTGAATTTTTTCCACATGTGTACCTTCCAGTGGATTTAGTTTACACCCATTTCCCTTATGACCAGATTTTGTAAACCGAGGTGATCAGTCGTGCGTGAAGTGACTCAAGCAAGAGACAAAGAACATTTCACATTACAAAATGAGCTTGCACACTTGGCAGTGGCCAGCAATGTCCCAGAGGCATTACAACCACCCACCTCCTCGCACACATTCACATATATGCACACGCACACTTTTATTTAGGGTCTAGCTAAATATTTTCTGTTTCCTGACTGAGGCAATGGACCCCAAGTGTGCTGGGTACTTTCCATCTCTCCACTCCAAAAACTTGTATAGTAACAGCCCACAATCTGCCACACACCCCTCGCACTCACCCCACAACAAACTAAGCCACTTGAGCCCCTCACCCCACCCTCTAAAGCAAATACTGGGATCATTCACCCTAAGCCCTTGCAGTGCAGTCATCACTAAAACCAGAACCAAATCTTCAAACAATGAGCACTCTTTGTGCAGCATGTGTATCCATAGGCACTACGCACGCATCAATTACCACATACACATACGCCCTCGCACACATCCCACAACACCTGGTTCCAATAACCCGGGCTCTAAGACAAAGATGAACTTGGAACTTCACAAACACAGTGTCAATGGGGGGATGGAAACAAATGACGATGGGGTGAAATCAGACGTTAGGATGGAGTAACTTCCACTGATTGCTCATGAGGAAACAACAACAACAACAACAACAAAAAATTGCTTAAAAGTAATGCCCATTAACACCAGCGTTAGCAACTTTCCAGTCAATTTTGCGCAGTTTGAGTCCCTTGGGTTATACGTTTGTCAAATCCAAAGGGCTTGCGGCTGCCAGGAAACACAAAGAGATGGCAGAAGAACTACATTTTTTAGATGTCTTTCTGTTTCTCTCACTTCCTTTCCCTTTGAGAGAGAGCGAATCTGAAACAAGCTCCATACGTGCATCCATTTCCCAAAATCTCCAGGCGTGCAAGAGCTTAAGTACCTACTGTAGTTACTCTGTGATTAACTTTACTTGGCATAGCAGCCTAGTAAATGAGCTGCAGCCTTCTTTGAGAAGGGAAACATGATGTAGAGTACACAGTGGCATTCACTACAATATCAACACTTGGGCCTTAGGTCATAAGACACACAAGCAAATTTTCTGGACCGCTGGTCTATGACCCATTAAGCAAACTATTGAGTAACATTAGTTTGGGATGTACAAAGAGACTGGCGATTCTTTACTGTGTATGTGACATGGAAATACATCATACCTCTTTGCTGAGGACGATAAACACTCCCTGCATTCATGTTGGGGCTCTCTGCATTGTTGGAGACGAGAGGGTTGCGAGGAGGTGGTTGTATAAACGGAGGCTGTGGCTGGGGCCTTCCAAAGGGTGGAAATTGTTCGTATTGAGGGCTTTGCACTGCAGGCTGGAAGGATGAGCCTGTGTTGCTTGAGGCACCATTAGAGGCAGGTAGTGCAGCATTACCGCTATCTCGAGAGTCCTCGTTGTACAGGCTGTGCGTGTATCTGTGATCCAATCCATCGGAGATTTGTGGCTGTGAAGGTTGGGCAGGAGCAACAGGGTAGGTTTGACCGTAAGGGGAATAGTAACGATACCTCTCATCGGTTGCAGGACCCCCTCCATTATAGCTTCCTCCTCCAAAACTGCTGGCAGAGTACCCACCTCCTCCGTATCCTCCTCTGGCGAAGCCACCACCAGTGCCCGTGGAGAGCCCAGTTCCACGGAAGGGAGGTTCATATGACCTGTCCAAAACTGAGTCATAAGGAGCAGCATAAGGTGGCTGTTGAGGGAATGGATACTGTGCATGAAAAGAAGAGGATGATGATGAGGATGAGGAGGAGGAGCCAGAGGATTGTCTAAAACGGGAGCCGGTAGATGACTGGAAACGACTTGTTTCACCTGTCCCAGCTGCACCCTGACGCCAATTGTCCGGCACCAGGCCAAAGCCAAAAGGGTGTCTGGCTTGGCCTCTCACAGTCTCAGAGGTTCCTCTTGAGGGTGCTTGTCTCCGTACATTCCCACCTTGCGATCTACTGTTGGGAGCGTCCGCTAGTAGCACTCGGTGGTTCCTGTTACGCTCCTGAGCCCGAGCTGGGACGTATTCAGCCCCGCTGTTGAGAAGACTGTACACACGTCCATTGTTCTCCCATTGAATCATCTGTCTCCAGGGGTTTGAGTCCTCAGTCTGAGACTGATGCTGAGATTGAGACTGTCCCCCTACGGTTCCAAGCAACACCCAGACCCACCATGTCACGAAAACAACAGGCAGCATATTGACAAGACTTGCATGGAAAACAACTTCCAAGACTTCCTAGAAACTTGTGGACAGTGAAACTCCAAATTGAATCCCTTGATCCAGCAGGTTAAAGATGGTATGGCATAGGGGACTTATAGTGTCCATGAGCAAGTCAGACTACATGCAGTGAAGAAACTTTGTCCTTGGTTCAGTATGTGGTGCAGGCATATCTGTGAGGAAGGCAGATGATTTCTGAGGCCCCAGGGCAGGCTGCAGTATGAAAAACCTCCCTCTTCCTTACTGTCCGGATGTTGAGTTGTTGTCAGTGGACTGAGCATTGCTCTCAGGCTCTCTCTGGAGACGACTGCCTGTTGCTCTCCTCTGCACTTCACTCTTTGCCTCTCTGACTGCTTACAATGGTCTGTGAAAAAAGAAAAAATGTTCTCATCTCCCCCTCCCTCTCTCTTTCATTCCCTCTCCCTCGCTCACTCAATCTAACATGTCTTTTTTTCTTTAGTGAGATCCCACATGGCCCTAGTGCTAGAACTGTTTCCTAAACTACAGCAAAGCCAGGTCTTTGCACAGGCTTCCAGAGTCAACATCACCATCTGTGAAGGCACTTCTATCCAGCGTGCCTGCGTTGACTTCCTTTGATCCTTCTGAACAAGCAGGGATGTCTGGTGCGTGGCCTAGGTTCACCCACCCAGGTGCTAGGAGAGCTCTGCCTTTGTCTCATGTTTTTCCAAACACAATTTTTGCACTCATCATCATCATCACCACATCAGATGAGAGGACATTAATACGGCAGGATGTTTAGAAATCCAAGTTATGCACTTGAGATGAGGCCAAAAAAGTCAGCAGAATTTGGAACAAGCACTTCCATTTAAAAGAAAATACTTTCCAGTAAACAAAGATAGATGATAGCAGGCAAATATGCATCACTTACACTGCAAAACCAAACATAATTCTACAAGCTTTATTTGAATATGCAGAGAGCTTGGACTCAATAATGGGTTTTGTAACAGATATTAGTGTAACGAAAAGAAATGTTGATTGGAAACCAATCTGGAGTGTATGGTGTAGTATTATTATTACTGTTTTAATATTTCAGATATGTTTCTCACAAAATGCTTCATTGCCATTTTTGTGCAGTTTTAACGGACACATATCTAAAGAGGACTGAACGGATCAAACACATTCCGATACATTTAGTTGTTGAACTACTTTGAAACTACTGTTAGTCAAACTACAAGATATCATAATTTAAAAGAACTCGGTTGTCAAAAATGGATGCAGCAGTCTTACATGATGACGAAGATGATAGAAACTGTGCTAAACCTTTCCATCCGCATGTGGTTTGGCAGTTCAAAAGCTCAAAAGACTTGATGCATTTAGCCTCAAAAATCACTGGCTGTGATCTCACCTCCATCTTTGACATCTAAGTGTCTCGCATTCGACGCAAAGGTCTGAAAAAACTCAGAGACTCTTAAAATCCTGCCAACTGCCTCTTATCACCCCTCCCCACTGGCAAGAGCCTCAAGGTGATTCAAATGAAAACCGCTCATTTTCGCAACCATGTTGAACTACTGAATTCCCCTCCAATTATACATCAGCACATTGTGTTGATTGCTAAAGCACAATAATCTTTCATTGCAGCAGTCATTTACTTTATTTATACAGTGTTCTGTCCAACGAGCCCCTTGTCTTTTATGCGTTCTCATTATGTGTGATTTATTAAAGTGATATTCACCCAAATTTTGTCATCATTTACTCCTCACGTTGTTCCAAACTGACTTTCTTCTGCAGAACAAAAATGGGAGATTTTGCATGATACTGGTTCACTCTTTAACCTTAAAAGCCCACTGAAGTGCCTTGAAACGCACAGCATTATTTAATGTTTTGACATAATTTCCACTGAAACAGGAAGACAGGGCAGGACATATCGAACAGCTCCTCCCCCTTTTTTTAAAATAGCCAATAGCACTTAGTTTATCACAGCTCGGCCAGAGCCATTAAACTAGGTAAAAACACAGTTTCCTCCTCCTAATCTCCTCCATATCGCTTTAAAATAAAGCATTCTGTGCAGAATTCAAATGGGTTCGATACGTTTTGTGGTCTGCACCTACTTGTGCATATGATCCTGTTAACAGAGTACGCAAATAACACACAACTTTGTACTCTTTCCCATCATCCAGTAATTTGACACAACACAAGAAACCTCACCCGGCCTGGACATGGAAAGGATTGACAGATTGATAGCTCTTTCTCGAAGTGCTATCGTGTCTCTGGCCTGAAGCAGACTGTGTCGGTTTGCTGGAAACTAAAGTGAAACCAGACTTCATTCACCCCAATGGAAAGCATATTTACACTGTCTGAATTGTTCCCTTTCCCTTATATATTGCACAATGTGCCATTCACCATGTAGAAAATAGTAATTGTGTGAACAAGCACTGATTTTAAGTTGCAGCTTCAGCCTCAATGTAGGGGTGGGACACTAGAGAGCATTTGATATGATCTTGATAATTGTACTGAAAATGACGATTGATTATTTATGTGGTGCTTCCAATTTCTTAATCCCAAGGAGGTCTATAATAACTAGAGAAAAGAAAGACAGCATTCCCAATTATCTCAAGAAGTACGCAATTTTAAATGTGCCATCTGTGCTCATGGGAGCTCAGCTCTGGGCACAGTTGTTTTTGAGCTAAAAAAAAACAGTTAATTTTATCACTTTAGTCATTACATTTATTCAGAATAATTATTTTAAGGAAGGCTCAGCATCCATTGCCTCTTCTGATGGACGGCCTCTGCTGTCAAGCCAGAAAAACAAGTTTAGAGAGCTAAAAGCGAATTAGTCTTTGGTGTGGAAGACTGACTTTGTCTTTCGCTGAGTCATACTGTATATCTTTGATTAGGTTATACTCACAGAATATTGATGCCACACACCAAAAGCCTATTTAGTATTTGTTATTGTCCAACACTTTTACAGCAGATGACTTAAAAAGCCATGTACGTGTAACTACTTTCCAAATATGGGGAAGCAGAGGATTAGATTACTGCATGACATTGGAATGAATTTTGGGACAGTGAGTTCAAATTGTTCCAAATATCAGATTTCGCCGTCTGTTGTTATCAAAATCAACAGTTGCCAAGCTGTTTGCATTGGCCCTGTGTAGAGCGGGTAACGTCCAGAATGTACCAGAGATCAAGGCATGACAACATTCCTCACAGGATTATGTTTAAACTAACGAGCTGCGAGCAAGCGCTTTGAGCCGGCTCGACGGAAACTGAACCTACCAAAACATGTAGACGGATAACTGACCGGTTTAACTGCACATTTCTGGCAGATGCATGACAACGTGTTTCAAAGTGAGAAGTTATAGTGATGTTCTTGGGATGAAAGAAGGAAAGAAAGGTGAAGGGTGGCTCTGGAGATTAATCTAGCTGCACTAATCCATCATTATGTATGTGGAGGATGTTTATTGTTAGATCTGCACTCTTAAAAATAAAGCTTCCAAAAGGAGTTTTTGCAGCAATGCAAAAGATTTTTCGAAGTTGTAACCTTTTTTATGATGATATGTTTTGCAAGAAAATTTCATTCTAAAAGTTGTAACTTCTTCCTGAGTCTCTCCATCAGTGTCGACTCCGGTTTGAACAATGTAAGGCTGAACACTTTCCTCATTTTGGCTGCGTGCGATTCTCCAGCTTTGTTGTTGTTGAGCTGTTAAAGCTCCGCCCTCTTCTGGAAAGGGGGCGGGATCAGCAGCTCATTTGCATTTAAAGGGACACACACAAAATGGCGTGTTTTTGCTCACACCCAAATAGGGGCAAATTTGACAAGCTATAATAAATGATCTGTGGGGGATTTTAAGCTGAAACTTCACACACACATTCTGGAGACACCAGACACTTCTTGTGAAAGGGGTATTATAGGTCCACTTTAAAAGAAACATTTTTTTTTTCTTAGTTTAAGAACATTTTAATAATATGTTCTGTAGAACATTTTTCCACCATGAAGAACCTTTTGTGGAATGAAAAGTTTCCATGGGTGAAGGTTCTTCACAAACCCTCAGATTCCAAAATAAATAACCTTTATTTATTCTCAGATCTGAGGCTTGTGAAAACTGAATTGAGGAAAACAAGAGAGAGAGAGAGAGAGAGAGAGAGAGAGAGAGAGAGAATTAGGGGAAACTTGGGTCACTTGGGTATTGTAAAATACGTCTTTGGCGCTCATCAGTGATCTAACAGACGATAAAAAGAGAAAGTGAGCAACACAGTGCATGTGCCACAAATGTCCTGTTGTTTTCAAATGTCCTGACATCCTGTTTTCCGTGTGCGTCTATTGTAAGAATATCCATCAGCAATGTTCACTTGTTCATTTCCCGGGTCATGAAAACAAATCCTGGGGCCGCTCTGCACAGGGGTAACCCTCAACAGATCAACACGACGCAGGGCAGTGCTTTCACAACACAAATAGTTAAAGGGCTTTAACCTCCGCAGCATGATTTCCGTATTCCCGTATTCCAGACTTTCCTGTCCCAAAAACATGTTTGATTAATCGACCAGACTTCTCTCCTCGGACCATTGTTGTCAATGCAAAGCTCATTATTTTCTGAGTAGGCCTGGCATGCTGTTAAAATGCCAACAGGCTTTCATTCACTTGCGCAACCCATTACAAGCCCAAAGCAATTACCCTCAAATTTGCTTGTGTTAGTTAGCAGCTAGGCCACAGCTAGAGCTGACAAAGGTGCTCATTTATAGCAGCTGCAAGCACCCGGTTTTTATGTTTGCTCTTAAAAAGGCAATTCTTATTCCCCTTTAAGTCATTTATTGTGTTGAGTAAGGAGAGCCTGCTGTGAAATCTGAACGAGTGCTCAGAAGCCATTACGACCGTACCTTCTCTCAGAACGGGTTGTAATGGACCTGACGAGACTCACGACTGAACAAGTGACGTGACATTCATGTGTCTGCGCAGCTTCTCCTTCACCTCGCTTTTGTTATATACACTTAAAATAAAATAAAATAAAATAAAGCCATAATATTGTGTGAATAAAAATCAAAATACGGGAGGATTTAGTTTAGTTTTACTTTGGGATTAGATTTAAAAAACAACCCTAATTTTATCAGGATAGAATGATATGATTTTATCATTATCTAAAGCTAAAACTATCAAAAGCATTTTGTTAATTGAAATAAAGCTGAAATGAAATAAAAAATAATTAACTGAAAAATTAAATTAAACAAAAATTAGAACTGTTGACTTGGCAATAAACTGAAATAAGTTTAAGTTGAAGCACTAAATTAATTAACTAAAAACATTGAAATAAGTTAATAAGTTTTAATGTTTTATTTAATTGTTATATATATATATATATATATATATATGTATATATCACCAGCTAATATTTTATTTTATTTTATTTTAGCTTAAATTCCATTAACAGAAATAAAGCTAAAATAAAATGAAATAAAATAATAAAATAAAATATTAGCTGAAAATTAGAACTGTTGCCTATAAAATGAAATAAGTTTAAGTTGAAGCACTAAATTAATTAACTAAAAATAAATAAAAACTTACATTGAAATAAGTTAATAAGTTTTAATGTTTTATTTAATTGTATAAAATGAAATAAGTTTAAGTTAAAGCACTAAAATAATTTAAAAAAATTAAATAAAAACAAAAACTGAAATACATGACAAAAGCACATAATAAAATGATTAAAAATTAAAATATAAAAATAAAAGATAATTCCAAATATTATTAAAACTAAAATAAAAAGTAAAATAACACTAGTATCTGAACACTGCAATGAAGGAAATTTAATTTAATCATGAAAATTAACCAGACAGACAATCAGAAAATTGCCTTGTTTGCACATGGCAAACAGTGGTTGATTTTCAAGTTTAAGTTTCAAGTTTAATTTATTTATAAAGCACATTTAAAAACAGCTACAAGACAGATATAATTGTTATATATATATATATATATATATATATATATATATATATATATATATATATATATATATATATATATATAAACTCAACCATTCAATATGATGTAACTGTATAACACAAAAGCCCAGCTGAGACTTTACACTTCAGATTCTGTACTCTTGATGACCTGTGAATACTAATAAACCTTTTCAACCTAATTACACAGCTAGTTATTCCCTCAGGAGATCCCCTCACAGCAGCACCATATGCCTTCATCTTTAAACCCTTCTGTTTATTCTCCATCTCTTGTATATACAACATGCCAGACATAATATCTTCCAAATTGTTCTTTAGATTTACACAGCTTAGTATTACAATGTGGTGCATTTCCAAACATGACACGTGTATGATGCTTCACTGTCAGATTAAATTATTTAAAAAGTCTGTGTGTTATGAAAGCAAGGGTTCACAGATGGAATATATACTTTTTGGAGACTTTTAAGGCTTCATGTGTTTCGGGCAGGTGTTGAATGTGGTGGCTCATCTTGAAATTCACACTCTAAACTTCAGTCTCTCAGAAGGTCATGAAGGTCAGAGGATTCAGTCAAGATGCCTGACGCTGTCTTCTATCAACTGCTAACGTTTCTTACTGAAGACATCACTGTACAGCTGTGTTGTTATTGCACATTTTTAAAGGATTTCACCCAGAAACGTAAAATCATCATTTAGTCACCCTGATGTCGTTCCAAACCTGTATGATGTTCTTTCTTCCATGGAATACAAAGAGAGATATTTTACTGTAAATGTAGTGGTCATTTTTTCCCCATGCAGTTACAATAAATGAGTTGGGGAGATTTCAAGCTACAAAAAAGAGTGCAAAAACACCATAAAGATGGTCCATAGGACTTGTAGACTTATTAAATATTATCATCAAATTATATTGAAACATATGGAAGCTTGTTTCCGCCATGAAATAAAAACCTCACAATTCTGAATTCTTGTCTCAGAATTACGAGTTATAAAGTCAGAATTGCAAGTTATTAAGTCAGAATTGAGAGATATAAAGTCAGAATTACGAGATATAAAGTCAGAATTGTGTGATATAAAGTCAGAATTGCAAGTTATAAAGTCAGAATTGAGAGATATAAAGTCAGAATTGTGTCATAAAGTCAGAATAGTGAGATATAAAGTCAGAATTGTGTGATATGAAGTCAGAATTGCAAGTTATTAAGTCAGAATTGAGAGATATAAAGTCAGAATTACGAGATATAAAGTCAGAATTGTGTGATATAAAGTCAGAATTGCAAGTTATAAAGTCAGAATTGAGAGATATAAAGTCAGAATTGAGAGATATAAAGTCAGAATTACGAGATATAAAGTCAGAATTACGAGATATAAAGTCAGAATTGTGAGATATAAAGTCAGAATTGCAAGTTATAAAGTCAGAATTGTGTTATAAAGTCAGAATTGAGAGATATAAAATCAGAATTGAGAGATATAAAGTCAGAATTGTGAGATATAAAGTCAGAATTGTTTTATAAAGTCAGAATTGAGAGATATAAAATCAGAATTGTGTTATAAAGTCAGAATTGTGTTATAAAGTCAGAATTACGAGATATAAAGTCAGAATTGTGTGATATAAAGTCAGAATTGAGAGTTAAAGTCAGAATTGTGAGATATAAAGTCAGAATTGAGAGTTATAAAGTCAGAATTGAGAGTTAAAGTCAGAATTATGAGTTATAAAGTCAGAATTGTGAGATATAAACTCGCAATTGCACGTTCTAATGTCCAGTTGTAAACGGAAAAAAGACTGAGATTTTTTCAATTAGCAATTACCTTTGATTTTACTGTACGGGTTTGTACAGTAAAATCAAGTGGGTGAGTAGATGATTTTTTTTCCCCTTTTAGGTGGAGGAATAAGTTGCATTAATTTCAAAACCATCCATCCATCCATCCATCCATCCATCCATCCATGCATCCATCCATGCATGCATCCATCCATCCATCCATCCATCCATCCATCCATCCATCCATCCATCCATCCATCCATCCATCCATCCATCCATCCATCCATCCATCCATCCATCCATCCATCCATCCATCCATCCATCCATCCATCACAGTTTCTGATGCAAGCCAGAAGGCATTTCTAACAGCACTCAAAGGAAATGGGTTTGCTTTTAATTAGTTTGTAAAATCTTTAAAAATAAATGTTGAAAGTGCTTTTCTGCAACTCCTCTGGTATCTTATGTTGCCCAAAGCTGGTTTGTATTTTATGAGAGCGTTTTATGTTTGTGCATGTAAAAATGCCCTATTCTAGTCTTCTCTCTGGGCATGTAATGCATCCTGGCAGGAAAAATATTGCATGCATTACTTTAAGCAAAATTTCACACAGATGGGTATCACACAGAGGACCTTACACTTATCTCGAGTAGTTAGCCACTCACACTTGGGCTTCAGACCAATTTCTACTTTGAGCTGAATGCTAACCTCAGTTTCTTACTCTCTGAGGGGAAACTAGGCATGGAAATACTGACAGTAAACAGTGCAGTTGCTCAACATAAACCACACATCTGTACACTTCTGAATGCCAAACAAACACAAAGCTACTTTGAATTACACCATGAAATTTGTATAGTCTACCCCAGATAATTCACTCTAAACTATGGTACTGTTATATTACATGTGCAAAAACATCAACCTATATATAAATATATGTATACTGTTATTTAAGTGATAATCCTGCTTTTTGGTGCTTTTTTTTGGTTGCTATAAGGTATTCAAGACTGTATGCAACTTTCTGCCACCTAGTGTCAATTAACTTAAAAGCACATGCACTAACCCATTTTGGCAATACAAATACTGGTCTTTTAATCAATTATTTGTTTGTCTATCTTTTTTTTTTTTTTTTAGTTCAGCACCTACTGCATCTTTAGACCACTGCGTTTTTGAAACAGGAGCATCTTTATATGCAGCCAGAAGTGTCGAGTTTGCTGTTTCACCTCTCAGAAAATAAAAGTACAGATGATAGAGGAAGAGCAGCTCAGAAGTGCTTTAAAACTGGCTGATGTCGGCATGTTAATTCTCTCTGTTATGACTCTCACAGGAGCAGAGCATCACCTCATCTCTCTCCCTCGCTCTGTCTTTCTATCTCTGGACAACTAACTATCAAAGTGCTTCCCTGTAGCTGATTCGCTACTTCATTAATTAAGCCCATATGTCGCTCCCTCCTCATAATGGAGGATTTTCTCCTGACTGAGCATTGCTGTGCTGGGAAACAATACATCACCTACAACACAGAATTACTGCAGGCAATGTAAAGTCAACAGTTTACATTACATACAGTTTACCAGATCAACGAGGCTGCATGTTTTAAAGACGGTGGCCCAACACTAAATCTCATGCACAATTTCACCGTCTGTATTAATACTCCGCTTGTCTGTGTTTCACACTCTACATTCATAAACACTGGGTTAACGTTTTTGTTAAGCCAGATTGGGTATTTCTCTGTTAGCTGTCATTCTGTACTCGCTGTACATCCACACAGGTTGACTTTTTAATGCTGTATTTGTATATGTTCCCTAATTTGCCAATAAACTATTTTTATTGATTGCAATAAACACAAAGCTAATGGGAACATTTGAATAACAAACGACGTGTCTGTTATTAGACAAAATAGACGAGCATCAAAATTCAGGCAGGCTTTTACTTCTAAATTACAAGTGTTTACCCTGGGTTAACGACAACCCAGGGTGCAGTGCAGTAAAAAGCTCTTATGAATGAGAAATTGAATCATTTATTCAATGGATTCATTAAAAAACACTTTTATATTCAAGAACAAAACAAGTAACCTATCAGGGAATCATTGAATCATTCACTCAACTGATTCATTCAAACCAACTGATTCAAACAGATGCCCAGTGGTTAAAGGGTTAGTTCTCTCCATTTCTCACCCTCGTGTCATTCCATACCCCTAAGACCTTCGTTCATCTTCGGAATACAAATTAAGATATTTTTGATGAAATAAGATGGCTCAATGGTACTTCCTCTCTCAAGACCTATGAATGTACTAAAAACATATTTAAATCAGTTCATGTGAGTACAGTGGTTCATTCTTAATCTTATAAAGCGACAAATATATTATTTGTGCGCCAATCTAACACATGGTGCACTTTCAATTCACTTTTGCTAGTTTAATGTTGGGAAAAGTGGTCATCTAAAAGGGTTGTCCCTATTCTCTTAATGAGTAATGGGTGTGTTTTGGGCGTAACGTAACGAGTCTCATCTCCCATTCCTTTTAAAAGCCAGTTGCGCTCATGCCATGGCGGATTCGCTGTTTACATGGCGGAATTTGCAAGTGGAAAAACTGAACGCTTCTCAAGCGAGGAAACAGATCATCTACGGGAAAAGCTGGATTCTACCAAATTATTTTTATCTTTTGCACACAATAATAATCTTTTACATTGTAATCCTTTTATTTTTAATATTTGTCCTGTTTGTGTGCTGCTGCATGTAACAAGCAGAGTGTATATGTGTTTTGCACCTGTCTATAGGAGCATATTACTAATGCGCTCTTTATTTAATAACAAAAAAACACTGCGCCATTGACTTTAGAGCAAGTTTTTGTTGGTCAATGGCGCAGTCTATTTCAGCTGCCTCAAAATAGCAACACGCCAAAAATGCACCTGAACACACCTCGTTTTCAGACCAGCACGCCCATGGGTGAACAGATGGGGTCGGGCTGAAACTAACAAAAAACACTTGCATGTGCGCATGGCGTCACATTGCGCCGGGTGTATGATAGGGCCCCTTATTACCGTGTTTAAAAATAAGGTGGATAGTTTTCGCTAAATTGAAATTAACCGATAACCACACTGTATAAAATGACCGTGATTTTAACAGTAAAAGACTGTAAAAATGCTGTGGTGAAAAACTGTCAATTGGTTTACAGAAAGTTTCCGTACTATATACGGTGAATAACTGTAATAGATCTAATGGTACATTTAATGTAATTTTTGGAAGTGAAAAATAACAATTTATTGTAAAATTTACAGTGAAAAAACGTAAATTGACATTCTCACAATTCCCTGCGTGACACTTCACATTTGATATATTTTTGTTAAAATAACTCTGTTTCTTCTTAGTTTTTCTCATTTTTTTCTAATCAGTTATGTACATTAGGGTTTAATGTTACATCTAATGTTGTTTAATGAATGTTTATTGCATTTTTAAAATGTCATGCATGTTACCATGATGGTGTTTAGTGTGTGTGTGAATGACACTGTGTACACCTTCTATATGTTACTATTGTCCTCCTCAGCTTGTGATGAACTTTGATTCATCATGTGACTCTCATCACCACTGTGTTTGGTGACTGTCAGTGTATTATAAAGATACAAAACAGATATTAGTACTTCATTAGGTTGGTAAATTAACATTATATCAGTTAATGAAATACGTTATTTTACCGTAAATTGAACTTTTTTTTTTTTTTTTTACGTCGCTACTGTATTTTTTACGGTAAAGTTCTGGCAACCACAACTGCCGTTTTTTACCGTAAATTTTACTGCGATTTTTTTTACAGTGCATATATGTGAATACTTCACCCACTTTTTATTATAAAATGCAACTAAAACAGCATAGTAACATATATTACCTGGCTATTCAGAATTGCAGGTCTAGTTAAAATTGCATTCCTATGTTATTTAAATTAAATTTGAATGTACAGTATGTTCAATTAAAATATTTAATTGTACAGTTTTATATGAGAACGAAATTAGATAGACTTTCATATATTGTATGTGTCATTTAATGATAAACCATTTGTAATCATACATGATTTATTATTTTTAAACATATTGGCTGATTGATTGGAAATTGTGTTCTGTCACTTTCGTCATCCTCCATCCATCCATTCTCCAAACCGCTTGTCCTGTACTTTTGTTCATGTAGTGTATAATGATATGTCACTTCATTAATGAAAGTCACTTGAATTAAATTTTATATTGGATTTGTGGAAAGGTGTCTGCAGAGTGTAGATAATAGAAAACTTTCAATCACAAGACTGAGAGAATGTGTTTTACGTGTGTGTGCGCTTGCATGTTGAGCATGTCCTTCAGAAGAGCTGAGAGACGGAGAGTGGTGACAAAGGTACAAACATTATTCTCCTCCTGCTGTATTTTGAGGTCTTTATTACTGTCTAATGCACATCACTATTCATCCACTGCTCTCTCAGACCCACCCACAGCACGGCCAGGCACTGTTCCTGACAACACACACACACAAGTAACGTCCTTTGTTCACTGCTGAAGTAGACCACTCAGAATTCCACACTCGTTCTTACACAGAGAAAATGAGAGCGAGGAAGGGAGGGAGAGGAAGGTGAAGTAAAAGAGAGATCAAGGATGAAGCACACTGTCTCCAGTGCGCCACAAAAATGTCACTACGGGCTGGGTTATAAATCACTGACCGCAGTGATGTGTTTACTCATTACACCGAGGTGCAGTTCTGTCATCCAGAGTCTCATTTAGTCCTCCAGAACCCAAACCCGAGGCCGCCGTGGCCCGAGCGCTGATCTTATCCTCCCAGCGGCTGGGCCGAGATAAAACGCGCCACGCTCAGCTCAGCAACTAAACATTTGTCTCATGGCTTTAGCAGAATTGTTTACAGAGAGCAGGTCGGTAGTATAGTGCTGTTTTTTTAGTCGTATTGCTGAGGAAGACTGCTCACAAACTCGCCTCTATAGATTACTGGGAGAATAAAACTCTATGAAGCCTTTTAGCATCAGGTTTGTGACATTTTGCATGCACTAAAGTTTTAATTGTTCTGTTGAAATTTATTTTATGGTTGGGCTCCTGTGTGGTGTTTGGGTTCAAATACAGTCGATTTCCCCCATCAGTACAGGGTTTGCATTGGGAGCACAGCACTAGACACCTTTAGTTGACTGGTCATTTACACTTATATTTTTCCGTCTGAAGTTGAATTAGAAATACTGGTAACACTTTACACTAAGGTGTCATTAGTTAACTACTTTAGTTAACATGAACTAAGAATAAATAATATCTTAGTTAATGTTAATTTCAGCATTTACTAATACATGATTAAAGCTATAATGCCCCTTTCACAAGATGTAATATAAGTCTCTGGTGTCCCCAGAATGTGTCTGTGAAGTTTCAGCTCAAAGATCATTTATTATAGCTTGTCAAATTTGCCCCTATTTGGGTGTGTGTCCCTTTAAATGCAAATGAGCTGCTTTCCAGAAGAGGGCGGAGCTTTAACAGCTCAACAACAACAAAGCTGGAGAATCTCACGCAGCCAAAATGAGGAAAGTGTTCAGCCTTACATTGTTCAAACCGGAGTCGACACTGATGGAGAGACTCAGGAAGAAGTTACAACTTTTAGACGTTTCTGAATGGTTGGTGGATAAATTGATGTAGTTGCTGTGGAGTTGATTCAACTCATCCACTAGCATGTGCCGTCATATTCATCTTTTGTGTTGAATTGACCCTCGTTTGTGAAGCAGTCCGGCGTAAAATGACGGCATGACAACAACACTCGACTACAACAACTCTTCCTCTTCTCTGAAGCAGCCCAACATGGCCCCGCCCCCTTTGTTGTGTGTTCTCGGGGGCGGGGTTTATGTAAATTTTAGGATTAGTGATGTCACTAACCCAGGAAGAAGCTTGTTGTTGTTTGTTGTAGTCCTTAAACAAAAATTCTGTGAAAGAAAATATCTCCCTTTGCATTGAATTTTGAGCGTTGTAATTTTGCAGATGTTGTTTATGATCAAACAGCAACATTACACACTAACTAAAGTTAACAAATTCAAATCATAATCAACCACCCCTTTAAATGTAGTTTTAACAATCTACCCAGATCCCCAATAGAACATGAGGACGTTAAAGACAAGCAAACAGAAATAAAGAACAAGAACACTTAAAGGAAAGGATAATTGATCTCTGTGCTCAAGGGCACTTATGCCTGGACCGTATTCACATCACCTTCACAGCAGAAAAGACTTTCAGAAGACATTCATTTGTTTCTCACTCTACATCTGCCTGAGATAAAATAAGTCTATTTCTGTTGCTTCTGAAACATGAACACAGTTGTTTTAATATTTCAGAAAGACTGATACAGCCTCGCAACTTTAATATAAGAAGTCAAGCAATCAGGCCCTGATTTAAATCTGACTGAAGGCGTAAAGCCCCGAGGTAAAGGAGGAGGGCAGGTCCACCGCAGAACAAATGAACGTAATCCATCTTTAGGGGCAGGGGTGAGATACAGGGCCACATCTCTGACACACACACACACACACACACACACACACACACACACACACACACACACACACACACACACACACACACACACACACACTCCGAGAGCCACCCTTTAAATGTCTGGAGGCAAGCTGAAAATAGGGAGCTTATTAATGAGGATTTACTGTCTGCAGTCAGTTTTCTTGTAAATGACTGCCAAAGGAAGTTCATAAAGTCTTTTTCTTTTTGTTTCTGTATATAGTGAGCCGCTGACAATAATATGCAGTGATGGAGGGCAGTTTTATGTTCACCATGAGCATTTTCATGCCATCATCAAATAAAGGTGTCATGTTATAAAAAATAAAGTTGTAAAGGACCATTTATAAAATGGACAGCTTTGACTGATGTGTTTGAAGCTTTTGTACAGTACAACCAGTGTAATCCCATTTACAGACAAATGACTCTCTAGTTCCTTTTAGTGAATCAAAAACATTCAGAGTGAACTGTGTAGTCTGATTCACAAACAAATGATTCTTTTCAACCAGTTCTTTTTTACTGAATCTAAAACACACTGTACAACCAGTGTAGTCTGATTCACAAACTAATGACTGGTTTACTGAACGAAAAACATATTTTGCAACAAGTTTAGTTTGATTCACAAACAAGTAAGTCTTTAAATCATAATTTTTTTCAGTGAATTGAAAAATATACAAGTGGACCAGTAGTCTGATTTACGGTCAAATGACTCGTTTAATCCAGTTCTTTCTTTTTTTTTTTTTTACTGAATCAAAACATACAGTGCAGCCAGTGTAGACTGGTGTGTAAACTAATGACTTTCAAACTGGTTCTTTTTAGTGAATCAGAAACATACAGCACAAACCATGTATTCAGATTCTCAAACAAATGACTCTTTTAAACTGTTTTTTTTTTTTAGTGAATCAGAAAAATACAGCACAAACCTGTATTCTGATTCACAAACAAATGACTCTTTTAAACTGGTTCTTTTTAGTGAATCAGAAACACACAGCACAAACCATGTATTCTTATTCACAAACAAATGACTCTTTTAAACTGGTTCTTTTTAGTGAATCAAAAACATACAGCACAAACCTGTATTCTGATTCACAAATAAATGACTCTTTTAAACTGGTTCTTTTTAGTGAATCAAAAACATACAGCACAAACAATGTATTCTGATTCACAAACAAATGACTCTTTTAAACTGGTTCTTTTTAGTGAATCAAAAACATACAGCACAAACAATGTATTCTGATTCACAAACAAATGACTCTTTTAAACTGGTTCTTTTTAGTGAATCAAAAACATACAGCACAAACAATGTATTCTGATTCACAAACAAATGACTCTTTTAAACTGGTTCTTTTTAGTGAATCAAAAACATACAGCACTAACCATCTATACAGATTCGCAAACAAATGACTCTTTTAAACCGGTTCTTTTTTAATGAATCATAAACATACTGTGTGACCACTGTAGTCTGATTCACAAACTAATGACTTATTTAATTATTTTTCAGTAAATCAAACCATACACCACCAATTTAGTCTGATTCACAAACAAAGACTCCTTTAATCTGGTTCTTTTTTACTGAATCAAAAAACATACAGTGCAGCCAAGACTGGTGTGTAAACAATCTCAGCACACCCCTAACATGTGGTAAAATCAGCGTAATACACAGCCTCTCGTGACTTATTTCTTTACTGTGGTCTGGAAGGGTTTCCCGAGCTGACGTTATTGTTTTTCTTTCTTTCACTTCATTCTGTTGTCCTGTCTGTCTCCAAAGATTACTCACACTATAATGTTATACAAGACAGACAAACAGACAAACACACTCCCTGTACACGTATTTTCAGATAAACAACCAGATATAACCGCATACAGGAACCTATCGCTCTCACAGACAGAGGTTATACTAAGAGGAAGAGAACTATAATTACTTTTCCTTCTGTCGATATTTTGCCAAAGTGTACAACTATTGATTTCTCAAAGGTGATTTCGGTCGTCTGTCTGTGTCGGTGTGTTTCTTTTTGCCGTGACCCTCTATGATTCCATAATGTGATAATAAACCTTTGTGTGTTTTGCACAAGAGAAGCAAGGAAGTACCTTTACTGCACTCAAAACAACACCTGGCCAACCAGCCTCTTAAAATGAAACTTTATTAGGGTGTTAAAAATGACTGCTTAAACTTCAGAGAGCTGCTTTATAAGAGAGAAGAAGGACACAAAGTTTAGCTCTAAATTAAAGTAAAATAAAAGTACCTCAAAAATGTTGCATTAATGATTAAATCTGAAATAGTGGTAAAATCACATCACTTTGCAAAAATAAATACTCCAGCATCATTTAAACCTTAAAGTGTTCATAACGTTCCCATATATTTCCCTGAAGTCCACTTATAATGTTAGAAAAGTTCTAATAAAAACAGGCTTTTATGACCATTTTCACCCTGTTTTTGACCCTTAGAATGAAAATGACTTCAGAATGATTTATTTTGCATGTAAAATGAGATTCAACACAAAGCCTGAATTACAATGTGATATTTCATAAGACAATCTATGCTCATTTGTGCCACACAAATTGTTAAAGGGATAGTTCACCCAAAAAATGTAATTTCTTTTTTTAATGAGGTTCAGTGTTGTTTTGGACCTCATTAACTTTCATTGTATCGACAAAAGGAGTTGAAACATTATTGAAAATATCTTCTTTCATTTTTAGAAGAAATATCAAATCAGGATTATTGAAATGATCAAAGTGTAAAGGTTATTATGCAGAGTTGTCAGTGTTATTTTAGTATCACTGATATGTTATTATAGTTTTTGTTAATATTTTGAATTTATAATAGTTTATTTTTTTTTTAAGTTTTAGACATTTTTGTATTATTATTTTTTAAAATGAACGTCTGTATGGGTTTTATTGAGTTTTAGTTATAATTTATTTAGTTTTAGTTTTTTTAGTACTTCAATTTAAACTAAGCAAAATTAAAAATCTAAATGTTTTAACTTATCTCGTTTACTATTTATTTTTAGGGGTTCAAGCGTGTACTGTTGAAACTCTATTGTAATTGTTACATATCAGCATTCTCCCGTAAAAGTGATCGGGCAGACCAAACCATAAGTCGTAGAGACTTGAAACTTTGAGGGCTGGCAGAACTCACACCATCTACAACATCGGGCTCACCCCGATCGGCCTGATGGGGGCGCCACAGCTGTGAAAATAACAAAATAACTCTTAAGCCGTTGGTGTGGACACAAGTGTTTTATGTTGTTGGAATCCTTGGCTCAAGACGGACAAAATGTGGAATAAATTTTCAGGTATTTTGTTTTTTGTTTTTACGAAAAAACGACTTTTGCGAACTAGTCCAAGGTTTTTTGCCTGGTCAGTACCAAACCAGTGCAGAGAGATTCTCTGGAGTCTGATTGTCAATAATTATCAAAAATTGAAATTTCGATTCACGGTCTCTAAGGGCCGCCAAAACGTTCGAAGTGGGTGGAGCCACTTTTATTAAAATGGCTAAAACTCATGAACAGAATGAGATATTTTCACCAAACTTGGCACAGCTATGTAAGAGCTCATTCTGTGGTCACGTGAAAAAGGACGCAGTGACTGGCCACTTGGTGGCGCTATAACATAAAAAAACATGAAAACAGCCATAACTATTTCACTGTTAGTCCGATAAAAATTAAAAAACAATTGTCCACCTTCGCATTTTTCACGTGCGCAAAGGATTGTATATCACGTGATATTAATATCACATGGTCGAACTCCTCATTCTGAGCAACTTTGCCTCTGTCCATCGAATCATTCGTTAAATATTGGAGATTATTTCAAAAACCAACTTTGGCGAACCATAGGTTTTTGGCTCAACCTCGATAACTGTTAAAAGCTTTAAAAAACAAATATTTTATATGGTAAATTGCCTGTATTTGCTGTAAATGATCTTTTCCATCTATGATGGAGATGGTTACAGGATTGCTAATTAAGCACTTAAAGGCCTTAAAGCACTTGAACCCCGGTAATTGCTGCTCGCAGTTATATTATTTATAGTTTTAGTAAATGATAATAACCCTGGTCGAATGTGCTACACGCAGCCAGAATCAGCACAAGAATTGACAGAATTTCCCCACATTTTACTTTCATTATTTGTTCTTCTGCTGTTAAGGAATAATAATCTTACTTTGATCTTTGGACCGAGTTGTTGAACACCAAACTGGTGGTGTTAGAAATATTTATCCATCTGTCAAATGTCAAAAAATTGCAGAAGCACAGAATTAATGTATGTTTTCTCTGTGCGGTAAGGAAATGTCCATGCCTTGTGACACCTTTAATCTTTTAATCAGAAGAGGCTCTTCTTTTTGGCGGATATCTTCAAGCTATATGTTCCGTCTTAATCTGTAGAGTTTGATTTGTAACATTTGTTGCTCCAATTAATCAGTACAATCCTGATAATGCACGACTAAGGTTATACATGTGTTTGGGAGACTGAGTGTCCACATGTGAAAAATTGGAGCTGTCTGGAGATTAATCATGTTTGGGTGGAAAGAGCGAGAGATGTGCCACGTCTCTGGAGGGAAAGGCTCCAGGCATGAGTGACTCTCAGTGGGTCGAAGCTGATTAATTGGCAGCCTGTTGAATGCGGGGAGGAAAAGGGACCGGCCATGGACACACATCATAAACCACAATGCAAAAACACGCTGAACGCATTGGCCACAGTAGACGTCTCTCTCTCTCTTTCCCTCGAGTAAAGTGATCCCATTGGGCAGATCTGTCTCACCTCGAGGACCACATATCAATAATGACTCTCCAGTGGAAAATGTGTTGAGATCCATGTAAGGGTGGGGGGTAAAGTTCAAAGGTGACGCTTTAAATTTGGTAGCAATTTGTGTTAAAGTGGACCTATTATGCTTTTTTCCATGTTCATCTCTCTCTAGTGTGTAATGTTGCTGTTTGAGCAGGAAAAAAGTCTGCAAAGCTCCAGTTCTTCTCTCTATCAGTGTCAGTGTTTCTGAAAAGCCTCCATCTGGAGTTTTCTTCACGATATTCCTCATTTAAATAATTCATATGCAGAAAATAAAGGGGCGGGGCCTGGTGGAGTTAGTTAGTAGTGTGTATATAAATATGTAAATGTAAGTAGTGTGTAAATATGTTGGAAATTAACATTTATTCATGTTTAGTTTAATGAATAATAATTAAACAATAAAAATGTATTAAATTGTTTATTAATAAATGTTCACCTTTTGATTATTATTGCAGTAATTAGCAATTATGTGCCTGATTTTTAATTTTGGGTTCATTTTAAGCCAGAGTTAAATAAAACTACCCAGCAGGTTTGGTCAGACATTTAACCCAGCTGATGGGTCAAAACAACCCAATCGGTTGGTTTGTCCATATTTAACCCAACATTTTTTAGAGTGTACACTAATTTGAAGTTAATAAGTAATCAAATCAAAGATTGAATACTATTTCAGTCTTTCTACTTCAAAATTTCAAGTTTAATTCAATCTGTTACATGCCATTTGTAGTTATTTGCGAAATTCACCAGCAATTACTGCACTCTAAAAAATGTTTAAAAACAAGCCAAGTTGGGTTGAAAATGGACAAACCCAGCAATTGGGCTGTTTTAACCCAGTAGTTTGGTTAAATGTTTGCCCAACCGGCTGGGTAGTTTTATTTAACCCAACTACTGATTAAAAATGACTATATGTCTGGCTTAAAATGAATCCAAAATAGGTGAGAAATTAAAAAAATCAGCCTTTTACATTTATTAATAAGCAATTTAATAAATGTTTATTGTTTATTATTCATTATCTTATGAATAAATGCTCATTTATTAAACATATTAATAAATGTTAATTTCCAGCATATTTTGGGTTCAATTTAAGCAAGCAATACAGTATTTTTTATACAACAGTTGAGTTAAATAAAACTACCCAGCGCGTTGGGCAAACATTTAACCCAACCGCTGGGTTAAAACAACCCAATTGCTGGGTTTGTCCATTTTCAACCCAACTTGGGTTGTTTTTAACCCAGCATTTCTTAGAGTGTGAGTGAAAATAGTTTCTGCACTAATTGTGTTCAGTGTATTACTTAAATGGAGGCGTTTAGTCATAAATGTTTACATGAGCTGAGGACCATTACCTTCATTTATGAACAAGCGCTTTGTTAATTCAGAGACATTTTAATAGATGATGATGAGGATGATGTCTTTGCTTCATAAAACCTCCGCTTTCAGGAGCGTGCTCCAAATATCAAGACACTTAACTCGCCAAAGCGAGAACCACTCCGGTGGAGACAATTAAAGCACGGCAACACTCATTTGTCAATTTGCTCATGCCTTTCAAATTGATCACACTTTTTCTCCTCAGTGTGGAAAGCCATTTGCCAAAGAAAACAGATGGTTCATCATTTTGTGGTTCTTTTTAAATCTTTAGGCTTCCTTGTTCTTGGAGTTTATTCTCCTGAAGATAGTGGTGCATGAGAAGAAGTTTGATTATGAACACATCTGTATCACTTACAGTGGTATCTGTGGAGGATTTTGGGATGTTTGAGGACTTTCCTCTGGACTTCAGTCTGCTCCAGTGTTCATACATAGCACATCCAGAACAGTAGATGGCAGAGGTGGACTATATTTTCACTAAAGGTGCTTTTCTTCTTCTCTCCTCTCCAACACATTTTAATAGTGTTTCTCTCTTATATAAGAATGCAGTGTCTTTTATGCTTCTCTTATCAGCAAGAAATGACGTTATGCTTCCCATCGGCTCTCCTCCCTGCCCCCGTGTTTTATCATATCTCGAAAAGTGGCAGAGTCTTCCTCGTTCCCCTGAATGATCTGGCTTTGATCACTGACCTAATTAATGGAGCAATTGATACATGTAAATATCAGATTAGCTCTGCAAATGATCGTGCAGCAAAAACATGCCCTCGTTTAGAAGTTGCGGAGGACTTTTTCTCTGAAGGGAAATTACACTTGCAGGCCTCAGACAAGATCTTGCAAGTGATGCATTTAGAGTCAACATGAAACACAGATCAAACTATTTTACTTATCCTGATTCAAGTGTAACGAGAAAAAATCAAGTGGGACTTGATTTTATTCATTAGGAATTGATTGGATCATGAAATCAGAATGGAGCCAGTATTATGTTATATTATATTATATTATATTATATTATATTATATTATATTATATTATATTATATTATATTATATTATATTATATTATATTATATTATATTATATTATATTATATTATATTATATTATATTATATTATATTATAATATTTAGGGCTGTCAAACAATTAATCGTGATTAATCGCATGCAAAATAAAAGTTTGAGTTATATACCTAATATATGTGGGTGTACTGTTTGTATTTATTATGTATATATAAATACAAACAAATTCATGTATATATTTGAGAGACATTTACAAGTATATGTATTTATTTATATTTTTATACAATTTATATTATATATAAATAAAAATATTTTGTACATAAATAACATATTTCTCTTAAATATATGCATTCATTTGAGTGTATTTATTTGCATGCGATTAATCGCGATTATATTATATTATATTATATTATATTATATTATATTATATTATATTATATTATATTATATTATATTATATTATATTATATTATATTATATTATATTATATTATATTATTACAAACTTGTATGACTTTATTCTGTGGAACAAAAAAGTACAAATGCGAAATAATGTATTTTTTTCATTGCTATTTTCCATGCATTTCCATGAATATTATATTATATTACATTACAAATTACAAACCTGTATAACTTTATTTTGCATTTGTACTTTTTTTGTCTTATGGAGTTTTTCATTGCTGTTTTCCATGCACTCCCATTACTTAAATCATATATCATATCATGTAATTTGTCATGTCATATAGTCATATATCATACAGTATATATATATATATATATATACATCATACATCATACATCATATATCAGTCATAATCAACCTGTATGACTTTGTTCCGTAAGACAAAAAAAAAGTATAAATGCTAAATAATGTATTTTTTTCATTGCTGTTTTCCATGCAATGAATTGTAATTGGACTTCCTTAGCCTTATGATAGTTTTGTGTGATAAGACTGAAACCAGTTCAGACCAGTTTTGTGAACTAGACCAACTGATTCACTGAAGAGATTTGACTCGAAGAACAATTCGTTTAAACCACTTACACACTTCTTCTCTGCATTTCACCTCTGCTCTAGCTTGTGTTCTAATCTATAGCTTTCTAATAAACCTGGCTTCGTACGCTATGAATATTGTTGACTCTGTGATGAACTGCTTATGTTCCTTTGGATAATCATCTCAAATCATAGAGGGGCGAATGGAGGAGGATGAGGAGGGCGATGGACTCGAGCCCCTGATGTGGGGAGAAAATAATGGAAAGGCAGAGAAGCTTAAAAAAGTAATCTTTCTAAAATGACTTGATTTTTTCCAGCAAGCCTTATAGCGATCGGCTGTGTCTGCCGCAGCCCTTTCTGCACTGGAGAGTACAGGGATTAAGCAGGGAGAGGAAGCCCAACTGGACACAGACGCACTGGGCCGTACAGACAGACGGACGGAGCCGGGTCGAGTGAGTCAAACACTGAAACACTTCAAGTGTTTGCTCAGATTTCACTTTCACAGTCCAAGTGTGAGAGGAGGACTAAGTGAATAGAAGAAAGTTTTAGGAGGTTAAGGCCCTCTGACCACAGGTAAGATAAAGCTGACATGCTTTTTATAGTGAGATTAGAGAGAGAATGCATAGTGGGAGACCGGGGCTAGTTGTCACACTGTTAAAACACACTATAATGCTCTTTTTCTAAGTCTTGATTTTGTTTTTGGGCACATTTCTCCCCGGTCTGTCCATAACACTCATTTTAGTACATGCAGCCCCTCTTTCTGAAAAGCTTCTGATGATTGGTCGGCTGGAGCAGTGTGTTGTGATTGGTCAAGGTCATGAGATATGGCATTATTACCGCACTTATTATACACACTTTTACGTGCACATAAACCCTGAGAACACTGGAAAGAAATTTCAGATCACCTTCACTCGAATCAACCTTGAATCGACAGCATGATGAACCACTTTCAACAATTCTTCTGTTTATTCTTATTAAACTCAACATCAAACATTTGCCTTTTACATAATGTATACAGTACAATACAAAGTAAACAATATAAATCACTACAAATACATCCATTACAGCCGCAGGTTATATTACAGCTGACATGAGAGGAAATCTGGGCTCTTTAACTGGACTGTAATTAATGTAATTATGTGTGATATTTTGCGGTTGTGGAATATACCAGGGGTTTTCAGACTTTTTGTGTCCCATAATCCCCTTGTGAGAGAGTGCCTTCTTAAATATAAATATACATTTTCATGTACAAAGAAACATGCAAATGTAAAATATTTTCCACAAAATATTTAGTTTGTAAGAAGTTGGTGTAGATTTTTTTCTGCCCACCAGTACAGTTTCAACCAATCTTAAGTACAATGAAAGTTTTAATGGAATTTTATTTTATTTTATTTTATTTTATTTTATTTTATTTTATTTTATTTTATTTTATTTTATTTTATTTTATTTTATTTATTTTATTTTATTTTATTATTATTTTATTTTATTATATTATATTTTATTTATTTATTTTTAATTTATTATTTTATTTTTTTTTAATTTTTTTTTTATTTATTTTTTTTTTATTTATTTTATTTTATTTTATTTTATTTTATTTTATTTTATTTTATTTTTTTATTTTATTTTATTTTATTTTATTTTATTTTATTTTATTTTATTTTATTTTATTTTATTTTATTTTATTTTATTTATTTTATTTTATTTTATTATTTTATTATTTTACGGCCACCAGTATTGTACTTTTAGAACATGAATAATAATATATTCAATAATAAATGTAATTAATTTCATTACTTTCATCCAATATTATAGAAGTTATTTTTATTTAATTTTATTGTATTATTTTATTTTACACCCACCAGTAGTGTACTTTTAGAAAATTAATAATATTTATTTAATAATAAATGTAATTAAGTTTTTATTTTTTATATTTTATTTATATATATATATATATATATATATATATATATATATATATATATATATATATATATATATATATATATATATATATTTTTTAATTATTTAATTATTTTATTTTATTATTTTATTATATCTTATTTTATTTAATTTGATTATATTTTATTTGATTATATTTTCTTTGATTATATTTTATTTTATTATTTTTTATTTTATTATTTTTTATTATATTATATTTTTTATTTTATTTAATTTATTTATTTATTTATTTATTTAAATAAATTTTTTTGAAATCTCAAGTTGAATGTAAATCATTTTATTTTATTTTGCACAACAGTAGTGTACTTTTAGAAAATTAATAATAATGAAATAATAATTAATTACATTACTTTCATTCAATCTTAAGCAAAATGAAACAGTTTTTCTTTTTAAAATGTGCAATCACATTAGTTCAAAGGTCTCTTCTTAAACACACACGTTATGATCGGCTATGACAGTGTTTCACATTCTCTGTGGACAGATGTTAGGATGTGGTGTAGTTCTCATCTATTGCAGCTCCAGTGTTGAGTTTTGCCTAAACTTGCTTAGGTTGTCTAAAAGCTACACCGGTTCCATGTTAGACATAAACATAAAGATCTGAGACAGTAATGGGTCATTATGCATTTTAAATGTGGCCACATTCGGCTGGGTGGAGATGCAGAAATCTCCTCCTGCGACAGTTCTGAGATGAAGGACCTGCACTTGAACGCTCTGCGAGACAATGAAGCCTGTTCGTCCCTTAATTAAAACAAGCCACCAGCTGTTCTGCCAACAATTAAATATGAGAGCTATGAAGGTGTGGTATTTATAGAGAGTTTGGGTGGCATTGCTTCTTTTACAGATGATTTAGCAAGCAGCTGTTGCCTTTTTGAAGCTGAATGTAAGTTAGTGCCAGTCAGCCAAATCACTTCCTCTCTCTGTGTTTCGTCTCTTGATTTGGACGCCTCGGCGTCTCACTGATGCCCAACTGCACACAGCTGCCCATGGAGACTCATTTTCACTTACAAGTCACTTGAAGGTACACATTATGTGATGAATTTATACTAAAATGTTAGCTATATGTGTTTTAGTTTTTATTTACTTATGCATGTTCCATGAACAGAAACTTTATGTTTCTGCGTTCCATGTTGGATGTAGGATATTCCTACTTGACATTTCTGCTTCTTTAAATCATTTGTCTTATCCCCCTGAAGTCAATTTTTTGGACAAAAGTTTTTTAAGGTTTTTAAAAGTTTTGAAAGAGGACTAATAGACTATTTTTCCTCTTTTATAACGAATTTAACATAAAATCATGCCAAACTACTTTTTAGGAAAATAATGAATTCGGACACAAAAAATGCATATCATGCCATTGACCCGTATAGAGTTGCAAGAACAAGTAAGTGAACTATGTTCAATTTTCTGGTTTTCTGTATAAATTGCTCATGAAATTGATTTGATTTTCACCAAAGTCACAAAAATCAACAAAACTTGATCATGATCTTTCATGACTTTATTGAACACACCCATTAATCATACAAAGTGTGGTGCAAAAAGTAAGCGAAACAGTTCTTTAATAACTGCTTGAACCACCTTTGGCAGCAAAAACCTAGCTGTGAATATTAGACCTGCACAACGTCCAGAAGTAATTTTGAACCATTCTTCCTTACCGAACTGCTTCAGCTCACATATATTCTTCGGACGTCTGGTGTGAATGGCTCTCTTGGGGTTATTCCACAGCATCTCTATTGGGCTGAGGTCTGGGCTTTGACTGGGACTCTCCAAATGATGGATTTTATGTCTCCGAAACCATTCTGTACTTAGATATTTAGGGTCATTATCCTGCTGCATCACCAAGGTTCTTCTGAGCTTCAGCTTGCGGACAGCCACCTTGAGATTATGCTGTAGGATATCCTGATAAACTTGAGAATTAATTTTCCCCTCCACAAAGGCAAGCGGTCCAGGTCCAGAGGCAGCAAAGCAGCCCCAAATCATGATGCTCCTTCCACTATAATTCACTGTTGGTATGTTGTTGTTTTTTTATGCCATATTTTAATTCCCAAACAATTCGATTATCTATAATTCGATTATTCTATTATCTGTCCACAAGACATTTTCCCAGTAGTGTTGGAGTGTCACGGGTCATTTATTATAGCTTGTCAAATTTGCCCCTATTTGGGTGTCCCTTTAAATGCAAATGAGCTGCTGCTCCCGCCCCCTTTCCAGAAGAGGGCGGAGCTTTAACAGCTCAACAACAACAAAGCTGGAGAATCTCACGCAGCCAAAATGAGGAAAGTGTTCAGCTTTACATTGTTCAAACCGGAGTCGACACTGATGGAGAGACTCAGGAAGAAGTTACAACTTTTAGACGTTTCTGAATGGTTAGTGGATAAATTGATGTAGTTGCTGTGGAGTTGATTCAACTCATCCACTAGCATGTGTCGTCATGTTCATCTTTTGTGTTGAATTGACCCTCGTTTGTGAAGCAGTCCGGCATAAAATGACGGCATGTCAACAACACTCGACTACAACAACTCTTCCTCTTCTCTAAAGCAGCCCAACATGGCCCCGCCCCCTTTGTTGAGTGTTCTCGGGGGTGGGGTTTATGTAAATTTTAGGGTTAGTGATGTCACTAACCCGGGAAGAAGCTCGTTGTAGACACTATCAGCCGTTTGTTGTAGTCCTTCTGTAAAAGAAAATATCTCCTTTGCATTGAACTTTGAGTGTCGTAACTCTGCAGATGTTGTTTATGATCAAACAGCAACATTACACACTAACTAAAGTTAAAAAATTGAAACCATAATCAACCACCTCTTTAAACAGACAGTCTACTTATACTCTACTGACGACATGTTGGAAAGTAAAATCTCTAAAGTGGATCATTGAAATACAGTGTTTCCCAATATTGTAACATGCTATTTTTAAATGTAACGTTCCGCCGAACTGCTTGTTTCCTCGAAGGTTCATCGTTCATCTCCTCTGTTTCTCAAACATCCATTTTAAAGATGTTTTTCCAGGTTGGAGATGTAGCTGAGTGATTGCAGTTGGCACATGCACAGCTTATGCAGGGGGATCCCTTTCACTGTAGATTTATGGGATGGATTTGGGGAATGGTGTGGTGGCAGATGGTACCGGAAATAAGGTTTTGTGAAGGGCCACTCCCTCCTCAGAGTGACATTTGGAGCCGGTAGCGATAAAGCACATTCAGCTCACGCAATCTCTGTCACTATCGTTCATTCCTCTCTGCACTTTTGTGTCGATCAGTCAATCTCAATCTCTTTCACAGCATTCAAATCCAGCCACTTATTTTCCCACTCCTTTTCTCTGGCCATCCTTAAAGGATTTCCAAAACTACTGCTAGGTCAGCGAAATAGCAAGCAGACAGTCTTGAGGTCCCTGTAAGGTGAATGAGAGAGTGAACGGTGGAAAGAGTGAGGGAAAGAGCTCCAGTGAGACGGAGAGGAAGACGAGGCAGTGGGATTGACACCATGATTTACCTCAGTGTGTTTCACAGCCCGGCTGACTGACATTAATGAAAACACACACAGAGCCACAGACAGCGCAGGGAACGCACGGAATAAACAAGGTCACTCGGAAGAGTATGTCATCTAAAGTCCCATCATTTCCTCACAGAACGTTCCTATTTATATGACTGCTGGTGTGTTCTCAAATAACCTGTCTCTTCAGAGGATTTGATGCGCAGTCACCATTTAGACATGTTTTTTCCATGTTTTTATCCACAGTGCATTTGTTTTTTATCAAATGGGAAAATGGACTAAATAAAAAACAAGGGAATGAAACGGATGTGATGAGAATACAGAAGTATTAACTACCGTTTGAAAGTTAGCGTCGTCATTTCTTTGTGCAGTAGAGTTTTGTGTTGTTATGGCAACTGCGTATTCACAATTTTACACACACACACCCACACACACACACACACACACACACACCAAAACACATTGCACCCAATTTCTTCAGCTCTGGATTAAGCATCATCTCATGAAAGATAAAACGAGGTGCGATTATAATGAGATGGTAGTTTGCGGTTGGCTTCAGAGCAGTGCGCTCCTTTGAGCTGTGTGGGAGGAGATGGGCTATACATAATTGAAGTCCACAGAGGAACACTGAAGGAGAACTGCTGCACAAGAGGGCTTCACACTAATCCTCAATCTTTCCCTGAGACAAAGACGTCGCTGACATGAAGTTCCACTAAGAGACCATTGAGCCAAACCGGCCGAGACGCGTCGGACACTGAGCCATGAACGACTGACAGAGTCGGTTCATTATACTGGAGTTCCAGCAGAGTTCATTAAGAACTTTATTGTTATTACAGATGACTCATTAACGCGTTTCAAGCTGAGGTCTAAACCTACACCTGAGTTCCACTCACACCCCCGCAGTGGCGCAATCATAGCAGACATTATTTCAAGAGTTAAGATCATGATAGAAACCTTTGTGCATTTCTTTCTTTGTTTTTTTTTTTAATGACTTGCTTTGGAAATTCTTTAGAACATGAAATCGTCTAGTTTGAGGTAAATTATGTGTACAAGTCCTCCATACTTTCGAGTTCCTTACTATGAGCTTGGAAATCATAATTAAAGCATTTTTTTGCATTAAAGGGAAAATTTACTCACCCTCATGTTTTTCCAAACTCAAAAGAGTTTTATTCATCTTCAGAACACAAATTACGATATTTTTTAATGATATCTGAGCAATTTCTGTCCCACTTTGATGCTTCAAAAACTTCATAAAAGATCGTAAAACGAATCCATATGAATTGAGCGGTTTAGTCAAAATTTTCTGAAGACTCAATTCAATTGCTTTATATGATGATTGAATTAAAGCTTTTATTCACATATAAACATTCATCAACTCACACTTCATTCGTTTGAGCTTCTGCAATCATCAATGAGGTTCATTATTGTGTTACGCAGCATGTTTGAGCTTCATCAATGACGTTCATTCATTGTGTTACGCGAGCATTCTCGTGTTACGCAGCTTCAATCATCAATGCAAGCAAGAGCTTCAACAAGCAACGATGACGTTCATTCTCGTGTTACAAGATTGCTCGTGTTACGTTTGAGCTTCATGTTCATTATTGTGTTACGCAGCACATTTGAGCTTCTGCAATCATCAATGAGGTTCATTCTTGTGTTACGCAGCACGTTTGAGCTTCAACAAGCAACGATGACGTTCATTCTCGTGTTACGCAGCACGTTTGAGCTTCTGCAATCATCAATGAGGTTCATTATTGTGTTACGCAGCACGTTTGAGCTTCTGCAATCATCAATGAGGTTCATTCTTGTGTTACGCAGCACGTTTGAGCTTCAGCAAGATCCAATGAGGTTTATTCTCGTGTTACGCAGCACGTTTGAGCTTCTGCAATCATCAATGAGGTTCATTATTGTGTTACGCGGCACGTTTGTGCTTCAACAAGCAACGATGACGTTCATTCTCGTGTTACGCAGCACGTTTGAGCTTCAGCAAGAACCAATGAGGTTCATTCTCGTGTTACGCGGCACATTTGAGCTTCAACAAGAACCAATGAGGTTCATTATTGTGTTACGCAGCACGTTTGTGCTTCAACAAGATCCAATGAGGTTCATTCTCGTGTTACGCAGCACGTTTGAGCTTCAGCAAGATCCAATGAGGTTCATTCTCGTGTTACGCAGCACGTTTGAGCTTCAGCAAGAACCAATGAGGTTCACGTGTTACGCAGCACGTTTGAGCTTCAACAAGAACCAGCACATTTGAGCAAGAACCAATGAGGTTCATTCTCGTGTTACGCAGCACGTTTGAGCTTCAACAAGATCCAATGAGGTTCATTCTCGTGTTACGCAGCACGTTTGAGCTTCAGCAAGATCCAATGAGGTTCATTCTCGTGTTACGCAGCACGTTTGAGCTTCAGCAAGAACCAATGAGGTTCATTCTCGTGTTACGCAGCACGTTTGAGCTTCAGCAAGAACCAATGAGGTTCATTCTCGTGTTACGCAGCACGTTTGAGCTTCAGCAAGAACCAATGAGGTTCATTCTCGTGTTACGCAGCACGTTTGAGCTTCAGCAAGAACCAATGAGGTTCATTCTCGTGTTACGCAGCACGTTTGAGCTTCAGCAAGAACCAATGAGGTTCATTCTCGTGTTACGCAGCACGTTTGAGCTTCAGCAAGAACCAATGAGGTTCATTCTCGTGTTACGCAGCACGTTTGAGCTTCAGCAAGAACCAATGAGGTTCATTCTCGTGTTACGCAGCACGTTTGAGCTTCAGCAAGAACCAATGAGGTTCATTCTCGTGTTACGCAGCACGTTTGAGCTTCAACAAGAACCAATGAGGTTCATTCTCGTGTTACGCAGCACGTTTGAGCTTCAGCAAGAACCAATGAGGTTCATTATTGTGTTACGCAGCACGTTTGTGCTTCAACAAGATCCAATGAGGTTCATTCTCGTGTTACGCAGCACGTTTGAGCTTCAGCAAGATCCAATGAGGTTCATTATTGTGTTACGCAGCACATTTGTGCTTCAACAAGCAACGATGACGTTCATTCTCGTGTTACGCAGCACGTTTGAGCTTCAGCAAGAACCAATGAGGTTCATTATTGTGTTACGCAGCACGTTTGTGCTTCAACAAGCAACGATGAGGTTCATTCTCGTGTTACGCAGCACGTTTGAGCTTCAGCAAGAACCAATGAGGTTCATTCTCGTGTTACGCAGCACGTTTGAGCTTCAGCAAGAACCAATGAGGTTCATTCTCGTGTTACGCGGCACGTTTGAGCTTCAGCAAGAACCAATGAGGTTCATTCTCGTGTTATGCAGCACGTTTGAGCTTCAGCAAGAACCAATGAGGTTCATTCTCGTGTTACGCAGCACGTTTGAGCTTCAGCAAGAACCAATGAGGTTCATTCTCGTGTTACGCAGCACGTTTGAGCTTCAGCAAGAACCAATGAGGTTCATTCTCGTGTTACGCAGCACGTTTGAGCTTCAGCAAGAACCAATGAGGTTCATTCTCGTGTTACACAGCACGTTTGAGCTTCAGCAAGAACCAATGAGGTTCATTCTCGTGTTACGCAGCACGTTTGAGCTTCAGCAAGAATCAATGAGGTTCATTCTCGTGTTACGCAGCACGTTTGAGCTTCAGCAAGAACCAATGAGGTTCATTCTCGTGTTACGCAGCACGTTTGAGCTTCAGCAAGAACCAATGAGGTTCATTCTCGTGTTACGGAGCACGTTTGAGCTTCAGCAAGAACCAATGAGGTTCATTCTCGTGTTACGCAGCACGTTTGAGCTTCAGCAAGAACCAATGAGGTTCATTCTCGTGTTACGCAGCACGTTTGAGCTTCAGCAAGCATCGATGAGGTTCATTATTGTGTTACGCAGCACGTTTGAGCTTCAGCAAGAACCAATGAGGTTCATTCTCGTGTTACGCGGCACGTTTGAGCTTCAGCAAGAACCAATGAGGTTCATTCTCGTGTTACGCGGCACGTTTGAGCTTCAGCAAGAACCAATGAGGTTCATTCTCGTGTTACGCGGCACGTTTGAGCTTCAGCAAGAACCAATGAGGTTCATTCTCGTGTTACGCGGCACATTTGAGCTTCAACAAGAACCAATGAGGTTCATTCTCGTGTTACGCGGCATGTTTGAGCTTCAGCAAGATCCAATGAGGTTCATTATTGTGTTACGCAGCACGTTTGAGCTTCAGCAAGATCCAATGAGGTTCATTCTCGTGTTACGCGGCATGTTTGAGCTTCAACAAGCAACGATGACGTTCATTCTCGTGTTACGCGGCACGTTTGAGCTTCAGCAAGAACCAATGAGGTTCATTCTCGTGTTACGCAGCACGTTTGAGCTTCAGCAAGATCGAATGAGGTTCATTATTGTGTTACGCAGCAGGTTTGAGCTTCAGCAAGAACCGATGAGGTTCATTCTCGTGTAACGCAGCACTTTTGAGCTTCAGCAAGAACCAATGAGGTTCATTCTCATGTTACGCAGCACGTTTGAGCTTCAGCAAGCATCGATGAGGTTCATTCTCGTGTTACGCAGCACGTTTGAGCTTCAGCAAGAACCAATGAGGTTCATTCTCGTGTTACGGAGCACGTTTGAGCTTCAGCAAGAACCAATGAGGTTCATTCTCGTGTTACACAGCACGTTTGAGCTTCAACAAGAACCAATGAGGTTCATTCTTGTGTTACGCAGCACGTTTGAGCTTCAGCAAGCATCGATGAGGTTCATTATTGTGTTACGCAGCACGTTTGAGCTTCAGCAAGAGCCAATGAGGTTCATTCTCGTGTTACGCAGCACGTTTGAGCTTCAGCAAGAATCAATGAGGTTCATTCTCGTGTTACGCAGCACGTTTGAGCTTCAGCAAGAATCAATGAGGTTCATTCTCGTGTTACGCAGCACGTTTGAGCTTCAGCAAGAACCAATGAGGTTCATTCTCGTGTTACGGAGCACGTTTGAGCTTCAGCAAGAACCAATGAGGTTCATTCTCGTGTTACACAGCACGTTTGAGCTTCAACAAGAACCAATGAGGTTCATTCTTGTGTTACGCAGCACGTTTGAGCTTCAGCAAGCATCGATGAGGTTCATTATTGTGTTACGCAGCACGTTTGAGCTTCAGCAAGAGCCAATGAGGTTCATTCTCGTGTTACGCAGCACGTTTGAGCTTCAGCAAGAGCCAATGAGGTTCATTCTCGTGTTACGCAGCACGTTTGAGCTTCAGCAAGAACCAATGAGGTTCATTCTCGTGTTACGCAGCACGTTTGAGCTTCAGCAAGAACCAATGAGGTTCATTCTCGTGTTACGCGGCATGTTTGCGCTTCAGCAAGAACCAATGAGGTTCATTCTCGTGTTACGCGGCATGTTTGAGCTTCAGCAAGAACCAATGAGGTTCATTCTCGTGTTACGGAGCACGTTTGAGCTTCAGCAAGAACCAATGAGGTTCATTCTCGTGTTACGCGGCATGTTTGCGCTTCAGCAAGAACCAATGAGGTTCATTCTCGTGTTACGCGGCATGTTTGAGCTTCAGCAAGATCGAATGAGGTTCATTATTGTGTTACGCAGCACGTTTGAGCTTCAGCAAGAACCGATGAGGTTCATTCTCGTGTTACGCGGCACGTTTGAGCTTCAGCAAGAACCAATGAGGTTCATTCTCGTGTTACGCAGCACGTTTGAGCTTCAGCAAGAACCAATGAGGTTCATTCTCGTGTTACGCAGCACGTTTGATCTTCATCAAGAACCAATGAGGTTCATTCTCGTGTTACGCAGCACGTTTGATCTTCATCAAGAACCAATGACGTTCATTCTCGTGTTACGCGGCACGTTTGAGCTTCAGCAAGAACCAATCAGGTTCATTCTCGTGTTATGCAGCACGTTTGAGTTTCAGCAAGAACCAATGAGGTTCATTCTCGTGTTACGCAGCACGTTTGAGCTTCAGCAAGAATCAATGAGGTTCATTCTCGTGTTACGCAGCACGTTTGAGCTTCAGCAAGAACCAGTGAGGTTCATTCTCGTGTTACGGAGCACGTTTGAGCTTCAGCAAGAACCAATGAGGTTCATTCTCGTGTTACACAGCACGTTTGAGCTTCAACAAGAACCAATGAGGTTCATTCTCGTGTTACGCGGCATGTTTGAGCTTCAGCAAGAATCAATGAGGTTCATTCTCGTGTTACGCAGCACGTTTGAGCTTCAGCAAGAATCAATGAGGTTCATTCTCGTGTTACGCAGCACGTTTGAGCTTCAGCAAGAATCAATGAGGTTCATTCTCGTGTTACGGAGCACGTTTGAGCTTCAGCAAGAACCAATGAGGTTCATTCTCGTGTTACGGAGCACGTTTGAGCTTCAGCAAGAACCAATGAGGTTCATTCTCGTGTTACGCAGCACGTTTGAGCTTCAGCAAGCATCGATGAGGTTCATTATTGTGTTACGCAGCACGTTTGAGCTTCAGCAAGAACCAATGAGGTTCATTCTCGTGTTACGCGGCATGTTTGAGCTTCAGCAAGAACCAATGAGGTTCATTCTCGTGTTACGCGGCACGTTTGAGCTTCAGCAAGAACCAATGAGGTTCATTCTCGTGTTACGCGGCACGTTTGAGCTTCAGCAAGAACCAATGAGGTTCATTCTCGTGTTACGCGGCACATTTTAGCTTCAGCAAGAACCAATGAGGTTCATTCTCGTGTTACGCGGCACGTTTGAGCTTCAGCAAGAACCAATGAGGTTCATTCTCGTGTTACGCAGCACGTTTGAGCTTCAGCAAGAACCAATGAGGTTCATTCTCGTGTTACGCGGCATGTTTGCGCTTCAGCAAGAACCAATGAGGTTCATTCTCGTGTTACGCGGCATGTTTGAGCTTCAGCAAGAACCAATGAGGTTCATTCTCGTGTTACGCAGCACATTTGAGCTTCAGCAAGATCGAATGAGGTTCATTATTGTGTTACGCAGCACGTTTGAGCTTCAGCAAGAACCGATGAGGTTCATTCTCGTGTTACGCAGCACGTTTGAGCTTCAGCAAGAATCAATGAGGTTCATTCTCGTGTTACGCAGCACGTTTGAGCTTCAGCAAGAATCAATGACGTTCATTCTCGTGTTACGCAGCACGTTTGAGCTTCAGCAAGAATCAATGAGGTTCATTCTCGTGTTACGGAGCACGTTTGAGCTTCAGCAAGAACCAATGAGGTTCATTCTCGTGTTACGGAGCACGTTTGAGCTTCAGCAAGAACCAATGAGGTTCATTCTCGTGTTACGCAGCACGTTTGAGCTTCAGCAAGCATCGATGAGGTTCATTATTGTGTTACGCAGCACGTTTGAGCTTCAGCAAGAACCAATGAGGTTCATTCTCGTGTTACGCGGCATGTTTGCGCTTCAGCAAGAACCAATGAGGTTCATTCTCGTGTTACGCGGCATGTTTGAGCTTCAGCAAGAACCAATGAGGTTCATTCTCGTGTTACGCGGCACGTTTGAGCTTCAGCAAGAACCAATGAGGTTCATTCTCGTGTTACGCGGCACATTTTAGCTTCAGCAAGAACCAATGAGGTTCATTCTCGTGTTACGCGGCATGTTTGAGCTTCAGCAAGAACCAATGAGGTTCATTCTCGTGTTACGCAGCACGTTTGAGCTTCAGCAAGAACCAATGAGGTTCATTCTCGTGTTACGCGGCATGTTTGCGCTTCAGCAAGAACCAATGAGGTTCATTCTCGTGTTACGCGGCATGTTTGAGCTTCAGCAAGAACCAATGAGGTTCATTCTCGTGTTACGCAGCACATTTGAGCTTCAGCAAGATCGAATGAGGTTCATTATTGTGTTACGCAGCACGTTTGAGCTTCAGCAAGAACCGATGAGGTTCATTCTCGTGTAACGCAGAACATTTGAGCTTCAACAAGAACCAATGAGGTTCATTCTTGTGTTACGCAGCACGTTTGAGCTTCAGCAAGCATCGATGAGGTTCATTCTCGTGTTACGCAGCACGTTTGAGCTTCAGCAAGAACCAATGAGGTTCATTCTCGTGTTACGGAGCACGTTTGAGCTTCAGCAAGAACCAATGAGGTTCATTCTCGTGTTACACAGCACGTTTGAGCTTCAACAAGAACCAATGAGGTTCATTCTTGTGTTACGCAGCACGTTTGAGCTTCAGCAAGCATCGATGAGGTTCATTATTGTGTTACGCAGCACGTTTGAGCTTCAGCAAGAGCCAATGAGGTTCATTCTCGTGTTACGCAGCACGTTTGAGCTTCAGCAAGAATCAATGAGGTTCATTCTCGTGTTACGCAGCACGTTTGAGCTTCAGCAAGAATCAATGAGGTTCATTCTCGTGTTACGCAGCACGTTTGAGCTTCAGCAAGAACCAATGAGGTTCATTCTCGTGTTACGGAGCACGTTTGAGCTTCAGCAAGAACCAATGAGGTTCATTCTCGTGTTACACAGCACGTTTGAGCTTCAACAAGAACCAATGAGGTTCATTCTTGTGTTACGCAGCACGTTTGAGCTTCAGCAAGCATCAATGAGGTTCATTATTGTGTTACGCAGCACGTTTGAGCTTCAGCAAGAGCCAATGAGGTTCATTCTCGTGTTACGCAGCACGTTTGAGCTTCAGCAAGAGCCAATGAGGTTCATTCTCGTGTTACGCAGCACGTTTGAGCTTCAGCAAGAACCAATGAGGTTCATTCTCGTGTTACGCAGCACGTTTGAGCTTCAGCAAGAACCAATGAGGTTCATTCTCGTGTTACGCGGCATGTTTGCGCTTCAGCAAGAACCAATGAGGTTCATTCTCGTGTTACGCGGCATGTTTGAGCTTCAGCAAGAACCAATGAGGTTCATTCTCGTGTTACGGAGCACGTTTGAGCTTCAGCAAGAACCAATGAGGTTCATTCTCGTGTTACGCGGCATGTTTGCGCTTCAGCAAGAACCAATGAGGTTCATTCTCGTGTTACGCGGCATGTTTGAGCTTCAGCAAGATCGAATGAGGTTCATTATTGTGTTACGCAGCACGTTTGAGCTTCAGCAAGAACCGATGAGGTTCATTCTCGTGTTACGCGGCACGTTTGAGCTTCAGCAAGAACCAATGAGGTTCATTCTCGTGTTACGCAGCACGTTTGAGCTTCAGCAAGAACCAATGAGGTTCATTCTCGTGTTACGCAGCACGTTTGATCTTCATCAAGAACCAATGAGGTTCATTCTCGTGTTACGCAGCACGTTTGATCTTCATCAAGAACCAATGACGTTCATTCTCGTGTTACGCGGCACGTTTGAGCTTCAGCAAGAACCAATCAGGTTCATTCTCGTGTTATGCAGCACGTTTGAGTTTCAGCAAGAACCAATGAGGTTCATTCTCGTGTTACGCAGCACGTTTGAGCTTCAGCAAGAATCAATGAGGTTCATTCTCGTGTTACGCAGCACGTTTGAGCTTCAGCAAGAACCAGTGAGGTTCATTCTCGTGTTACGGAGCACGTTTGAGCTTCAGCAAGAACCAATGAGGTTCATTCTCGTGTTACACAGCACGTTTGAGCTTCAACAAGAACCAATGAGGTTCATTCTCGTGTTACGCGGCATGTTTGCGCTTCAGCAAGAATCAATGAGGTTCATTCTCGTGTTACGCAGCACGTTTGAGCTTCAGCAAGAATCAATGAGGTTCATTCTCGTGTTACGCAGCACGTTTGAGCTTCAGCAAGAATCAATGAGGTTCATTCTCGTGTTACGGAGCACGTTTGAGCTTCAGCAAGAACCAATGAGGTTCATTCTCGTGTTACGGAGCACGTTTGAGCTTCAGCAAGAACCAATGAGGTTCATTCTCGTGTTACGCAGCACGTTTGAGCTTCAGCAAGCATCGATGAGGTTCATTATTGTGTTACGCAGCACGTTTGAGCTTCAGCAAGAACCAATGAGGTTCATTCTCGTGTTACGCGGCATGTTTGCGCTTCAGCAAGAACCAATGAGGTTCATTCTCGTGTTACGCGGCATGTTTGAGCTTCAGCAAGAACCAATGAGGTTCATTCTCGTGTTACGCGGCACGTTTGAGCTTCAGCAAGAACCAATGAGGTTCATTCTCGTGTTACGCGGCACATTTTAGCTTCAGCAAGAACCAATGAGGTTCATTCTCGTGTTACGCGGCATGTTTGAGCTTCAGCAAGAACCAATGAGGTTCATTCTCGTGTTACGCAGCACGTTTGAGCTTCAGCAAGAACCAATGAGGTTCATTCTCGTGTTACGCGGCATGTTTGCGCTTCAGCAAGAACCAATGAGGTTCATTCTCGTGTTACGCGGCATGTTTGAGCTTCAGCAAGAACCAATGAGGTTCATTCTCGTGTTACGCAGCACATTTGAGCTTCAGCAAGATCGAATGAGGTTCATTATTGTGTTACGCAGCACGTTTGAGCTTCAGCAAGAACCGATGAGGTTCATTCTCGTGTAACGCAGAACATTTGAGCTTCTGCAAGATCCAATGAGGTTTATTCTTGTGTTACGCAGCACATTTGAGCTTCAGCAAGCATCGATGAGGTTCATTATTGTGTTACGCAGCACGTTTGTGCTTCAGCAAGAACCAATGAGGTTCATTCTCATGTAACGCAGCATGTTTGAGCTTCAGCAAGAACCAATGAGGTTCATTCTCATGTAACGCAGCACGTTTGAGCTTCAGCAAGCATCGATGAGGTTCTTTATTGTGTTACGCGGCACGTTTCAGCTTGTTGTCAGTGGAGGGACAGAAATAACTTAAATTTCATTAAAACTATCTTCATTTGTGTTCTGAAGATGAACGAAGGTCTTACGGGTTTGGAACAACATGAGGGTGAGTAAATGATGACCGAATTTTTATTTTTGGGTCAACTTTCCTTTTAAAGTGGGTTCAGTTTTTACAATTCTGACAGGATGTATTTTAACACTAAATGCAACAAAATGAGGTGCAAAGATGCATGCTAGGTTTGGAGAAATAAATAGAAAATACTGTATTGAATTTTGCGGAATTATCTAAACCGAAGCAATAAAGTCGTACAAGTTTGGAACAATATGAGAGCAAGTAAATGATAACAATTTGGGTGAATTTTTCCTTTTAAAGAAGTTTCCATTGGCATTAACAATCATTCAGATTTGATTTGTTCATAGAAGAAGACCCAAAACCTACTCAAATGTCAAACAGAAGTCAATGATTCTCTGAATTGTTCAGGACTTTAAAGGTATGCAGCAGAACGCACTTTACTATGTTGCCTCTATAGACAAAACTTCGTTTGACATTCACATGGACAAAGTGACCGGCGTTTGCGGCCCATCGGAGTGACTCAGCACATTTGCGCTTCATCTGTTGCTCTGCCCGTCCGTCCTCTCCACGTCAGCACAAGTCCTGCTCTGGCTATCCTTTATCAAAGCGTGAGGGAATATTAAAGGCCAATGTGCCTCCGATGTTAAAAAAGCACAAGTCAAACGTCTGGATGAGGTCAACATGATGAAGCATTGAGGTAGGGTCGTTTGAAAGCACCAGAAACAGACGCATGCAAAATGGCTAACCGTCGGTTCAAGCGTCTGCCTTTGCTTTTGACCCTGCAGGGTGGGAATCAATTCGTCACAAGCATCATGTTATATGATCTTGAGTCCTATATACAAAAGATGTGTTACTGAGATCTGTCAAGATTTCCGAAGGCTCAATGTCTCTGTAAAATTATGTTTGGCCTATAACAAGGCCCAAATTTATATTTGATATTTTATACATTGAATTGCATGTGAAATATTGCTGAATCGACTTAAATACATACATTTTTCATGGGTTAAATCAAGTAAAATCAGCTCTTTAAGGTAACAACCACTTTTTATAGTGTGTGTAATCCAAATGGACAGAAATTATATGCAATTCAGACACATATCTAGGCCTAAATGTGTATATATGTGTGCGGTATGATATCCTCCACGATGCACTGATCTTTTGTCTGAGCATTGGTACCGTGTTGAGTTGAATTGAATTGAGCTGATATCTGGATCTGCTTTGACCACAGTGCTTCAGTAGTCATGGCCTTCACTGTAATACGATCAGCCCTACACAGATTAAAGAGCTACAGTTTCCTCCCTGCTGAAGGTCTCATTTGGAGATATCACTAATCTTTACACAGCTCTTCGTCTCTGTCACCATGCCTTTCATAAGCCAAAAGTGGCACCGATGTCCTCCTCTTCCATATTCCCTGTCTCCGCTGACATCCCCATTAGGCCGCTCCAGTTGATAAATGCCATGCAGATTAGCGGAGGGGACGTCGGTCCTTAGGCTGCTCTCTCCAGATCGCTGCGCCCTTCATATCGCTCTCGCTGTCTGAGCAGGCCGAACGTGCTGCAGTCTAATAGTTATTCATGAGGTTTTACAGTGACCTCGCACCGGACACGGAGAGACGGCGATACACACGGCAGAGGTTTGTGACTGATATATCTTCATATAGGAATACTGAAGAGAAGGGAGAGATTATGAGTCAAAGGAAAAGCCTTTTAAAAATCTAGCCGTGCTCATTGAATTCATGTTGGCTACATTTGATTTTGAAAAACTTTTATTCCATTTTCAAGAAAAGTTTCAAGTTACTGGCTCAAAAAAATGACTAAAAAGCAAGTAAAATGTATTTTTCTCAAACCTTCATCATTATGTTCAGAAATGTTTTTTTTAAATATTTATTTATTATTAGATTTTGTGACATTTTATAGCCTAAACCTTGTCATAAAGAGGTCAATTTCTATTTTTATCAACTTGTTGACCTATTGAGACCTATTTTTTACAAGATGTAATATAAGTCTAAGGTGTCCCCTGAATGTGTTTGTGAAGTTTCAGCTCAAAATACCCCATAGATTTTTTTTAAATAATTTTTTTAACTGCCTATTTTGGGGCATCATTAGAAATGCGCTGATTCAGGCTGCTGCCCCTTTAATTGCTTGCGCTCTCCACCCTCCCAGAGCTCTCGACTCTATCATTGCATAAACAAAGTTCAAACACCTAATATAACCCTCAAAATGGATCTTTACAAAGTGTTCGTCATGCATACTGCATGCATGCGTCGGATCATGTGAGTAAAGTATTTATTTGGATGTTTACATTTGATTCTGAATGAGTTTGAGGCTGTGCTCCGTGGCTAAAGCTAACATTACACACTGTTTGAGAGATTTATAAAGAATGAAGTTGTGTTTATGAATTATACAGACTGCAAGTGTTTAATAATGAAAATAGCGACGGCTCTTGTCTCTGTGAATACAGTAATAAACGATGGTAACTTTAACCACATTTAACAGTACACTAGCAACATGCTAACAAAACATTTAGAATGACAATTTACAAATATCACTAAAAATATCATGATATCATGGATCATGTCAGTTATTATTGCTCCATCTGGCATTTTTCACTATTGTTCTTGCTTGCTTACCTAGTCTGATGATTCAGCTGTGCACAGATCCAGATGTTAATACTGGCTGCCCTTGTGTAATGCCTTGAACATGGGCTGGCATATGCAAATATTGGGGTCGTACATATTAATGATCCCGACTGTTACGTAACAGTCGGTGTTATGTTGAGATTCGCCTGTTCTTCGGAGGTCTTTTAAACAAATGAGATTTATATAAGAATGAGGAAACAATGTTTGAGACTCACTGTATGTCATTTCCATGTACTGAACTCTTGTTATTTGACTATGCCAAGGTAAATTCAATTTTCAATTCATTGGCATCTTTAATGTTTTAGGTTTTTTTTGTTTTTGTTTTGTTTTGTTTTGTTTTTTTGCATGTCTCTGAAAGTTGGTCGCAACACATGATTTTGATTTTGTGGCAAACCCTAAGATAACAGTCAATGCAAAATCAGAGGCTTTAAAAAATAAGCTAAAGCCATAGTCAAATGACACCCCTTTAAACCAAAGAAGCTTGACGCAGTGTTGTGCTTTAATAGAAGACAGTACACATGATCTTATAGACAGAGAACTTTAAACCTATTTTCAGGCTTTACTGTAAATTTAATGGGGAAAAACACACTAGCATCCTTCATACTTCCAAAGGACACAGTAGTTCACCCAAAATGAAATTTTCCCAGGTTAAGAATTTACTAGATAGGAAGATTAGAAACACAGTGAGTCAGTCATTTCTACTTTTATGCTACTTTATTTGCATATATATATATATATATATATATATATACTGTGTGAAAGTTGCAAATGGAAATGCGATCCTTAAAATGACAGGATATAGCCTTCAAAAACCTTTTCGTGTTGATTGGAATATGACCAGCTGTTGCCAAAATTTGTCTAGTTCAACAAAGTATTGGAAAATATCATGGAACTCAGAAGGCTACTGCTCTGATAACCAGGGCTGGGAAGGTTACTGTTCACTACTGATTATAAAATACATGCTTTAAAAAGTATTAATAACACATTTTGTTAGATTACACAAGTTTTGCAACTTAATCTAAATACTTTAGAATACTGTGGAATACTAATAAGGTATGTAACAAAAAGGGGCCACCAAACATAGAACTTAATTTTCCTCCACATATCATCTCTACATCAGTTTTCTTCAATATTTCCTAAAAAATGCAATCAGAAAATAAAAAAGAAAAGACAAAAAGAAAAGCTAATGCTCAAAAAGACAACATGCACTAAGAGCTGGGGGTGTAAACTTTTTGAATTGGAAGAACAGGCTAAATTTATACTTATTATGTCTTCTGGGAAACATGTAATTATTATCTTCTGAAAGAAATTGGACATGGAGGATTTTCTGAGGAACAGCAGCCAGTTTATCTGTTCAAGACAAACAAAGGTCTCACAAACAACTATCACAAAACATGAAAACACTCATGGATCATCCAGTAATGACAGACAGTTAAGATTCAAGGGTACATTTTTGAATGGGGCAATTTTTATAAATTCAATCATTTTGTCTTGTGGAGTTTATGTAAACATCTGTTACGTGATTCAGGACAGTACTAAATAAAAAAAAAAAAAAAAAAAAAAAAATACCTCTTATAAATTGTGCGTATTCTGCAAGGGATAGAAACTTATGAGCAGAATTGTAGTTTAGGATGCTTTTTGCAGACTATTAGAGTCAGATAGGTTTTTGATTACATTAATGTTTAAATTAAATAAATGACATTAAAATTCAAAGTAATCACTTTGGTCATCTAAAATACTGAATGATGACATACAGTTACTCAAATTTTGTATTTTCAATATGTAACTAAGTTACATAGAGTCTGTTGCTCCCCAACCCCGCTGATAACATTCGCGATTAGACATATTTAATAAGTGCTGTGAAATTTGCACTTTCTATTGCAAATTTCATTCCATATATTCAGACTTTCATTCCATATATTCAAACTTTCATTCAGTATATTCAGACTCTCATTCCAAATATTAGTTTAATTCAATATATTCAAGTTTCATTCAAAATATTCAAACTTCATATTATAAATACAATAATAATATTATGGCATAAATGTTATGGCATAAATGCCATGCCATAATATATTTCTTTCAATATATGCGGATTGTAAAGGCTGTCAGATGACTGACCAAATAATACTGAATAAGGAAAGAACTGAAAGCAAGATGGCTGAACAGAACCCAAAACTCCACAGAATCATTTAGGAGATGCATAGAAAACTTTCATACTAAGAAGGCATATTTTGTTGTTTTTCCCCCATCTGAATTTTCCATTTAGCTGAATCTCCAAGAGATATACAAAGGAAAAGAAAAGTGAGAATGACAGTGCTGTGGAGAGCCAAGATTACCGGCTGATAACAAAACCTTTGCTCCAACAGATTTACATCACACCAACAGCAAAAGCTGTCATTTCCATGCAAATATCTGTGAGAAACAAACAGAATACCAGTCATCTTCCATATTTTGTATGCCCTTCCTTTTCAAGTCATGCTGTTTTATTTGCTTTTGCATGCTCAAGCATTCAAATTTCACGTTCGGCGTTACTTTCGAAGGGCTTTTTCATACAGTGTGTGCTCTCTCTCTCTCTCTCTCTCTCTCTCTCTCTGATGTTGTGAGACTGCTTGTCCTTTGGTTTCATCCACTTCACTGCTCCGCAGGGATACAGATGGCTGCGATAGCAGTCACATTTGGGTTGCTCAAGCCCTGATCATATGCCAAGCAGTGCGACAACCCCATTAATCTCCCTTATCAGTATGGCAGTTCGAGCGAAGTCCCTGCACTGCGCACTTTGCATGGGGCCACCGCTAACCAACGGAGGTAGAATAAAGCTCGCTGATTTAGCACCGTCTCTGAATTACAGCCAGTGTCACCTCGGCAGAATGGACATTCCCCTCGCTTCTGCTCTCGACCTCTCCGTTATTGTATTTCTTTCAAAACGCTTTCTGCTCTCCCTGAAACCAGCGGCTTGACAATTTCGTAATTTGTGTCGTGTGATAAAAAGCTAATTAACTTATAGAAGATGGCTTATCGCCTCCGCTCCTCCACACGAACAGCAGAATGACCTTGATAAAATCTGCCGAAATGCATGTTGATTTTCTCAACTTGTGTGTGTTGTTGAAGCCATTGATATCGTACTGTTAGTCGGCATGATTAATGGCATTGAGTGCTGAAGGATGTGAGAAGATGGCTTGGATAAAGAAAGCCTTGAGCCGTTATTGTCCAACGAGTGTTTTTGAGGACTGGAAGACGCTGCCGCTGATGATAATCTCTGTGGAGAATATTTGCAATGATGAACATGAGCAGGCCTGTCATTATGACGAAACAAACCTCGGGGATTATAAAATAATTTGACCACTTGAACTTGACTGATGAGAAATGTATTAAAATGATCTGAAACACTTTAGTTTAGGGTCCAATTCTCACTATTAACTAGCATGCATTTCACTAGATATTGGCTGTTTATTAGTACTTATAAAGCACATATTAATGCCTTATTCTGCATGACCATATTCTACATCTCTAAATCAATAGCTAAACTTAACAATGACCTTATTAACTATTAATAAGCAGTAATTAGGAGTTTGTTGAGGCAAAAGTCGTAGTTAATAGTGAGAATTGGACCCTGATCTAAAGTGTGACCAAATTATCAATCCCCCTTTTTTATCTGAAGTACAACTTTTCCTAAAAACAAACCTGCAGTTGTTACTTTAAAGAGCTATTTCTACCTGATTTGAAGGGGTCCTTTTTTTATGATTTGCCTTTTTTAACTTTAGTTAGTGTGTAATGTTGCTGTTTGATCATAAACAACACCTGCAAAGTTACGACACTCAAAGTTCAATGCAAAGGATATATTTCTTTTTACAGGATTCACTTTTTTAACGGCTGGTAGGGACTACAACGAGCTTCCTGGGTTGGTGACATCACTTACCCTAAAATTTACATAAACCCCGCCCCTGAGAACACACATCAAAGGGGGCGGAGCCATGTTGGGCTGCTTTAGAGAAGAGGAAGAGTTGTTGTAGTCGAGTGTTGTTGTCATGCCGTCATTTTACACCAAACAAGGGTCAATTCAACACAAAAGATGAATATGACGGCACATGCTAGTGGATGAGTTGAATCAACTCCACAGCAACTACATCAATTTATCCACTAACCATTCAGAAACGTCTAAAAGTTGTAACTTCTTCCTGAGTCTCTCCATCAGTGTCGACTCCGGTTTGAACAATGTAAGGCTGAACACTTTCCTCATTTTGGCTGCGTGAGATTCTCCAGCTTTGTTGTTGTTGAGCTGTTAAAGCTCCGCCCTCTTCTGGAAAGGGGGCGGGAGCAGCAGCTCATTTGCATTTAAAGGGACACACACAAAAACAATGTCTTTTTGCTCACACCCAAATAGGGGCAAATTTAAAAAAAAAAATAAATAAAATCATATTGTTATACCTCATATAATCTTCTGAATAAAGCTATATATATATATATGTGTGTGTGTGTGTGTGTGTGTGTGTGTGTGTATACAGTGTATATATGATATGTATACTCATATCACATCATGTCCACAGTTGTTTTAATTCACTCATGTTTATATGTGGCACTATTTAATGATAAACGAGTCAGCTGTTATATGCATGTGTCAAATACAGTAATATCTCATCCATGTATCTTCTAGATGGTCTGTGGAGCAGATTTAGATATCATGCTCACCACAGCAAGGTCAGTAGTAATTAGTGGACCTTCTGTGTTATGTAAGAATCATTAAAGCTAAACGATTTTAGTTCGTAGAAGAGGTGAACACTACTGCGATCTAACCCACAGAGGCCAGAGCGTGCCAACGGTGCTTCACAGAACAGATTTCCTTGGATACTTTTGTTTGCTGGATATATTGGGATTCTGCTGTCCATGCAGGAAATATATCTTTGTCTGCGATTTTGTGTCGTCTCGTTTAGCGCCCTACGGCTTAGCTAGCTGAGCTAGCACAGGAAGGCCGGGAATAAAGGCCCATTTGTTTTAGTTAGGACTAGCACACAGGACAGCCATGGCACGGAGCTGGACCTAAATAGCTTTTCAGCTGTGGAGACAGGCTTCAGGTATTTTTCACCAGCCACCGGGGGTTTAGTTTACAGTGACCTGGCTGGTGAATGATGCTCTTTTTCACCGCAAAGCCAGAGAGCAGATGCTAGCTAAATGAAAGGAATCATTCCCAGTCTGGTCTGGTGTTTTCTCTCTTCACAAGGCCTAATATTGTTGCCACTCTTCCTTCAGAGATCGACATGTTATTTATTAATTCATTCACTGAGCCAAGTCTGTCAATGACGCGACCTGTTAATAAAAAAATAAATAAATAATAAATTAAAAAAATGCAACATTATGCATTTCTCCTTAAATATTTTCTCAAGGAAAAAAAAAAAAAAAAGACATTAAAGACATTCATAGTTTTGAATCAGAATATCTTCCTCTTGCAGAATCTCTTCTCTTCTCTGATGATGAGGGCGGGGCAACCTGTCACTCACATGAGATCCACCAATAGCAAACCACAACCGTCAAATTAATCCCCACCGACAAAAAAAAGCCCCGCCCTACATTTGTTCTTGTTCCTGAAATGTTTCACTCAGATATATGGCACAATAGGGAAGAGAAAACTAGTGAAACTTGTGATGTCTTTTAATTTTATTAATTATTTTCTGTATTTTTTGTTTTGATATTTTTTAATGGCATAAAGCAAAAAAGGCATGTAATCCTTCAAACTATTTTATTATTATTTAGCAGTTTTATTTAAAAATATATATAAATATTTGAAAAAAAAAAAAAAAAAAGTCATGTGGTGCAACCAACATGGATGGAAAGAAAAAATTAAAACAGGAAATTATATAATATAGAAGAGCATCATAACTGTGAGTCAAGGTCAATAAGTCTATTAAAATATTAAATAATTTGCATTTTTTTAATGTTATTTTGATATATATATATATATATATATATATATATATATATATATATATATATATATATATATATATATATATATATATATATATATATATATATACATTTTATAATAATGTAAACTTATTTTTAAAGTGGTGCAAAGTTTTTTAAAGCATTGAAAACATGAATACAAAGAATACATTTCTATGAGCGTTGCATTTTTTTTTTCTTTTTTTTTTCTTTTCTTTTCTTTTCTTTTCTTTTTTTTTTTTTAAGCATGATTTCTAAAAGATTTGGACGCTTTTATGCCATTGACCTGCATGTACAAACTGGCAGATATTGCTTTAGGCTTTGTCTCATTATGAGAAAGAGAGCACTTATGTAGACATATTATTTATTTGGCAGCTTCCTTTTCTACATGCAAATTGCAGAAGAGGTGTTTCTACCTCCTGGCTAACCTCTGTCCAATGATGAATGAGATTTGCCTTTTTTCGCCAAGTGAACTAATGACTACACACACACACACACACACACACACACACACACACACACACACACAGGATTTGTTTGGGATATGCGCATCTAAACCTGTATTCTTCAAATCATCAGGATATCATAAATTGAAGACACCTATAAACTGCTGCCGAAGTGCTTTTATAGCACTATAGACCAGCTTTGATATCAAATGAAGCCACTTTGTAAACAGCACAATGATTTTAATGTGCTTTTTATTTGCTCATTAAGTTTCATAATGAATGTGTCATTAGACTAATTTTGCGATTCCTCTTCATCTTGTGACTTGGGAGTAAGAGAGTTTGATTTAATGATTCTTACATTCAAACTTCAGTAGCAAAAATGGCACTACAGTTGATGAGTTTGATTGATTTTCGTGAAACTGTGATTTGTGTGTGTCATTAAATTTTTTATTTTTTTTTGCATTTAAATGAAAATTATAAAAAAAAAATGTGAATTTGATATTTTCACCCCCCAACTCTTAAAGGTCCCGTTTTTCGTGTTTTTTTGAAGCTTTGATTGTGTTTATAGTGTGCAATATAACATGTGTTCATGTTTCGCGTGTAAAAAAACACAGTATTTTTCACATAATTTATTATCTGTATACCGCTGTTCCACCTGTCATAAAAACGGGCTGATGATTTCCTTGTTCTATGAAGTCCCTCCTTCAGAAATACGTAACGAGTTCTGATTGTGCCAGCGGTTCCTGTGTTGTGATTCGACAGCAGCTTAGCGCTCATTGCCCGGAAAGGTCACGTCTCTTACCATAACATGTGCTGCACATAGTTTTACATGTGGATTATTGTGCCGAATGAACACAAAAGACAATAATTCCCGAGAGACTGAACTCTTTAATCTCCACAAGCAGCGACAGAAAATGTACAACGTTAGCACTCACTCAGAAGAGTACATCATACGGAAAACAGCCATATACATAAACATGGTCCCCTCTTGTGGCCATTATGTGCACTGCAGTCCAACATTAACTATTGCAGTAAGGATACCACAATTATAATTTTCGGGAACCGAGTTAAACATAAATTGTAACCATTGATCTCTAAGTACAGCGTCCCTGGGACGGCCAAACAAAGGTCATTGGACTGCGGGATGAAAATAACAGCGTTTCGACGACAAACACACTCTACAAACGCAACTCTTGCTCTTCTCCTTGGGAGCGCAACAAGACCACGCCCGCTTTTTTGTGTATTCCTGTGGGCGGAGGTTAGTCAAAAAACTTTAGAGACGTCATTAAAGAAGGAAGTAGAGGGATGTAGTCCAAACTGGCCGTTCGATGTAGGCGACTTCTGTTAAATAAAATATCTCGCTTGGCATTGAACTTTGAGCTTTAAAATTTTACAGATTTTATTAATACTCTAACAACAACATTAAACACTAACTAAAGTTTGAAACATGGGATCACGAAGAACGGGACCTTTAATGCATTGCATTTTCTTCTGGAGCATCAGTGAATATTTGAACCTTTTTTAATAGTTGAGTTTGAGTCCCTCAGTTGTCCTCAGTGTGAAAAGATGAATCTTAAAATCATTCAGTCATTCATGCAAAAGATGAGGGATATATATATATATATATAAATTTGAAATAAATATAATTTTACATATTTTGTCTGTTTGGCTACTGGAACTGTTTGGTCAGAATATGGTTTTGAAAAAAAAATTAATAAAAAATTACATAAATAAACAAAAAGAATAGATGAAATATCACTTTACGATAACCGGTCATTGTAAATTAACATTTACATGAACTTACACAATGAACAATACTTCCACAGCATTTATTATTAATTTCAACATTACGTACGCATCCTTTATGAATGAATAACTGCATTTTATTAAATAACATTAAAAAGATTAATACATGCTGTAAGGGATTTATTACTCATGTTACTAATGCATTAATAAATGTTAGCAAATGAGACCTAATTGAACAGTTTTACTAAACGATACCATCTAAAATATTGTCATGTCTAGTTTTGTGTCATGTTCTTGATTCATGTCTTTTATTTTGTATCTGTTCACGTTTTCAATAAACTGGACATGGGTTCAAACCGCAGCTCTCCTTCAGTGGACTGATATATATTTTAACTGCATGAAAGAGGGTATGACATAAAATATTTCTGTATGACATTAAAACAGCAAACTTATGCTTCTCTTCTTGTGTCTTTCTTCATCGATCCCGTCTCTGTCTTTCGCAGAGTTTTGCTCCGTCTTGCTCTACAGCTTCAATCTTCCCTTCATTCTTTCATTAGCGGTCGGAGCTGAGATTGACAATACTTCTCACTTATTCTGCAGGCTCATCTTTCGCTCTCTTACCACGCGACTCAATCACTGCCAATCAATTAACTGATACTGTTAGTTTAACAGCAGCGATACGCTGACACACGAGCACCTTTAAAAGTGCAGCTTTCTGTCGACCGAGCATCTGAATGATGAGCTAAACTTTACAGAGGGACTCAAATATGGCCGCCTCTGCTCTTTTAGTAAAGCTTCTGTGATTGAGGTTGGGAAAAAGCTGACAGATGAATATGAGGAAGAAGGAGAACTGAGCTGCAGTAGAAATGATAAGTGGATGAGTAGATATATTGATTTCTTTTGTATCTTGATCAATTGAAGAAAGCTTGGAGGAAACGTCATGGTTAGGTTGTTCACCAACGAGCCGACACACACACACACACACACACACACACACACACACATTAATCATGCTATGCATTACAACTCCATAGAGAAAACAAGAGACATAAATACACTGTGTCTCTCTCCCACTCATTCTCTCTCCAAATAATATTGATACAGACTTGATAAAGTGCTTCTGTCAGAATGTATTACCCTCCTTGCGGTTTAGATGCAATAAATCACTTAAACACTTTCTCCAGTTTGCATCTCTAATGCTACAGGCTCATCAGCACATGCAAACACTACAGTAATTTCAGCTAAAGAGACGGATCGAAGCTCCAAATGCAAAGAAATCCTGAACTAAACAGTCTGATGTGAGAGAAAATGCCTTTTACTGTATGTAACTATGTGCAGATAATTATAAAAAGAACCCGGATAACAGGGAACGTTGAGGTTCTCTCACAATTATGAATACATAATTTTATCCATAGCAATTGCTTTGTGCATAAACTTTTTTTTATGTCTGCCTCTTATTTTCAAGAATCAATGATTCAGTTTTTTTAATCTTAATACTTAGATTGCAAATCTACAATCAAGATGTGTTTGTTAGTGTACACAGAGAATGCGATGTGAAAGATGCAGGTAAATATAAATGTGATAAAGTCAGCGAGCCGTAACCGGTGAGAATTCAAGCCTAATGTGTGTGTGTGTGTGTGTGTGTGTGTGTGACACGTCTGCTCACATTTGCTCTCTGTGTCACGTACTCCTTGAAAAAGTCAACCTAAAGTGCTGAGAACTCAAATTTCTGCTTGAAGGCTCACTGTTAATCTAAAGCCTGATAAAAATTAATCATAAAATGAAATTAAAAAGCTGCCTAATTTATAGATTATATACATTGCAATCACAGATAAATGAACAGTGGCTCTTGTGCCTAATCTAATTTAACACATGGGCAAATATGTTTGACTGGGGTCTGCTTGTGGAGCGAAACCTGCTCTGTGTTAACCTGTTCACTCTCACCTCCATTTTGAGCACAGATCTGAACGTAAATTATTGTACTTCATCAATGTTTGGAATAAAGACCTAAGGTCGGTCTCTTTTTAAATAAGATTCTCAACGCATATGCAGTGAATGTACTGAAAAAAAACTGATATAAAATCATAGACATATATCTAACCAAATTTCAAGTTGATATTTCAAAAATCAGATTTCACAAAGATTTGCATGGGAACACAATGTCCAATTTTTTATTTTTTTTTTCACAGGACAAATTGAGTGTTATAGATTTCTAATGATACCTAATTCATGCACTCTAAAAACTGCTGGGTTAAATATGGACAAAACCAGGGATTGGGTTGTTTTCACCAGCATTTATTTTTTTAGCCAGCAATATAGTAATATAGTAAAGGCATGTTTTTTCTCACCCCCAAATAGGGGCAAATTTGTGGGGTATTTTAAGCTGAAACTTGACCAGACCAGACACTTGTATTATAATCATGTGAAAGAGGGCATAATAGGTGCCTTTTAACCCAACCTCACTCTAAAAAATGCTGGGTTAAAAACAACCTAAGTTGGGTTAAATATGGACAAACCCAGCAGGTTGGGTTAAAGGGCACCTATTATGCCCTCTTTCACAAGATGTAATATAATTCTCTGGTCTGGTTTCAGCTTAAAATACCCCACAAATTTGCCCCTATTTGGGGGTGAGCAAAAACATGCCTTTTACTGTATTACTATATTGCTGGCTAAAAAATAAATCCAAAATTGGTTGAAAAAATGTCTGGGTGAAAACAACCCAATCGCTGGGTTTGTCCATATTTAACCCAGCAGTTTTTAGAGTGCAATGTCAGAAATGAGATCAGTGACCTGGAAGCAGAATCTTTAAGCAGAATTTCTGACATATTTTACATCTTAATGTTTTCTGTTCATTTTAGTTTATTATTTCAGAATAGATTTTGAATTATTTCAGTGTGCATATCTAGCCTTATGCATAATAGAGCTTGCATCTGGATTTCAAGGCGATTAAATCACTGAAGTACAAAATGGGATAAACCAGATGTTTCACATCTGGTCTATTATGTTATTCTGCTAATAATAATCTTGCTTGATTGTGTCTACTGAATGTTCTCGGTGATAACTGATTCCAATCAGAGGAAATCTTGTCAGAGTCTAGCAAAAAGCTCTAAAAAAAGAAAGTCCTGTCGAACAATAAAAAAACCTACTAAAACAATGTAAATAAAAAGTCGCAAGTGGCAAATGGCTCATGTAGATGCTGCATATTTTAAAGTTAAGTTAGGATGTCCACTAACAAACATGCATACAAATGTTCAACTTCATGGATCACACGGTTGTGATTTATTTCCGTTGTAGCGCCCCCTATTGGCAGACTTTTACAAAACCGTGCATCCTCAGAATGTCCTGGTGTCTATAATACACCCGCTGCAATGTGACACCAGGCTCGACGCGAGTGTTTTTTGCTAGTTTCAGCCCGACGCAGTTTTCATTTTCACGTCCTGCACCACGTTGTTTAAACAGCAAATGCGTATGCGCCCATCTGTTCTCCCCTGAACTCAAGAGGTGCTAGTGACTGATGCGAGAGGAAGCACTAAATGGTTTAGCTCCCCATCATCTGAGTGAGCTCTTAATGCATTATAGTCCTTCATGTATATTTCGATCTCAGAATTCAGGCCAGCTGATAATACCTAGAAAATCAAAACAACCGCAGGCGGTAGATCCTTCTCCTATTTGGCACCTAAACTCCTAAATCTCTTTAACCTGGCATACACAGAACACATTATCAATTTATATTTTCAAATCCGTTAAAGGATTATTAGGCTGCATAAACCGGGAATACTTCCTATAACGCCAGATGAACTCGTTACATCGGAAGAATGGCATCTACGCTAATATTAGTCTTTCTGTTTATCCCGAAGTTTACCTTTGTCAGTCGGATCAGGGCCGTATCCAGGTGAGATTGACATTAAAAAATATTAAAAATAAAAGGATTACAATGTAAAAGATTATTATTTTGTGCATAATGATAATCATTGCATGTATCAGAATTAACTATTTGCAGTAATAACGAATGAAATTGGCTAATTATTTGACCAATCGTGGCAATGCACACATGTACTTAAATGACTTTTCAGGTCGAGGGTGTCTATATTCCACCATGTAAATAGCAAATCCACCATTATGCGAGCGCACCTGGCTTTTAAGCCCGGGATACTCTGCACGATTTTAGCAATCCTATAAGATCATTACAAATCATAGGACCACCGATTAGAGCCACGATCACAGAAATCGCCACAATTGTTTCACAATGGCAATCTTTCATCTGGGATAGCCCAAAATCGTGCAGTGTATCTAAAAGGTGATTTAAAAGGAATGCAAGATGAGACTCTGATTGGATTATTGCAGGTTATCCCCAAAACACACCCATGACTCATTAAGAGACTAGGTGCAACCCTTTTGGACCAACTGGGGCGCAGACTATTTTTTTCCATCGTTAAACTAGCAAAAGTGGATTCGGACACACCCTAAGTGCACCTCTGCTTCAGACATGCACTTAGATTGTTAAAATATGGCCCTACATGTGTCAAGTTTCAATAAGATTGGACATTGCGTTCAGCTGATATGTCAACTCATATAAATAGACACTGCCGGCCTTATTAACTTGTTTCTTTAATAAGTGAGTGAATGGGGATGATGCATGGCAAGTTTCATGAGAGATGGACCAACAGCCTGGGAGGAGTTAAAAAATTTAAAGTGGCCCAAAAATGAAATCAGAAATATACATTTTTTAGATCAAAAAGAGTTTTGAGTCTAGCCCTTACGGCTCCAGAGTTATGGGCCACAATTCAAAGGTGCTTATTATAGCGCCACCTAGTGTCCAACGAATGTGTGTCTGTGTGCCTGAGTCATGGATGTGATTTCTGTTTATCCCACCAGGTTTGGTATGTCTATAGGTAATGTGTCCTACATGATGCACTATACATTATATACTCAGCCACATCAATTTACAAATGCATTAGGCTTCCAGCATTTCATGCATGTACCAGTAATAAAAAAGACTTTGTAGCATCCTCAATGTCACAATGATTCAGCAGTCGCATCCATGATCCAGTGCTGTTTCTCCTGCATACATGTCAGCACTGATCCTGAATGTTCTCTTGAAGCGGTGTATTTGTTCCTTCACCTTGGGTCGTGGCTGGAAAGCTGCCAACACACTTTCAGCCAATTTGCGTCACACTAACAGTACGCTGTGTTTTCTTAACTGGATTGTCACAATGGTGGCGAGGGTTATCTAACCAGAGTGGCTCTAAATTGAAGACTAACTCACCAAATACTCAAGGGATGCTTGCAAAGTCTTTACGGGCTGCTTCCAAATGGTGTAAACTTGAAAGTGATATGGATTGTGTCTGCCTCTACACATTAAGATACATTTATGGCAACTGCATCACTTGAGCACAGGTGTGAATGAAGAAATATTGTACATAAAGTGTGGTTTTGGCTTGCATACAGTAAGCTGTTGTAGATTTGCATAGATAATTGAATTGCAGCATTGCATTCAAATAAATGCTGTTCTTTTGGCCGCTCTGTTTATTAAAGTGATGGTTGATTGTGATTTGACTTTTTTAACTTTAGTTAGTGTGTAATGTCGCTGTTTGAGCATAAACAACATCTGCAGAGTAATGACGCTCAAAGTTCAATGCAAAGGAGATATTTTCTATTACAGAAATCGCTTTTTAACAGCTGGTAGGGACTACAACAAGCTTCTTTCTGGGTTACTGACATCAATAACCCTAAAATTTACATAAACCCCACCCTCGAGAACACAAAACACCTTTGTGAGGCCATGTTGGGCTGCTTTAGAGAAGAGGAAGAGTTGTTGTAGTAGAGTGTTGTTGACATGCCGTCATTTTACGCCGGACAAATATTGTTTACGGATCTTTCCAGGTTGTAAGTATGTTCAGTGCCTTTACATTTATTTAATGCATTATAATGATTTCTGGTGACAGATTCAACTGAATAATAATCCAAAAAATGCCATCTGTTTTTTCTAGAACCTCACCTCAATTTCCCTCCATCTTTCCCTCCACACTCTGATGGCCTAGAAAATATTCATATCTCAAGAAGCTCAATTAAGCTGCATCTGAGACCGATTTATGAGAGCTCGTAATACAGAGCGTAGTAACACCAATCTGTGACCTGATTTCGAATTTCACCTCGACGTACCCTGAATTTACAGTCTCTCACAGATACAGTGCGGTCCAAAGAATTCCCTTTGACGGCAAGCTTAAACATGCAACCCGCTGATCCTCATCCCTAGAAACTAAAGATGGAGAACGACAGAAGCATGTAGATCAGTATCAGTCGATGTTGCGTTATCTGTCTGATGAGAATGTGTTAACAGAGGACGGCTTGTTTGAAGAGCCTGGCCTGCGAGATCTGATGGGCAGAGGACAGTGATTTGTATTTCCTCTCGCTCTCTTTGATGGAAGGCTTTCTATTAGCAGTGCCCCAGATCAAAAAACACACAGAGAGCAAAGCAGACCACATTATTCATTCAGCGGCCTGCATGCATAATGGAACAGCTTAATATATATTCAGTCAAGCTGGTATTTCTAAAAGCTGTTAGATTAGAATCAGTCTGAAAATCAATGTTGATTTATTTTTATTAAGGGAAAGACAACATGAGTAGACATAAACAGGATGGGGCATTGTGTTTGCAAGAGTCCTTTAGCAAATTTGGAAAAATAGTGGATTTTGTGTAGTGATTAGACTGTGGTTCAGTGTATTATAGAGAATGAGAAAGAAAAAAAAAAAAAAAAGAGTTTAGAAAGACAAAAACCGAAGAGCGTCTTAAAGCAGTCCTCATCAGAGGGACAAAAACCTTTCACACAGCACTTTTGCCCCTAAAGGTTTATAGGAAGAGCACTAATAATGTACAGTCAGCCAGTCATTATCAGAAAATAATGAACAGGACCCTGACCCGCAGCACAGGGGTCTCGTGTCACCCTGAAGGGCTTTATAATGACTGGCTGACTGCACGTTATCCCGGTTTTACAAGGATGCTTACAAAAAAAAATACTGAAAGTTCAATAGAACATTGAAAATAGCACAAAAATTGTAAAATATAATAAATAGTGCATTACAACCCAGAAAATAGTTAAAAAAATAGTCCATTGCAACCCAGAAAATAGTGAAAAAATTGTGAAAAATAGTCCATTGCAACCCAGAAAATAGTGAAAAAATAGTCCATTGCAACCCAGAAAATAGTGAAAAAAATGTGAAAAATAGTCCATTGCAACCCAGAAAATAGTGAAAAAATAGTCCATTGCAACCCAGAAAATAGTGAAAAAAATGTGAAAAATAGTCCATTGCAACCCAGAAAATAGTGAAAAAATAGTCCATTGCAACCCAGAAAATAGTGAAAAAATAGTCCATTGCAACCCAGAAAATAGTGAAAAAATTGTGAAAAATAGTCCATTGCAACCCAGAAAATAGTGAAAAAATAGTCCATTGCAACCCAGAAAATAGTTGAAAAAAATAGTGAAAAAATAGTCCATTGCAACCCAGAAAATAGTGAAAAAATAGTCCATTGCAACCCAGAAAATAGTTGAAAAAAATAGTGAAAAAATAGTCCATTGCAACCCAGAAAATAGTGAAAAAATAGTCTATTGCAACCCAGAAAATAGTTAAAAAAAAAATAGTCCATTGCAACCCAGAAAATAGTGAAAAATAGTGAAAAAATAGTCCATTGCAACCCAGAAAATAGTTTAAAAAATTGTCCATTGCAACCCAGAAAAAAGTTGAAAAAATAGCAAAAAAAATAGTCCATTGCAACTCAGAAAATAGTGAAAAAAATGTGAAAAATAGTCCATTGCAACCCAGAAAATAGTGAAAAAATAGTCCATTGCAACCCAGAAAATAGTGAAAAAATAGTCCATTGCAACCCAGAAAATAGTGAAAAAATAGTCCATTGCAACCCAGAAAATAGTGAAAAAATAGTCCATTGCAACCCAGAAAATAGTGAAAAAATAGTCCATTGCAACCCAGAAAATAGTGAAAAAATTGTGAAAAATAGTCCATTGCAACCCAGAAAATAGTGAAAAAATAGTCCATTGCAACCCAGAAAATAGTGAAAAAATAGTCCATTGCAACCCAGAAAATAGTGAAAAAATTGTGAAAAATAGTCCATTGCAACCCAGAAAATAGTGAAAAAATAGTCCATTGCAACCCAGAAAATAGTGAAAAAATAGTCCATTGCAACCCAGAAAATAGTGAAAAAATTGTGAAAAATAGTCCATTGCAACCCAGAAAATAGTGAAAAAATAGTCCATTGCAACCCAGAAAATAGTGAAAAAATAGTCCATTGCAACCCAAAAAATAGTGAAAAAATAGTCCATTGCAACCCAGAAAATAGTGAAAAAATAGTCCATTGCAACCCAGAAAATAGTGAAAAAATTGTGAAAAATAGTCCATTGCAACCCAGAAAATAGTGAAAAAATTGTGAAAAATAGTCCATTGCAACCCAGAAAATAGTGAAAAAATAGTCCATTGCAACCCAGAAAATAGTGAAAAAATAGTCCATTGCAACCCAGAAAATAGTTGAAAAAAATAGTGAAAAAATAGTCCATTGCAACCCAGAAAATAGTGAAAAAATAGTCCATTGCAACCCAGAAAATAGTTTAAAAAAAAAATAGTCCATTGCAACCCAGAAAATAGTGAAAAATAGTGAAAAAATAGTCCATTGCAACCCAGAAAATAGTATAAAAAATTGTCCATTGCAACCCAGAAAAAAGTTGAAAAAATAGCAAAAAAATAGTCCATTGCAACTCAGAAAATAGAGAAAAAATAGTGAAAAAATAGTTCATTGCAACCCAGAAAATAGTGAAAAAATAGTCCATTGCAACCCAGAAAATAGTTGAAAAAAAATAGTGAAAAAATAGTCCATTGTAACCCAGAAAATAGTGAAAAAATAGTCTATTGCAACCCAGAAAATAGTTGAAAAAATAGTGAAAAATAGTCCATTGCAACCCAGAAAATAGTTGAAAAAATAGTCCATTGCAACCCAGAAAATAGTGAAAAATAGTCCATTGCAACCCAGAAAATAGTGAAAAATAGTAAAAAAAATAGTCCATTGCAACCCAGAAAATAGTTGAAAAAATTGTCCATTGCAACCCAGAAAAAAGTTGAAAAAATAGTGAAAAAATAGTCCATTGCAACTCAGAAAATACTGAAAAAATAGTGAAAAAATAGTCCATTGCAACCCACAAAATAGTTGAAAAAATAATGAAAAATAGTCCATTGCAACTCAGAAAATATTGAAAAAATAGTGAAAAAATAGTCCATTGCAACCCAGAAAATAGTTGAAAAAATAGTGGAAAAATAGTCCATTGCAACCCAGAAAATAGTGAAAAAATAGTGAAAAAGTAGTCCATTGCAACCCAGAAAATAGTGAAAAAATAGTCCATTGCAACCCAGAAAATAGTTGAAAAAAATAGTGAAAAAATAGTCCATTGTAACCCAGAAAATAGTGAAAAAATAGTCTATAGCAACCCAGAAAATAGTTGAAAAAATAATGAAAAATAGTCCATTGCAACCCAGAAAATAGTTGAAAAAATAGTCCATTGCAACCCAGAAAATAGTTGAAAAAATAGTGAAAAAATAGTCCATTGCAACCCAGAAAATAGTTGAAAAAAATGTGAAAAATAGTCCATTGCAACCCAGAAAATAGTGAAAAAATTGTGAAAAATAGTCCATTGCAACCCAGAAAATAGTTGAAAAAATAATGAAAAATAGTCCATTGCAACCCAGAAAATAGTTGAAAAAATAGTCCATTGCAACCCAGAAAATAGTTGAAAAAATAATGAAAAAATAGTCCATTGCAACCCAGAAAATAGTTGAAAAAAATGTGAAAAATAGTCCATTGCAACCCAGAAAATAGTGAAAAAATTGTGAAAAATAGTCCATTGCAACCCAGAAAATAGTGAAAAAATAGTCTATTGCAACCCAGAAAATAGTTGAAAAAATAGTGAAAAATAGTCCATTGCAACCCAGAAAATAGTTGAAAAAAATGTGAAAAATAGTCCATTGCAACCCAGAAAATAGTGAAAAAATAGTGAAAAAGTAGTCCATTGCAACCCAGAAAATAGTGAAAAAATAGTCCATTGCAACCCAGAAAATAGTTGAAAAAAATAGTGAAAAAATAGTCCATTGTAACCCAGAAAATAGTGAAAAAATAGTCTATAGCAACCCAGAAAATAGTTGAAAAAATAATGAAAAATAGTCCATTGCAACCCAGAAAATAGTTGAAAAAATAGTCCATTGCAACCCAGAAAATAGTTGAAAAAATAGTGAAAAAATAGTCCATTGCAACCCAGAAAATAGTTGAAAAAAATGTGAAAAATAGTCCATTGCAACCCAGAAAATAGTGAAAAAATTGTGAAAAATAGTCCATTGCAACCCAGAAAATAGTGAAAAAATAGTCTATTGCAACCCAGAAAATAGTTGAAAAAATAGTCCATTGCAACCCAGAAAATAGTGAAAAATAGTCCATTGCAACCCAGAAAATAGTGAAAAATAGTAAAAAAATAGTCCATTGCAACCCAGAAAATAGTTGAAAAAATTGTCGATTGCAACCCAGAAAAAAGTTGAAAAAATAGTGAAAAAATAGTCCATTGCAACTCAGAAAATACTGAAAAAATAGTGAAAAAATAGTCCATTGCAACCCACAAAATAGTTGAAAAAATAATGAAAAATAGTCCATTGCAACCCAGAAAATAGTTGAAAAAATAGTGAAAAAATAGTCCATTGCAACTCAGAAAATATTGAAAAAATAGTGAAAAAATAGTCCATTGCAACCCAGAAAATATTGAAAAAATAGTGAAAAATAGTCCATTGCAACCCAGAAAATAGTGAAAAAATAGTCCATTGCAACCCAGAAAATATTGAAAAAATAGTCCATTGCAACCCAGAAAATAGTTGAAAAAATAGTAAAAAATAGTCCATTGCAACCCAGAAAATAGTGAAAAATAGTTGAAAAAATTGTCCATTGCAACCCAGAAAATAGTTGAAAAAATAGTAAAAAATAGTCCATTGCAACCCACAAAATAGTTGAAAAAATAATGAAAAATAGTCCATTGCAACCCAGAAAATAGTTGAAAAAATAGTGAAAAAATAGTCCATTGCAACTCAGAAAATATTGAAAAAATAGTGAAAAAATAGTCCATTGCAACCCAGAAAATAGTTGAAAAAATAGTGAAAAATAGTCCATTGCAACCCAGAAAATAGTGAAAAAATAGTCCATTGCAACCCAGAAAATATTGAAAAAATAGTCCATTGCAACCCAGAAAATAGTTGAAAAAATAGTTGAAAAAATTGTCCATTGCAACCCAGAAAATAGTTGAAAAAATAGTAAAAAATAGTCCATTGCAACCCAGAAAATAGTGAAAAATAGTGAAAAAATAGTTCATTGCAACCCAGAAAATAGTTGAAAAAATAGTAAAAAATAGTCCATTGCAACCCAGAAAATAGTGAAAAATAGTGAAAAAATAGTTCATTGCAACCCAGAAAATAGTTGAAAAAATAGTAAAAAAATAGTCCATTGCAACCCAGAAAATAGTAGGGGGAAAATATAATGAAACTGTAATCCAGGTAACTTTTTTGTTTCACATTTTGAGTCACTTAGCTACTCTGATTTGCATTGAAATGAAAAGAGAGAGTGTGGAGTGATACGAGAGAGGTGAAAGTAGCACCGGTATCTAGTTTTGAACAACAGTGAAGAATACCTTTTAACTGTTCCAATATAAACCATATTTAACTGTTCAATTCATGCAGTTGACTGATCATGATCAGGTATTGTAGAGGGCAATGTAGTACAATAGATAATCCATAAATCATTTCTACAGTTCATAAAAAAAATCCATGAAAAATGGAGAACACGTTTTTGATTGGTACTTCCATCACATCAAAGTTTTAATTTCAACTGTGGACTGTTTGAAGACGTCCCTTAACAGCTAAAAAAGGGAATGTTACATTCTCCGTATTTAAACGGCTCGTCTCCATCAAAATTTCAATTAAAGTTAGGGCATTTCTCATTTTAGAGATGTACGGCAGACAAAAGCCCTCAACTCTTCCTGATGAGATGAGCTGTAATTCACAAACAGTGAAGGTGTAATAATCACACACTTGTCAAATACTGTACGTTAACCCGAGCATTAGGTGCAACCATCAAAATCCCTGTGAATCCCTATAGTCCTGTGAGATCAAAGGGCCTTATGCAAAGTTATTGCTGTATACATCATTTTGACTTAATCAGGCACTGCTGTGGTTCACAGAGACAGAAGGACAAGCTTTAAAACACAGAACAGTGGTTGGCTGAGAGAACCGAGAGGTAATTGCAACATTTCAGTGCTTTTAACAGTCAGAGGTCTGTGTGTGTGAACAAAACATAAACCAGTTTTTAAAGGAATGGGCTCTTACTTTGTCAAAGAGAAAGTCCTAATCAAAAGTGAAGTTGTTTACAGAAGCTGCTTGTTGTTCTTCTTGTCTTTTTCTTCAGTCCAGACAACGGTCTGCTTTGCTGACAGATTGTTCAATGGAAAGAGATCAACAGGTCAGCAAATAGTTTGTTGAAATGACATCAACCAAAGAGAGTATCGAGTTTTGAAAACAGCGTCTCTAGTCTAGACAAATCGCCCTAGTTTTTGAGACTTCCAGCTCCTTAATGATGTCTAATGGTGATCCAGTGTGGTTTGGAGCTGGCCTCTGCAATCCTCCCATCTCCCCAATGAGACCACGTGTTCAAGCTTTCTTCTTCACTTTTATTTTTGTTCTCCAGTTCTTCTCTCCTCCATCCTCAGCATTTTTCCCCTTGCGGTGAGAATGCCTTGTGGACTCATTAAGAGTGTATTTGACCTCTGTGTCTCGCTCCGTCTCTCTCTCTCTCTCTCTCTCTCTCTCATATTCTGTTGTTTTTTTTCTTTTTTTATAATCTGAACTGAGAAATGAATTTACAGTGATAGTCCATTCGTGGCCCAGTGTTGCTCCAAAAAGTCCCCAAAGGTTTCATGAATGTGAAGTTCACAAACTGCTGATAAAAGAACAATTCTCTTGGTTATGTGAATGTTAAGGTGCTTTCTTTCTTTCTTTCTTTCTTTCTTTCTTTCTTTCTTTCTTTCTTTCTTTCTTTCTTTCTTTCTTTCTTTCTTTCTTTCTTTCTTTCTTTCTTTATTTCTTTCTTTCTTTCTTTCTTTCTTTCTTTCTTTCTATCTATCTATCTATCTATCTAATCTGTTCAATCATCCATCAGAGAATATTCAAAAGTAACGTTTTTATTATGTTTGCAAAATGATACAATTGAATGTTCCCTTAACATTCAAATAACCAAAATAAATTATTCGTAAAACATTTAAAAAACTGAATGTTTTAAAGATTTAGAGAACATTCAGAAATGACGCTTGTTTTCATAACGCATCGGAAAAACATTTTTTTTATATATATATATAGTGAGATAGTAGTGTGTGTGTGTGTGTGTGTGTGTGTGTGTGTGTGTGTGTGTGTGTGTGTGTGTGTGTGTGTGTGTGTGTGTGTACTGTATATAGACTGCATCAAAAATGTCAGACAAATTTTATTTAAAGTACTTACAATTTCGATCAGATTCGACTTACTTACCTAAACTGAGAATATTAAATAATAGGGTAAAGGTGTTTAGAGACGCTCCAAAAAACAATATATACACCTATGTATTGTGAGATAAAGTTTAAAATATTGAAATAAGGTCATACTGTGAGAAATAAAGTCGAAGTTGTGAAATATGAAGTAATTACAAGAAAATAAAGTTGCAATTGTGAGGTATATCACGTTGTGATATATAAATTCACTTTGAGAGATATAAAGTCTCAATTATATTTTACCCTGAAACTTCCATAGGTCTCAAAATCCCATAGTATTTTCCCTCCACAATATAGTTACTCTCAATTTTTTAACGCTTCACTGGAGATAAATTACATTTTTAATTATGGTTCTGTTTGCTCTGCACTTCAAATAACATTTACATAGAAAACCTGTCAAAATGACTAACAAACACAATTTAAATATGAGTCAAATAAACATAGTAGTACAGTGTATGCAACCAATCTAGAGCAGAAATAATGAGCTGAAGTGGCTTGGTGTTCGTTATTGAACTTGACAACGTTCGCATTTATTTAATGCCATTCATATGACTAATCCTGCAACAACGTCAACATTACATAAACCCGCACTGGCAAGATTATTAATCACATTACATTTTCTGTCAAAATATTGCACCACGATACCTGTTGCACTCAGCACGAGTGTGTCATCTGAAGATGAGACATTGTGAGGCAGAACTGTGTCGTAATGTGAGATCACACTCATTCAGAGGCCGTGTGTTTCTGCCCACATGCCGAACGGAGTCATTAAACACTAGCGCCTGTTGGTGTATCTATTAACGTGCTATCCAAACAAATCTGTCATTTATGGTTGAAACGTAACTGGTGATGATTGGCTTTAGAGTGTTGACTGTAATTGGCTGATTCAACATGACAATCTAGACTAATTTAAACTGCCATTAGGAGGTCAGCTGCAGCGGAGACAACAGACTTAAAATACATAGTCATAATGATTTTATGAAGTGTTCATTTTCATGCAATCTCTCTTATAACAGATTTCCGTACACGTTTATTCAGTTTTTCGTTTTCTCAATAAAAACCAATGCAATGCTATAGGATGTTTTAGGTGTTTGCAAGCATCACTAATAGACTTTATGCCGAACGTTTGATTTATATTCTTCCACTGAGCTTGTCCTTTAAACAATATTATAGGATACTGATTGCTGTGTCATTGTTGTGTGACAGATCTCATAGTTCTCAGACTTCAAACATTGACCATCAACAACAGCAGTCAAGATATTAAACAGCTTTTAAGAGCAACACAGTATCGACAGTGTTCTCTAATGCAGCTACAGTATGCAGATCTGCCCTCATAAGAACATTAAGGCCCAGACCCTTCAGTCAAACCACCAGACGATCTTTGATCTTACATTAGTTCTGCTATCAAGATAATCATGTTAGGAGCAAACGTAGCTTATTCATGACCATCAATGACCGACCGAACACTTCATGCCACAATTACACTATATAAAGTCACTGTATAAGACTGATTGTGTCTTAAACCAGTCTCAAAGTCAAATTACTCGGGTGTCACAGCAAAAAAAATAAAAATAATAATAATCATAATAATAATAATAAAAAAAAAAACAGATACATAAATAAATCGAAATACCTTAGTAATAATATACTACAGTATAACTGCGTAAATAAAAATATTTTGATATATCATCAAAATATCAGAAGATATAGTAATAATAATAATAAATTATAATATAAATGACAAATTATAAACAAATTACAAATATTTATATTTTAACATTTTAGCAATAGAAACATATGACATTACCTTAAAACAAATAAATAAATATGTAATAAATAAATATTGTAGTAATATTAATACATATATATCTGCATAAATAAAAAAATATTTTATTACGTGCATGCATATATATATATATATATATATATATATATCAATGCCTAATATTTGATAGATGATAGATAGATAGATAGATAGATAGATAGATAGATAGATAGATAGATAGATAGATAGATAGATAGATAGATAGATAGATAGATAGATAGATAGATAGATAGATAGATAGATAGATAGATAGATAGATAGATAGATAGATAGATAGATAGATAGATAGATGGATAGATTGATAGACTATGGTGTTATTGTTCTATTATGATTTTTGTATAAATGTATTTGTATTGTATATGAACTCTCTCACCTCACTTTAAAACTTCTTCAGGCAGTCTATGATGGAGACAAAACAAAAATAACTAACTTTAAATAAGATTGACTTGAAACTGCAGCTTGTTTTAATTTATGCAACATCTTAGGGGCAAGTATTCCAATTAGTGTCTAATTTATGTAGTTACCGGGTGCTAATTCCAAGCAGCTTGATTGGTTTTGTGAACGTATGTGTAATTTCAGCGTGTGGAGAAGCTTCTGAAAGCCATCAAGTCTCCATGTAGTGTACATGCCAAAAATACTGCAGAGGGGGGAAAAAAAAGATTTTGGTTAATTAGTGAGGGTGGAAGTGAACCTGACAATGTTCTTACAGTTGATTTAATGTGTAAATTTAGGACCAGCATGTCAAGTTTGTTAATTAAAACATTTAGGTGACATGTCAGTCACATGTTATGATCTAAAAAGGCAATGGCACAGTATATGTGACATGATCAGGTGTTTCAGACTGTTAGCTAGAGGAAAGGTACTTATTTTTTCATTTTTATGATTATGTCATATATAATGTTTGGTGTTGTGCTGCTCCAATATGCTATGAATATAAATATCTACTCAAAATACTATAAATCCTCAAGCATATCATGTGAATGCTGCGAGCAGGTTCTGAACCGGTAAGAGCTGAATGCCTAAAGAATTATACACGGTCAACCAAGGAGGCTAGAGCCGAAATCAAATCCCACGTTTCTGCAGGCTTTCTCTCGGAGAAACCCACATTAGGCACAGCTGGAGCCTGAAGACGGTTACTAACACTACTATTACACTGAATACGAATGCATGGGTTGACTCATATAGAGGTGCTGTCATTTAATTAGAATATCATCAAAAAGTTGATTTATTTCACTAATTCCATTCAAAAAGTGAAACTTGTATATTATATTCATTCATTACACACTGACTGATATATTTCAAATGTTTCGCATCTTTCGCAAATCACATCTTCTTCTTCACAATACCCCATATATTTTCTATGGGGTTAAGGTCAGGCGAGTTTGCTGGCCAATTAAGAACAGGGATACCATGGTTCTTAAACCAGGTACTGGTAGCTTTGGCACTGTGTGTAGGTGCCAAGTCCTGTTGGAAAATGAAATCTGCATCTCCATAAAGTTGGTCAGCAGCAGGAAGCATGAAGTGCTCTAAAACTTCCTGGTATACGGCTGCGTTGACCTCAGAAAACACAGCGGACCAACACCAGGAGATGACATGGCACCCCAAACCATCACTGACTATGGAAACTTTACACTGGACCTCAAGCAACATGGATTGTGTGCCTCTCCTCTCTTCCTCCAGACTCTGGGACACTCATTTCCAAAGGAAATGCAAAATTTACTTTCATCAGAGAACATAACTTTGGACCACTCAGTCCAGTCCTTTTTGTCTTTAGACGCTTCTGACGCTGTGCGTAGTGGTTCTTGAAGCACTGACTCCAGCTACAGTCCACTCTTTGTGAATCTCTCCCACATTTTTGAATGGGTTTTGTTTCACAGTCCTCTTCAGGGTGTGGTTATCCCTATTGCTTGTATACTTTTTTCTACCACATCTTTTCCTTCCCTTCACCTCTCTATTAATGTGCTTGGACACAGAGCTCTGTGAACAGCCAGCCTCTTTTGCAATGACCTTTTGTGTCTTTCCCTCCTTGTGCAAGGTGTCAATGGTCACCTTTTGGACAACTGGACAACTTTTGTTTTTTATCATTGTGATGAATGATTAAGGGAATTTGGCCTTTGTGTTTCCTCATGTTTATACTTTATGACAATTTCATGTTCATGATCACCCTGGTGTGCTGAAAAAAAAAAAAATGTAAATATGAATGGGAATATACTTCAAAGATATTTTACTCATAAGAATTTCTAGGGGTGCCAATAATTGAGGCCAACATGTTTTGGAGAAAAAAACATGTATTTCATAAATTGAGTTTCCCCTCACTTTCAACTGTTGTACTTTGCTGAAAGGTCCGAATTTTGTGATTTTTTGAATGAAAGATCAAAAGGATAAATTTTCACAGATTTACTTTCACAACCACCTTTGCTCATATTTACTAAGGATGCCAATAATTGTGTTCCCTTAGGCAGCACTGTGCAATAGAGGTTAAATATGTATATATGCTTATATATTTGAAATGAATGTACCTCACATGCATTCTCAGCATTGCACTGGCAGCAGGATCATGCCTCTTCTCTTATATTTCCTGGAGTCATCTATCTTCTGCCACATTAAAGATGTATGGCTTACATGGATGTGCTGTCGGGGGACAGAAACAAACATTATTCATCGAGAGAAAAAAGGAAGATTGTGAGCACAGGAAATCAAGCGCTGCAAGCGAGGTTCATTCAGAGCAAACAGGAAACGCATCACAGTAGTGTGTGATTTTCTCTTAATCAGGGGCTTTTGGAGGCTGTTCCAGGCTCTCTGCCATCTTCCTGTGTCTCTGTCTGCAGCTCTGCTGGAGACACGCTGATCTTTGGGAATTCACAGATTAGCATTTGTTAGAGGTTTAACACGCGCGCGCAGCTAATGCTGCTCATCCCCCGTGCGGCTCTAAACGCAGCAAGATGAATTACCCGATCCTCACATCTCGTGTTGACATCGGCAGACAGTATACAGAGCGACATCATATCTAGATCAAACACAGAGATGAACCGCCATCCATTTCATGGTGAGATTCAAAACGCCGCGGCGTTGAGGAATTTTGGTGTTGAAGTGATTAGGTGAATCGGCGGTGGGCCTTTGGTAGAAAAAATTCATTACCTGCAACCAATTACTGAGGTGCTGCGAGAGGCGCTTTACGCGAAACAGCAGCAGATGTAACATGAGGGCGGATGGTGATCAATCAGTGGATTCGCTCATGTCATGAAGGTATAAATCAGAAATGTCTCCATGTTTTAACCATTCAGCCATTCTCAGTGTGATTTATTCCTGTAGATGACACATGCTGTGGTACTAATACATACAGGACCATTCATCAAGATCTGTATAACTGCATGGATCTATCTATCTACCTATTGATTTATCATACAATCCATCCATCCATCATTCTTTCTATCATTCTATTGTTCTCTCTGTCCAACCCATTCATCATTTTTTCTATCATTCTATCGTTCCATCCATCCATCCATCTTTCTATTATTCTATCATTCTATCATTATCTCTGTTCAATCCATCCATCCATCCATATTTTTTTATATTCCATCCATCCATCCATCCATCCATCCATCCATCCATCCATCCATCCATCCATCCATCCATCCATCCATCCATCCATATTTTTTTATATTCCATCCATCCATCCATCCATCCATATTTTTTTTTATATTCCATCCATCCATCCATCCATCCATCCATCCATCCATCCATTTCTCTGGTATTCTATCAATCTATCATTATCTCTGCCCAATCCATCCATCCATCCATCATTTGTTCTATCATTATATCATTCTCTCTGTCCATCCAACCAACCAACCGTCCATCCATCCATCCGTCCGTCCATCCATCCATCCATCCATCCATCCATCCATCCATCCATCCATCCATCCATCCATCCATCCATCCATCATTCTCTGTCCTATCTATCTATCTATCTATCTATCTATCTATCTATCTATCTATCTATCTATCTATCTATCTATCTATCTATCTATCTATCTATCTATCTATCTATCTCATTCTCTCTGTCCAATCCATCCATCCATCTCTCTGTTATTCTATCATTCTATCATTATCTCTGTCCATCCATCCATCCATCCATCCATCCATCCATCCATCCTTCTCTGTCCTATCTATCTATCTATCTATCTATCTATCTATCTATCTATCTATCTATCTATCTATCTATCTATCTATCTATCTATCTATCTATCTATCTATCTATCTATCTATCTATCTATCTATCTATCTATCTATCTATCTATCTATCTATCCAATCCATCCATCCATCCATCCATCCATCCATCCATCCATCTCTCTGTTATTCTATCATTCTATCATTATCTCTGTCCAATCCATCCATCCATCCATCCATCCATCCATCCATCCATCCATCCATCCATCCATCCATCCATCCATCCATCCATCTCTGTCCTATCTATCTATCTATCTATCTATCTATCTATCTATCTATCTATCTATCTATCTATCTATCTATCTATCTATCTATCTATCTATCTATCTATCTATCTATCTATCTATCTATCTATATATCTATCTCTCTGTCCAATCAATCCATCCATCCATCCATCCATCCATCCATCCATCCATCCATCCATCCATCCATCCATCCATCCATCCATCTCTGTCCTATCTATCTATCTATCTATCTATCTATCTATCTATCTATCTATCTATCTATCTATCTATCTATCTATCTATCTATCTATCTATCTATCTATCTATCTATCTATCTATCTATCTATCTATCTATCTATCTATCTATCTATCTATCTCTCTGTCCAATCAATCCATCCATCCATCCATCCATCCATCCATCCATCCATCCATCCATCCATCCATCCATGTCCTATCTATCTATCTATCTATCTATCTATCTATCTATCTATCTATCTATCTATCTATCTATCTATCTATCTATCTATCTATCTATCTATCTATCTATCTATCTATCTATCTATCTATCATTCTCTCTGTCCAATCAATCCATCCATCCATCCATCCATCCATCCATGTCCTATCTATCTATCTATCTATCTATCTATCTATCTATCTATCTATCTATCTATCTATCTATCTATCTATCTATCTATCTATCTATCTATCTATCTATCTATCTATCTATCTATCTATCTATCTATCTATCTATCTATCTATCTATCTATCTATCTATCTATCATTCTCTCTGTCCAATCAATCCATCCATCCATCCATCCATCCATGTCCTATCTATCTATCTATCTATCTATCTATCTATCTATCTATCTATCTATCTATCTATCTATCTATCTATCTATCTATCTATCTATCTATCTATCTATCTATCTATCTATCTATCTATCTATCTATCTATCTATCTATCTATCTATCTATCTATCTATCTATCGTTCTCTCTGCCCCATCCATCCATCCATCATTAAGGCAATAGATTCTTCTAATGTTTAAGATGGCATATTTTGGTTTTATTGTTTTAAGATTTAAATCAGCGTTATACAAATATATACTTGAAATTGTCATGCGGTATAGTTCCAACATTCACTGGAGGCAGGAATCCAAATCCACAGAAGATTTATTTAAATTCACAAACAGAAGACAAGGGTATCATACCACAATTAATTTAACTACACAGTTTAAACAAAAGACTAATACCAGAACAAATACTAAAGCCGGGTGCACACTGTGCGATTTATAATAGTCCTTTACGATTGTTGCTTGTCAGACTGTACAGTCATGATCCTCATGTCACACTGTGGGATCTCAGCTGTCATTTATGTCAGACTGTACGACAGTCAAGACACATTAAAAACGGATGCGCGCATGAAAACTTGTCCAGAGTATTAAATCATCAACCCATACACGTTCAGTGACTGTGAGCTGCATTACACGCGGGACTGAAATAGTGGCTAACAAAGACATCTCTAGCGTTAATTTTGATCACGGCTTGTTGTGAAAAACAGACATTTTGACATTCGTCGTAGGAGAAGTCACAGTGCACGACTGTGTGCCAAATCTTCCAACACTGCCAGAAATTCGTCTGAGGTAAAATTTTATCGCAACGCTCATTAATCAGCTGTGATGTCAAATTAGCGATCAAAGACTACAGATTTTAGCCTAGGATTATAGGAATCTTTTAGGATTCTCAAAATTTGTCTCAGACGACCAAATCGTGGCCAAAATCACACATTGTGAACCAACTGTAGGAGCCATAGTTACTGGTTTATTTAATTTTTATCAATTTGTTTATTTAAATATAATTTTGTTGTTGTATCGTTAATTGTTTATTTCTTTGAGTGTGTATGCCCTCTATAGGAGAGAAATGCTTAAAAGGAAATGCCACCCCTGACAGGATGGGGGCGCTGGTGCAAGAGCACACAGTTTTTGACCGTGCACATGGAAAGCGGCCTGGGAGTTGTTTGTTTGTTTTATGCTACAATGCATCTTTATTTTTGATTTAATAAACTTCAGTTCTCATTTGGAAACATCAACAAGCCTCATTGGATATATTCATTCTATTTTGCACGCGTCAGACAGATTGCACCATCACCTCTCATAGTGGCAAAGAAATAGGGAACAAAACTGGAAATTTGAAGCTTGTTTTGCCGCTACACCAACCTTATGGACTTATATACACGGCAGACAAAGAGAGAGACTTACAAGTCACACCTGAACTGAGGAACCTAATCACTTAGTAACCACAGAAACAAACAGGGAGAGAACGAAGGAGAACTGAACTAATTTACGGAATAGAAGCTAACTTAGAATCACAGACATGACCAGAACAGGAAATGATGAGAAAATAACTAAATAGCCAACATTATGAGTCTGTCAATGCCTCTTCACAACATGTACAGCTTCACTATGTGTGCCTGTCCCAGTGGCTGCAGTAGTTAGTGTAGTTGGCCTGGGAAAGCCCAGAGCTTTCTGAACAACTACTGTTTGTGTACCTTCACTGCATACCCTTAAGGTTTATTTAAACCAATGTGTGCCTGGACTGGATCTGGCTTAGGCTTAACTAGTTAGAAACACATTTCTGTGTGTGCCATGGCCTAAGGCCAAAGCCTACCATTGGCAAAGTCAGGATGCCGCATTGCAAACTGATAGAGAAAGAAGAAACACAAAACACCATCTGAGCACTAGTATTTGTCAGTAACAAAACTCTGATGGGAGACTGCAGTGAGTCTGGCTTACCAGCAAACGACTGGGGTAAGCATGAGAAATAATTTATTATTTTTGAAGCAATTTAAAATATGTTCATACATTAAAAACTGGATTTGTTTTCACTGTGTGTATCAATCCTTCATACAATCGATTAGTTTGAAAAGGGATTAAACCAGCTGCACCTAAAAAGCATGCTTTTCATAGCCTATGTGAAAAGAGTACATTCACAGTATTCATAAAACAGTGGGGTATTTGTGCAAATGTTTGCTTAATGCATTATATTTGTTTGATTAATGCAATTTCCTAGTTTGCAGAAAAACTTCTAATAGTGGCAGACTTAAATTTCACATGTTATATATGAATATGAAGGCAGCTTTGCTCACATGATTGAAAACATGAGTCAGTTTTCAGTGAATGAATCATGTTTTTATTAACTTAATGAGGGATGGATTATGACCAATATAGTTCATAATATCACCTTGACTCCTTACCATAGAAATCCTGGATACAAGACACAGCTTAGATTAGTTTGAAGGTTATTTTGACACCTGTCTGAAAAAAAAAAAAAAGTTTTCTGTGATTCAGAGAGCATGCACTAATTTTTAGAGTCAATACAGGACACTCATGAATATTCATGAATGCTCCGTCCAATGCAACGGAATATTTCAAAACATCAGATTACATGTATACTTGTCAAATTCACACTTTTCACAGTCATGAAAGTAATTACTTATTCATTTAAAAGTACCTAATCAGAGAGCATGCCATTTTAGATGTAGCTGTTTTTGTGAGTGTGTCATTGAATCATTTACTCGACCGGTTCATTCAAAACACTAATTCATTTAGTAATGAAACATCGCTGTGTGTAGCTCGGTTTCGGAGACGCAAGTTGATTCTGCTCTGGCTGTATCTGTTTTACTTATGAAGCAAACATTAACATGTATATATACATTGTAAAATGTAATTTACTCAATATTAACATCTTGTTTATGATGCGTTTATTGTTTAAATATAACTATTACAGTATTGGTTGCTTGCTGAAAGTCAATTGCAAGGTAAAATGCTGCTCCATATGCTGTTAACCCTGAAACCATGTAAACATCAAATGGAGCTGCTGAAGCATGACTGTATATTAGACTAAAAACAAAGTTTGCCTCCTCATTTCAGACGTCCACAACATGCCACAGCGAACAGCTTTATTGTGCTCAAAGATTAGTTGCTGATTTGCTTTTTCCTTGTTCAAGGAAAACAGATTCAGGGCACGGTTGCAAATGTGGGCGGTGTTTGCGATTCATCTTTGCTGACTTGCGTGATTGTGTGTATGTGTGCTGTTTAGTCGTGGAATGAAATGTGAAGGCTCTTCATATTTTGGCGCTGTGTTTGTCTTTAGCGCGCGAGCCATATGCCTGCCAGGACCATGCCCTAATTAGCAGTATCACAGAGATCAAACGCAGAGGAGAGTATAGGAGAGCAGAGGAGTGGGATAAAAGGGTTTGCAGCAAGAGTTACATTGTGTAATGGGTGCTGAGTTTTGAGAGGAGAGCACTTTGATTCACCCTCTATTATGGATGAAAAAACAGCTCTTTGGATGGAGCTCAAGCAGGCCTGCTGACAGACACATACAGGGGTGTCTGTGCGCTCTGGTTGTCTCATAGCACAATTTCTGGCTGTGGTCTGTAATTATAGTTGGGTAGAACAACACCAGACAGACATTTTGAGGACAAGATCCTCCGACTGGCACGAAACTGTTAGTATTGGTGCATTTATTTCATGCATCTTGATCAAATTGCTGTTACATATGCACTGGGCCACAGAAAAGCGTCTGCAAAATGGGTATGAATGCCACATACTATTCTTGTGCCGTATTCATCTGTAACATCATTTCTGTGATTGTGCAGTTGCCCAAACTTCTGCATCCTACATAGTTCAGTTTAAGAGGAATAAATACGATGGCTGAACAACAGACTTTCAAACAGGTTAACTAAACACTCCCGGGCTAATGCTTGTCCTATTGATTTATTCAGATGCAATTTATTTTGAATATACCCCTTCAGCCTAAAAATACTGGGTTAAAAGCAACCCAAGTTGGGTTGAAAACAAACATATTTGGGGTTCATTTTAAGCCAGCCATATAGTCATTTTTAAACAATAGCTGAGTTAAAGAAAACTTCCCAGCACATTGGGCAAACATTTAACCCAACCGCTGGGTTTGTCCATTTTCAATGGTGTTCTATGATGAGCATGATATCTGATATCATAATTATAATAAAAGAATTGAATTCAAAACCTTCAAAACCATTATCATCTTATATATCATTGGACCATCCATCATCTGCCACTGGCCGAGTAAACAGATGGTCCCGCCCCAAACTCACTCCATTAGTCGGTCTTTGTATATTAGTCCGTGATAGAAAACATTTCAGCATGGAACAAATTGCACATCTTTAAATACATTTATTTATTAAAAATGTAGGCGTTGTCAAGGTAACCTCAGCCGTTTGTACATTTGGCCTCATCGTTACATGCAGTAGATTAATTTTTCATAGCGTTTTGGATTTTTCAAGCCTCATGGACTTTGAACTAACATATTTATTTACCATTACATCTATAAATACCAGCACTCATGCTGCTCTCCTGGTATCAAACCGGCGTGCACGGCTCACATATTTCCAATGAGTTTGCCTAATGGCGTGAAACGTTTGTGCCCCATTTGTTTGTTTCACTGTTTATTTAATCATGAACCATCATCACGTTATCACAAGTTAATGGTTAAAATGGCTCTCTGTAATTGCATACAAATCTCCACACTTCTTTTATTGATGTTTCAGCCTTTACATATTAATCAGTCCTATCTGGTTGAAGAAACAAAATGTATTAAAGGCCAGCTGGATGAATTTGCAACTCCGAGGCTTTTTTTTTTTCTCATCAGAGGTCACACTGGGGTCACTTCTTGCCTCCGGAAACAATTAAAGGCAGCATTATTTTTCGAGGACGTACCAGCCGGCTCAAAAAGCTTCGTCTGGCAATAGCAGAAGTGCAAGATAAGGGCTCAGCAACGCTTCGGTGAATTATAAGTTTGTTCTCACCGCTCAGAGACCTTTTATTGAGATGCACGTTCGCACCCCTGTGTGCTTTGTTGACAGACCAGTCAGGGATTTTTAAATATCAGCAATCTAAATTATATTGAACATCCATATTGTTTCTGGGTGAAAGGTACATGGAAGTAATCAAACTGAGCCCTGGGAGCTGATACGTGCATCAAAAAGTGCTTAATGCAGCTGACTGTAATGCAAAAACAGGAGATCATGTGAAGGGCTCGAGGACTTCTATTCCTTGGTGCAAAAGTTTGCAGTGGCATGTTTGCATTTGCAACCAAAAAAATGTTAATTAGTCTGCATGTGCAAGAGTTTTGCTTCATGTACTGTTAATAGAAATGTTTAACTATATTTATATAAGCTTTCATTATAAGGAAGCAATACTGTAATGTTTAAACAATAGTTGAGTTAAATAAAACTACCCAGCAGGTTGGGCAAACATATACAGTAACCCAACTGCTGGGTTAAAACAACCCATTCACTGGGTTTTTAACCCAGCATTTTGTATCATGGTATGCTTACCACAGGCCTTATTTTAATAATAAATTGAAAAACCCCATAGGAAAATCTCGAGGGAACCGCTGGCGAATTAGTCTTTCGGGTTTTGACGTCATCCCTGCAGCACTCTATTGTCAATCAAATATCATATTATTCCCGTCCATAGGCCTTAGTCAGGTTAGACGTCATATTGAATTTAACAGAGATGAAAAGGAAGCTGTGAGGGATAGATGTACAGTCTTCACAATGGTACGCACTGAATAAAGGTCCTATATCATGTTATTTTCACAACTCAACTTTTTGTCTACTGAAAGTTTTGTCAGCTGAATAGTCGGATTGTTGTTAAACACCAATCCATTGAACACACTGTATTCTATCCCTCACAGCCACAATTCTGTCAAAAATTAAATATGGCACTACCCTTTATTCTTTTATTCTGTCTTCCAGTTCCACCGTGAGGCTTGTTTAAGTCTGAGACACTCTAGGCTCATTTCCATGCCCTAAAGAGCTCAAGGCTGCTGGCCTGTAATGAATTATTTTCCTGCTTTCAATCATTTAAGGCCCAGATGCTTTAGGAACTGTTTTATTCAGTGCTGATTGATCTGCCCTTGGTCTCTCCATTCATTTCATGCTTTCTAGTTTTTAATATAACGGGGGGAGTAAACAGTATCGGCCCGACTTTGAGGCAACTAATCATTCTGTTAATCTGAAGGATATGATGTCTGTTGAGGTAAATGGTGATGCATGACGGGTGTTGTGTGGAGACTAAAGGAACAAAGAAAGACTGGCATTAAAAGGGAGGGGGGGAATGATTGAATGAAAAGGTCTCGCATCTGTTTTGTATGTACAGAGTGTTTGCATGTTTGTCAATGTTGCTTTTACTCTCAGAACAGAAAAATAACATGTGTGTGTGGTCTTGTTTTGTGGGAACCAAATAAATCAGTAACCTGAAGAACCAACATTTTGGGAACCAACAGATTTGTCAGCTGCACATCCATCTCCCATTCCAGCACATCCCAAAGCTCCTCTATTGGATTGAGGTCTGGTGACTGTGAGGCTGTTTGGTTATAGTGAACTCACTGTCATGTTCAAGAAACCAGTTTGAGATAATTTGAGCTAACTGATCCATCAGAAGATGGTCCACTGTGGTCATAAAGGGATGGACATGGTCAGCAACAATGCTAAGGTCAGCTGTGGTCTTTAAACGATGCTCAATTGGTACTAAGAGGACCAAAGTGTGCCAAGAAAATATCCCTCACACCATTACACCAGCAGCAGCCTGAACCACTGATAGGAGGCAGGATGGATCCATGCTTTCATGTTGGTTTCACCAAATTCTGACCTGACCATCTGAATTTCGCAGCAGAAATCCAGACTCATCAGACCAGGCAACGTTTCTATTGTCCAATCTTCTATTATCCAGTTTTGGTGAGTCCATGTGAATTGTAGCCTCAGTTTGCTGTTCTCAGCTGACAGGCGTGTCACCGGTGTGTCTTCTGCTGCTGTAGCTCATCTGCTTTGCGGTTGGACGGGTTGTGTGTTCAGCGATGCTCTTCTGCAGACCTCGGGCGAAACAAGTGGTTATTTGAGTTACTGTTGCCTTTCTATCCGCTGAACCAGTCTGGTCATTCCCCTCTGACCTCTGACATCAACAAGGCATTTTCAGCTACAGAACTTCCACTCACTGGATATTTTCTCTTTTTTCTGACTATTCTCTGTAAACCCTAGAGATGGATGTGCCTGAAAATCCCTGTAGATCAGCAGTTTCTGAAATACTCAGACCAGCCTGTCTGGCACCAACAGCCATGTCTCGTTCAAAGTCACTTAAATCGTCTTGACCATGTCTACATGCCCAAATGTATTGCGAATGTGCAAAAAAGTTGCTGCCATGTGATTGGCTGTTTAGATATTTGTGCTAAATTTTGCACAAATTTTCTTAGCTTTTGAAATGGCTGATGAAATTAAGAGACAGGTGATTATTAATGACAGATTCTCATTAAAATAAAATTTGATGCACAAACTGTGTAATTTTATCCTGACTATTTAAAGCTCCGGGACAATCCAGATGTTAAACTGAAACCAATATCTTCAGCCTTGTTACCTGAAATTGATAAAAAAGCAACTTTATGGATTTTTTTTTTTTTTTTTTTTTTTTTTTTTAAACCTTGAAATATCAATTTCAAAATCATTCTGATGGTACACTGATTTCTAGGCGAATGGCTTCTGTTTCTTTCCAAAGCTTACCCCCCAGATATCTGTCCCGGGAGTATGTAAGTTTGAAGAGCAGGTATGAAATTACCGAAAAGGCTGGATTGCTTTACGGCAGACAATATGTCACTCCAATTTAGCTTTAGTGAAAGAGTGTTATCACAGCAGAGGCTAAGAGACCAAACAGAACATTGACAGAAGAGTCTAAAAAGATAAAATAAGAAAGTGACCCTAAAAGTGACTGTGCAAACAGTTTATAGTGTCTTGACAATAGTTGTAATGGGGCTTGTTGGGGGCTCGTCCGGGATCTGAACCCAGGACCTCTCGGACCCAAAGTGAGAATCTTAACCTAGACTAAACTTTTAGAATAAACTTTTGCACTGAGTTCAGCTTCCTCTTGTGTCCCATTTGTTACGACCCATGGCTCAAAAAAAAAAAATGGGACACACGTGGAAGCCAAACTCAAAAGTTTATTAACAAAAAATATATGAAATGTAGCAGTCAGAAGTCAATAATGTGATGCTAAATGAATGCATGGAAATGTATTGTGCTGTTGCAGTATTGTAAGTGCAAAAAAGAAACACAACCAACCAAAGGAGAATAGAAACAAATCAAATATTCAGCTGCCATTGCAATCCTTTGTGCTTTAAAAGCTGAAGGGAATTAAGCAACAGGTGTCTACAATGAAACTATGCAACAGAGTCATCCGTGTAGCCAGTGTTTGGTAAAGCCTCACAAAAGACACGGATTATCACAAGCTTATATGATACGTTTTGATATACCTACATAACTTTCCAAATCATATTTCTTTAACTAATTATTTAATTTATTTATTTAAAATGTAAGGCCTTTCCTTTCCCCATAACATGTCATATAGGCTCTAGTGTGCATGAAACCGTGTCGACAACATTTCCACTCGTGCCTAAATTCCAGTCTAAGCTAAAAAGTTACAAATATACAACTTCCAATAATATACTTTTAAAAGTAGTGTATCCTAATGCTGATCGCACAGTACTTGTGTATGCCCTGCCCGCACAGGAACGAGTTTTGCTAGCAAAAGTGTTGCAGTGAAATCTTGATTGTGCTGACTTCCTGTGGGTCCCTGGTGAGTTTCTCTCCAGTCCGTGAACTAATTACTCTAAACCTCTCCAGCATCCACCATAGCCATCTTATTCCACACATTACTGAGGCCGAGGACTCCAGAGGCCTGACCGGGAGGGAGAAAAAAATGAAATGGAGGAAAAATTCAAGCACACAGCCCATGTTTGAGTGAGGACCTTTAGAAAGAGATTGGGTGATTTTATTACAGGTATTGAAAGGCTCAGAGATTGATAGACAGAATCACATGTCCTCAGCACTGAGAGAAGGGAACAAAGTCCCTGGTGTGGATCATCACTTAAATGTCTGACAGTGCTCACACACACACACACGCACACGTCCAGACTAAACTGATGAGATAATTGTGAAATAGTCAGGTTGTTCCATCTAATTACTTCTGGGGGGAGTTCTTGGTCGAGGGGGATTAAACTGTTCAAAGACACTAGTTATTTGTGCAAAGCATGAAATCAATTGACTGATAACCAAAATAGGACTGCCTCTGTGCCGTCTCAAGAGAAGTTAAACGTCAAAGTGTGAATTTGGCCTGCAGACAGCACACATGAGTTAGCTAAATAGCTAAATGTTTTCTGTCACTCGCTTTGCCAGACAGGTACATCTGAGTGTCCCTGTGTCCCTTCAGTTCACATTTCAGTTTCATCTGCCCCAGAGCACATGCTTCTTTCCGAAGAAAGTCTGCGAAGTTTATTTATCAATAGTGCTTGCCAAGGTTCAGCATCACTAGTATCCTATTTAATATTCAGTAATATTATCGATTTGACTACACCGACACTATTGGATGAGAAAAAAACTTGAACACGCAACTGGGAGTTATAACATCAGAATTGTGAGACATAAACTCGCAATTCTGAGAAAAAAAGTCAATATTTTTTTCCACAGAATTGGACTTTTTAACTTGCCATTGCAAGTTTATATCTCACAGTTCTTAGAAGTCAGAAAAAGCGAGTTTATATCTCGCTATTGTGAGTTTATAATGCAAAATATTTAGTTTATAACTTGCAATTCTGACTTTTTCTTGCAATTGTGACATTTATAACTTGCAATTCTGAGAAAAGAAGTCAGAATTGTGAGAAGTCGCAATTACCTATTTTTATTTAGTGTCAGAAAAAAAGCTTCCATAAAAAACAGCCTTTAAAATTACTTAAAATACACATGCATAACAGTGAGGCAATAATAATTGGTTCAATTAAAGTATCAAAAGCAAGTAATCATATGAATTTAATGAGCAACACTGTTAAAATACATAATGTAATGTACATAAACAATCATCTTATGTACATTATGTATTATAATAAATGCCTGCAGAGGGTGCCTGTGGCCTGATGATTGTTGTTACACTTTATAGCATCATCAAATCCTTGTCATTCATTTCAAATGTCCACTTAATCTTTACTTTTTGGCCACAATGTTACCACTTTTTATGGTGTAGAGATCTTGACGAATCCATTTGAAAACCGAGCAGGTTTGGGGCAAAAGCTTATACCGAATAGACCAGAGAAGCCAACTTTCATTTAAAATGATTTTATTATTTTAAACAAACGCATATCAATAATTCCATGACAATGTTATTATCCCTAATTTTCTTATGTTGGATATGCAATTTGAGAGAATGAGTACAGAGAAACGCTTATTAATATCAACATTAACATACATTTCCTTGTCATTTAAGGTGCAACACACTTATGTGTGGTTTATATACTTGGAATTGCTTTTTAAAACTATTGGAAGATATCAGATACATAAAACCAAATGCAGATGATACCAAAATCAAATGAACTAGAGTTAATCCATAACTCTATATTTTTGTGTTTTACTTCATACAAAATATATGCTATAATACATGCCAACATGGGTTAAAAATGTAGCTAATTAAAAGTGTTACAAAGAAGGAACAGAGAATGAACTTACAAATGAGGTAGGAAAGATGGGCACACTTATAAAACAACACCTGCAGTGGTGTTTTCATACTTGTCATGTCAGATTTTGATCTGTGTCATAGCTGGTTGAGAAAATCATTTGTAGTTTTTATTTATTATAATTGGTTTTCACCATTTGCCCTGGTTAACCTTGCAAGAAGAATTAAAAAACGTTTCCACTAGCAGTTTGGGTCTGAACCAATTACTGCACAAACAGATCCAGGGCTTTAAAAAAATCAGTATTTCAGTCTCCCTCGAACCCACGACAGAGTAAATGCACATCCCACCAAGCACAAGCTTTGCTAAATGTAAACAGGCCTTCTCAGCTGAACATATATGCATGTGTGCTCTTGAAACACACTCAAACAAACAATCGGTACAAACTACTTTGGTAATGCGGCTGAGAAGCCCATTAGCATTCAGAGCTGTTTGTCCATTCACCCATTGCCAGTACAGGATAAACACCAGCTGTGATTAGAGCTCAGGTGAAGAGAGAAAGGGAGAGCGATACTGAGGTAGAGTCTGGTTTTTCGCCACTGTCGCGGAGGGGAGCGAGAATGCAATCAATTTGAGCACTGGAAGTCAGAATATGGACATAAAGAAACGGACCCCTGGAGGAAGATGCAGGACAGAAGCCAAATGCAGAGCGGAAATGGACATTTCATGGGCATAAAAGGGACTCTATAACACCTTGAAAGGGGCCAGATCAAATGCGCCACCGTGGTTTTCTGTCAGAATTACACCAGCGCATGGCTTTCTGCTTCCTCATGAGCCTCCGGGCTCTAATATCTGTGCCGTGTGTGTGTTCGAAATGCTGCGTTTTGCTCTCTGTACTTGGAAAGTGCTATTTTCTGTCTCGAATGAGGCCATAACATCAATAATGCAGTATCCGAATGGCCAGCGACCAGAAACTTGTTACAGTAAAACTTTGACACATCATCAACGGGAAGAGTCTGCTCACCCTCCAGAGGAACCCGAGGGCTAATTATACTGGCAAGAGGTTTGAGTTTCATAAGTCGTGGGATGACAGAAACTATGCTACAATCTGTTCCGTAGAAGCCTTGCGGACACGTACACACAGCTGAATATTCAGTGGCCCTGTTAGTTACTCCTCTAGCTGTGGAATCTACATGATAAACAGATATCTACCCATAGGGTCAAGGTTTAGCTGGTTAGAGCGGCCCTGTTAACCGCCGCTGGTAGATGTTGCAACTAAACCATCTGGCTGCAAAAATCATCTTTCTCCATGCATGTGCATGTGAAATGCATTATTTTGCAACATTTTATGTTAGTATATTTACCATGCGGTGTCCTATACTTATTTGTAGGGCTTTTAACTTTTTCCCCGCCATTGATGCAATTTTCCGGCAATCCATGTTTCACTGTTATACAATAGGGGGCGCTATTATACATCTGAAAGAGTACATAATCTATAGATCAAAACACAGGCAAAGAAGATGAAGCATTGCTTATGCACATGTGCTGTTTGCTAAGATGATCATCAAACATTCAACAGCGTATAATTCAAAACTGCCTGACGTTACTGAATGAAATGAAGAGGAAACGACTGTGAAGCTTTGAGATGTTGATGCGCTCAAGCTACTCCATCTGTGTTTGATCGTCGCTCTGAATCCCATCCAGACGAAGGCTTTGACAAAAACGCAATTTTCTCATTGTTTTGTTTAGAATGTTGCTTTTTAAATGAAACTCAAGTGTTGGAAAAAAAAAAAAAAGAATGCATGCAGCTAAAATAAAATGGTTGTTTTGTTTAAAAGACGAGGCTCTGCTCTTTCTTTTGATATATTGACAGTTCAGATTTTCATAGAACAGAATATTCTGGGGGTTTTGTGAAAATGATCCAAAATGCATGTGCCTTTTAATTGTGTGTAGACCATGGAGAACCCCAGTGCAATTGAATCGATTAGAAATCATCCAAAATTGCTTTAATATGTTGCCCAATGTGTTATGACCATTATTGTCTTTTAACTGAAGCTATAAACTATTTTTTGGTAGATTTTAGTTTCGTAGCTTAGCCTATGTGCAGTTATAACTTTGTATATGTATTATTCAAGATTGTATCGAACGATTATTTTGATAACTGAATTGAGTAATTGATTAATCTGTCCATTATTTCTGTGAAGTTGGAGACTCGCTTGCTGTCAGGGTGAGCCTTTATGCAAAATGGAAATACTCATGTGACTTTTGAACATTTACAGATAAATATTAAGATAAGTTGAAATGTGAGTTGAGGAAAAACACATCTCAAATGCATTAAACAGCACACGCATCCATCAAAGTATATGACAACAAGCCACGATATATTTTTTTTGTTGACAGTTTTTTATGTTTGGGACAAATTGTGTCATGCATGTTTCCTGCAACAGCTCCATTGTTTTCCAGATGTGTTTTGTCTATAGAAATGCCTGGCGAATAAACTGGCGGATGTTTTTTGTGCACAGCACGTGGACGATTATCAATTATTGTCAAATTTATCGATTAGTTGTTGCAGCCCTCAGTGCATTACAAATGCCTACCCCTGGGGTACTAGGCGGACTCAATTCAACAGGTGGACGGAATAAACATAAATGGCATATTTAAAAATCAGATATGACAAAGTGTTTTTTAGACCTCCTTTTTTCTACATGCAACAGACCATCAATCCAAACCCTTTCACCTGAACCACCGCTGAGAAAACGTCCTGAAAAAGACACGTATAAATACATAGTGGTGCCAGCGGAAGCCAGTGCTTACTGAAGTGGAAAAGAGCCACAGTGTTTTCTTTCTGGTACTTGAGCTCCATCACAGCTAGTTTGTGTGAAGTGAGACCAGCCCAGGAGTTCAGAAGCTCCCTCTTTCTATCCCTCACTTCCCGTCAGGTCAAAATAAGACCATGGAGAGTAGATGCACTCGTCTGCCGATCCTTCTTTACCTATCCATCCCATTCTCCATCCGATGTCACCTCTCTTCTAACCTTGGATTGATGCCTGTGTGTGTGTGTGTGTGTGTGTTTACACAGACGCGGTGTGTGGATTGATGTGTGCTGTTGACTGCATCGCAAGGTTCATTGCAGACAAGTTAATCCGGCAGCGGCAGGGCCAGGGAGAATCGCCATTAATAACGCATGGAAGGAACAAATAATATATAATTCCACAGAGCGCTGGGCTTACTGCTGTCCTCCTGAAAGTCAACAGAGACCTGTTTCACTCAAACAGCGGCTGCAAAGATGATGTTTGGGGGTACAGGTTAAGAAAGGATGTGCTGCACCTAAACGGTGACAGAATTCGGTGAAGAATCTTTTAGTTCATAGTACGGTTGTCATGTTGTTGTTTGGTATTAAAACAAAAACTTGATGCTATCAGCATTTTGCAGTATTCTGAAACCACATACACCTCTGATTCCAGATTCTCTAAATTGTAATGTTGACATGCATTCTCTGTAAAACTGCTTTGAAATGATATCTATTGTGAAAAGAGCTATACAAATAAATGTGAATTGAAATGTATATTCAGTAAGGTAGAGTGAGGTAAGATGAGCCCTTTTTTACTTATGTGGTCCTCAAGATAAGGGGAAATGAGGATGAAGAACAATGAAAGTATCTAATCTAATGTCAGGATGTTTCCAATCAATTTAAATGGTCAGAATGCATCTATGACAAATGGTTCCTATGTGTTGCTTTGGCTCGATTGCAAATTTCACTATTCTTTTATCTGCATCATATTTCGGGTTTTGCGTAGCTCAATTGACAGAGCATTGCAATATGCAATCATGTGATCATGTGATCAATCCCGGGTAATGCATGTGCTCATAAGGTGTATATGCACTATAAAATACTAAGGTTAGGTTTAGGGATAGTGTAGTCGTTAATGAAAAAATTTGTTTTGCTAAATGGAAATAGCAGAAATGGTATAAAAGTCCACACTTTGCATTTAAATGAACACGCATTTTGATTGGTAATGACAGTCATACATAATTTCATGACTTTAAAACGTAAATATAGGTTCTAATAAGGTGCTTGAAAAATGACCTATAGGGTCGTTTTTTTTCTGCTTGATTTGCTCCAGGTTGGGGGTAAGTTGATCCGAGTCAGTGGGTAAGTTGCACCATCTGTGGGTAAAGTGACCATCTGACTGAATCTGAATCAAACCCATGTGAAATTAAAATCTAATTTCATAATCAGTTTTCCCTTTTTCAAACAGTCATATTGCTTTTCTTAAAGTTAACCAACCAAATGAAGTTTAAATTCCAATATGTTTAATTTTTGTATTTCTGAAACAATTCATTGAACACCAAAATTGTAACCTTCCCAAAAACAGACTAAACGGAGTTACAAAACTAATAAATATTTTATTCAAAAGATTCTTGGCATAATAGCTTTTCTGCAGTGTCAAACATGTAAGAGAAGAATTTGTCGATATTTTTGTTTTGTTTTTGCACACAAAAAGTATTCTCGTCGCTTCATAACATTAAAGTTGAACCACTGCAGTCACATTGACTGTTTTAACGATGTTTTTGCTACCCTTGACCTTGAATATGGTCATTTCATTTCTTTCTATTGAAGATAAAAAAAATAATTAAAAAAACTTGGATTTCATCAAAAATATCTTAATTTGTGTTCCGAGGATGAACGAAGGTGTGTGGAATGACATGAGGGTGAGTAATTTCATTTTGGGGTGTACTAACCCTTTAAGCGCTCTTTGAGCGTCAAAGGTTTCTATTTACAGCGTGTTTTTACATGTGTTGAGCACTGCAGCTAATCGCGGTCAAATCTTTTGCCCGCGTGAACGCAACGGCCAATCAGAGGTGCTAATCAGTCTGTAAACATCTATATTCAAGCGTCGGCTGTATTGATTTCTGGAACTTTAAAAAGTGAATTGACATTCACAATAACAGATAAAATAGCTCAAACTAAAATCTATTCCAGTGAATATCAGCATCACAACACTGTGAACACAGATGCCTGGCAGATTACACAGAGAAAAGAGGAGCAGACATGAAAGAAAAGGAGAATTACAGAGAAAATCTTCTATTGTTTAATTGTGGTGATCTATCCTTACACAAATTAAACAACAGCCATGTGAGGCAGCAAAGAAAACCATGTGACACATCTATGGAGGAGGAAAGTAAGAAAAGCGAGGAAAGAGAGCGAGAATAAGCCGGGCATTAAAATGGATGACAGGTGAGATGAAACAAATATTTAGGAGATTATATTTTGATTGACGTTAGGCCTGTGTCTCGTCCCTTTTATCAATGCCATTGAGAACAATTAGATTTCAAACCTCACCTTGTATGCCACCAACCCTCCCTCTCTCTCTAATAATCATAAGGAGAGAGGGAATTTGACATACAGTACATGTCTATTCCCAGGAGAGATAATGGCATTCAGGTTTTCCTCTCTGAGAGGTTGAATTAATCTCCAAGGTGACACTGGGTATAAAAGCTGTCGATAGGTGGCCAGAGATACCCTGTATGAAGCATACTGAGTGGATGCCGTAAGCCCGGCGCATTCGCTCTCTGAGAGATGGATCAATTTTTTACAAGGAGCCTGTAAACAAATCAGAGATTCACCTTAAGAAAAGGACTGAAAATGAGCACAGAGCCTCCTCAGAATGAGGAGCCAAAGGATATTCTCCTTTGATATATAGTGTGAAGAAATCATTCACTTAGTTGGCATGGCATGAAAGCTTCAGGCTTTAGACCGTATGAATATTTAAGTATGGTTATATTCTCAAAGAATGCATTTCTGGTCTGACGTTCTCCTGGACTCAAACCACGCGCCTTGATTAAAAACACCGAAACCACTGGGACTGTCAAAGATATTGAGGATTTGTTTGCAATTCAATGTTTTTTTTGATTTGTTGTTTATGATACTTTAGGGATTTAATATGCAAACTACTGTTCAAAAGTTTGGAGTCGGTCTCTCATGCATGTTTTATATTAAAACTATTACCATTTAAAATGACTGATTTATGTGTAAATATATTGTAAAATCGATGTGATCAAAGCTGAATTTTCAGCATCATTAAGTGTCACATGATCCTTCATGATCAATCATTCTAATATGCTGATTTGCTGCTTAAGCAACATTTCTGATTATTATCAAAGTTGAAAACAAAATGCTGCTTCATATTTTTGTGGAAACTGATACTCAACTTGAATGCAATGCAAGTTGTTTTGGATAAAAGTGTCTGCAAAATGCATATACCATTTAGTTTATAGACATTTTGTGCACTTTTGATGAAGAAAAGTGATAAATACTGCTCATTTAGCCGGTTTATGAGGCCACAGGCTTACACAACAAAACTTTATTTCCCACAATTCTCTGTGGCAACACAAGAATGATAAAACGCACATATAACGCATCAGTTACACAGCTAATGTGCAGCATTTACTCTTCATTGTGTTACACTGACGCTAAACAAGCTTCGTGTCTTTATCGGGAAGTGAATACAAGAGAGAAAGATATGAAATGGCACAATGCACTCATTTTATGTCATGCAAAATCACTTGAAAAAAAACTTTTAGACTTTAAGATTTCTGAACTAGTAGGAGTTTGAAGCGATTTACACAGATCAGACATAACATTATGACCATGATATGTTAGGCAGCAAGTGAACATTATTGCCTCAAAGTTGATGTGTTAGAAACAGGAATTCGGCAAGCGTAAGGATTTGAGCGAGTTTGACATGTGCCAAATTGTGATGCTAGACGACTGGATCAGAGCATCTCCAAAACTGCAACTTACAGGACTTAAACAACATCTCGGTCCAGATACCACAGCACACCTTCAGGGGTCTAGAGGAGTCCATGGCTGCGTCCGAAATCGCATACTTCCCTACTATATAGTATGCGAAAAACAGTATGCGAGGCGAGTAGTATGTCCGAATTCATAGTATTCGAAAAACAGTAGGCGAGAAGTACGCGGATGACCTACTACTTCCGCCCGAATTCTGTAGTAGGCATTCGATGGACGCTGCGCTATCCCGTGATGCCACAGGAGAGGATTCTTCATAATTCAAAAAAGGCGGAAAGCGGCGATATGCAGCTCATTCAAGTCCTTAAGTACCTCAGGGAAAAACTGTGTTTATTGTGGTTAAATTGCACTTGTTTAACATAATGTAAGTAAACGGCTGACTTATTGAAAGTTTAAACAATGTAATGAGAAGATGGCTGTAAAAAGATGTTTAATCATTATTACTGACAGCACATCAAGCTAACCAACAGGTCGAGATAACGTTACATCCGCTTGTTAACACTCAGGGTTTCCGCGGGGTCTTAAAAAGTCTAAAATTCTGAACTTTAAATTTAAGGCCTTAAAAACGGCCAGATTTTCATCCAAGGTCTTAAATTTCATTTAGGCAGGTCTTACATTTTTTTAGAATATGTATATTATTATCATTGTATTTATTTGTATATATTGTATATAATATTTAGGCCATGTTGTGCATTTCTCTCGCCCTCTCTGTCTATCTACACAATATTTATATATAATGTATTCAAGTTTGTTTATTGATTCATGTCTTTTGTTTCTCGTGTATTTTTATATGCATTCATTTTAACAATAAATTGCTTAATTTCGTTGCTTCAAATCAGCCTCTGTCGTGATATTCACAGATGTATTTTTACTCTGAGGTAAAATTTCCTAGCTAAATAGGTGATTATACTTTGACATATTTAAATTTGCGCGCTGTTGTGACGACGCATGACAAGTGACAACATTAACATGGCGGATGTAGTACGTCCGAATTCCATTCATACTACCCATATTCATACTATATAGAACGTACTGTTTTAACGGTCGGGAAGTACGTTCAAATTCAAATGTAGTACCTACTCATGTAGTATGCGATTTCGGATGCCTCGACGGGTCAGGGCTGTTTTGGCAGCAAAAGGGGACCAACACGATATTAGGAAGGTGCTCACCTGATCGGTGTATTCTGCTACTGTCGTCAACGCTGGCTTTATACTAAAATGAATCCATTAAAGATTGACAAATAGAACCAGTGAAGAGGTTTTACTATAGTAGTAGTCTCTATTTACACATCTATGCAGATGCAGGGCATTCATGTTTACATCAGGCCAAAATGAATTGTTCACACAGACCGCATTAAGGAAACATTTCATTTCAGGGTCCGTGTTTAACTCATCCGTGAAAGCCCAGGGTGACAACTTCATAATCACATGCTTCACTAAAGCACATTTGAATGGAGCTTTAATCACGGCCTGTTAGACTATCCCTCTTAAGGCCATAATCATGTGCGATCCATTAGATGTCACAGAAATCCTGATGTACATTAGGTGCTGTCATTATGTAATTCGCAGTACGTGTCGGCGATAAACCTGAGCCCGCGTTCGCCCTAATGCTGGAAAACAGTGGCATTAGCGCTCAGACATATCCACCCACTTCACCTCCTCTCGCCCGTCCGTGACACAGAACAAATTATCCTAATGCCCCTGACAGGGCAGAATCACTCTTTCTCGAGCTGCTGATTGGTGAAGTTATCTTTAATTGGTTTAAACTTTGCCCTAGCTGCCTGGGGATTGGCAAGCTTAATTTCAGCAAAAGGTCAACATCAATAAATCCAGTTGAAGAAGGGAAAGTGAGAAAGAGGGACGGAGAAGAGAGAGAGACAAAGATAGGGAGATTACCTTAGGAGGCAGAAGGTGCGAGAGTGCGACCTTCGACCTGAGGGACGGACGGCGTCCAAAGTGCAGACAGGAGATTCGAATCTCCACCTCCGTGCCTCCTGTTTATTGGCACTGACCCCTGGCAAGATGGGGTCATATTTTCATATAATGGCAAAGCTACTCCGTTAGTGCCCATCGCCAGCCATATAATAAGGCTAAAATGAAAAGGACACAGGGACTGTGGAGGACAGGATCATAGAAAGAAGAAGAGACGGGATGAGAGTGCGAGCGAACGACTGAGATGGACGGGTAGTTGACCCAGAGCTAAAAGGACAGCTCCATTTATTTTGCGCTGAGAGGTATGAGAGAGAAATTCAAGCCGGCAAAGACATCACTTCCATTAACCAGCATGTCATTCCGAAGCCGTGTCTGGGTTTACTCACACAGATATGACTCACCTGTACGAATCATTAGCATTCCTGCACTGGCTGAATCTCCTTTGACAAGTGCTGGAAATCAAACTGGTCATTATCCTCTCATCGATCAGCTATGTTTTTCTTCCTTCTTTTGGCATTGATGCAAAACTAGCTGATTTTAAATGCAACGGGAACTATTGAAGTTTTTAATTCCCTGAACTGGACTGGCACTTAAAAGTTATACATTCACGATTGTACTACACCGGTTTTGTTATATGTTTTTGATTCACTAAAAAGAGCCAGCTCATAAAGGGCTGTTCAAACCACCAAGATCAATAACTATAGCATCCACAGCAGTGTCGTCTGTCGCTTTAAATGCTTGAGCTCTTTAAAGCAGATTCTGATTGGCTGTCAATGTTTTTATTGTTCATCAGCTGGAAAAAAAATAATTGTTCTGAAAGTGATTCGAATGATATCGTTCCTCTGTGCAGTTATTATTATATTTGTTGTGTGGACTCTCTTCAAAAAGCTTACGTTGTATGTCCTACGCCTTCCCTATTCAACTTATGGAAAAAAACAAAACTGGCGTTCATTCCTTAAGTTGAATAGGGAAGGTGTAGGACATACAACGTAAGCTTTTTGAAGAATACGGAAAGCGGAAGGACGTGCAAGGCGATCATTTTGTTTTTAAAAAGCATATGCAGTTGTATTTTTTTTGAAAATGGCCGATGGTTTCTCTAGATGAGACTCTTATTCCTCGTCTGGGATCATGTAGAGCTCTTTGAAGCTGCACTGAAACTGACATTTGGACCTTCAGCCCGTTGAACCCCAGTGAAGTCCACTATATGGAGAAAAATCCTGGAATGTTTTCCTTAATTTCTTTTTTTAACTGAAGAAAGAAAGACATGAACATCTTGGATGACATGGGGGTGAGTAAATTATCAGGAAAATTTTATTTCAAAGTGGAAGAATCATTTAACATTTAGAACAATTTTTATAGCTATGTCTTTATCATTTTTGCTACAGTTTTTGTATTAAGAGTCATTTGTTCAGAAATCAGACTGCACTGGTCATGCTTTCATGTTTTTCATGTTCATTCTGCACTGGATGTCCTGTAGATTCAGTAGTGTTGCTTCCGAATAAGTATTGCAAGGCGTATTTTAGTTCAGTACTCTGTCCATACCAGCAGAAGAGCAAACGAACGAGAACTGCTAGAGGAACCAAAAGATGTCTGCATCCTTTAAACGTTCTTGTGTTCACATTCTTAAGATTTTTTGCACATACGGTACATTCTTTCTAAAATGGAATCAATTCAGTTCTGAAAAATCCATTTCATGCTTTTAAAGGTTTAGTTCATTCAAAAAATTTAAATTTTGTCATCATTTATTCATCCTCAAGTTGTTTCAGTCCTGTATGAGTTTCTTTCTTCTGCTGAACACAGCAGAATATATTGTGAAGAATGTTGGTAAACAGCCAGTTAAAGGTAGCCATTTACTTCCATCGCATTTTTGTTTCCTGCTATGAAAGTCAATGGCTACCGTCAACTGTTTGATTGCCAACATATTTCACAATATCTTCTTTTATGTTCAGCAGAAGAAAGAATCCCACACAGGTTTGGAAGAACTTGAGGGTGAATAAATGATGACATAATTTTACTTTTTGGGTGAACTATCCCTTTAAGAACCTCCAAAAAGAATCAGGCTGTCGTAAAGCACCTACTATAATAAAATTAAATATTTACACTTTGTTTGTGATTTGCGTTTATATTTTATTATTATTATTATTATTATTATTATTATTATTATTATTATTATTTTACATTTTGGCAAAATGGTGGCTGTTTATTTGTATGTTTACATATGATTTGCTCAGACCCCAGTGATGGTTATGTTTAGGGTTAGACCTTTTCTTCTAAAAATCGTACTGTATGTTATGATTCACATCATACAAATTCATGCAAAATCACCTCCTCGTAAGAAATGTTGCATTTCCCATGAGATTGGGTTGGAATATACAGCTACTTTTCATTCTTACTTTTTTTCTAAAAATTGTATGTTTTTGTTCAATTCACAAATTCTTAAGAGATCACCACTTAATAAAATAGTTAAAATCTCCAAAGAAATTGGGTTGAATTACACATACTTTTCATGCTTACTTTTTTCTAAAAACAGTGTTTTCGTATGATTCACAGCATACAAATTCATACAAGATTGCCACCTATAAAATACTTAATTTTTTAGTATGTTTTTTTTTTTACGATGTTAATTCATACAAAATCTCCACCTTGTAAAATAGTTTCCCAAGAGATCCGATTTGAATATGCAATAGAAATTGTATCTGTACAGTGTGAATTCATACAAAATCGGAAGCTCGTAAGATCGTGTTGGAATATGCAGCTCTTTTTGAATGCCTGTAAATGGAGAAATAGGCTTTTTGGATCCAGATGGTGTAGAAGGGGCTATCTGACCCATGCTATTCAGTTAAACCTTGACCGCCTGTGTGCAACGCATAACATTTCGATTTCACAACAGCAGATTCAGCAAACATCAACTGCTCCCTGCACTTGCCTCTCAAGTTTATCCCTCAGCTGCTGACTGATTGTCATCCATACTGACCGTGAGCTTCAAGGACTGGTTGTGCAAGGCCGAGGTCGAAGGTGAAAGCGCGCACGCGGTGTGAGGGCGCAGAGGGCTGGCGCGGGAAAGCGTACGGCGTCGTTGACAGCTTGGCTCTGCCGTGGCTCAGCTGCGCTGCCACAATAAAAGGTGACAGGTCCAATCAACCACTCCATCAACAGCTCCTGGCCTAATGCGCTCTCATGTCAGACTGAGTTAGAGAAGACCGCGGTGACTGCCCCACACGAGAGAGCGAGAAAAAGAGAGAAGCGAGGGACGACAACTCTTTAATGGAGATCCCGAGCTCTGTAAAATAGATACGTTTAAGTGTCTGCATGCTTCCAAATAGTTGAGCGATCCTATCTCTTTGTCTGCCTCTGTGCAAACTTCTCCTCATCACAATAGAGCAGCGAGAGGTGCTGAGAGATCGAAAGCGATTTTGCTTTTCGCCTCAAAATGACTATATTTCACCCCATGTGGCGTGGCGTGTCGCAGACGCAGAAGAACGCACCGATAAGACAGGTGAGTGCACTAGTGAGGCGTGAGATGCAAATGAAATCCCTCTTACGGGGAATCTGATTGAAGTTAACCAAGGAGGTGGGAGATAATGGAAAAATAGGGAAAAAACAAGTGACTGGAGAGGACAAGCGAAGTAAAGAGAGTAGACTGAGTAGCGTGAGGAGATAAATTGTTCCTGCCGAGCGAGGATTCCTGGCGTTCCCTCTACCTGCCACGAAGGCAGCTCTGCATCCGCCGGCTCGCACCGATGTGGCAGGTTCATCTGAAAAGCCGCGTCGAATCGGAGGGAATTTCTGTCACCCGCGCTGTCGACTGAAATGGGACACTCTCACACTCACAAATCAGCCCACGGGGTGCAGCTCAGAAAGAAAATCCCTCTTTAGTTTCCAGGCAGGTGAATGGGAGATGCATCCAGGGCTCAGGTCAAAGCAGGACGGGCGATGGCGGACCATGAGATTCGGCCCATTTAAGCTGATTAGAGCATGCTCATTTTGTTAAAATCATATTGTTTTAGTCAAGCCATTTGGAGCGTTACATAAAAGTACTGTGGCGGTACCATGGTACAGTGGTAGCATCAGGTGCAGTGCCATTTTTTTTTCAATTTTTTTTTTTTTTTTTGTCTTAAATTTAGTCAATCCCCTGGTTTTGCAGATGAGGATTAAGCTATTCCTAAAAAAAAAAAAAAATGCATGCTTGCTTTTAACTGAAAAGAACATCATATAACATATCAGTGTCATTGTTTTGTCTGAAGATGCACACCAGTTATTATTATTATTATTATTTTATTTGAACAGGGACAATGTACAATAAAACATTAACCCTGTATATAACAGGGAGAAATGCATTGCACCAGGTTCTAGCAACTTGCTATTTTCCACCCGTAGTCCCTGGGCAGGTAAATAAAACATAATTAAATGAACAGTTACTAAAATCACAGTTATACAAAACATCAATTTCAAAAATTATGAATACACACATTTCCACATCATTAAAAACAAATTACCCCCCTCCCTCCATCTTTTGTGAATAAGTCCCCATCACACACACTCACACATACATTCACAAATGTCTACAAGTTTGCTGTGACAGCATCCAATGTTTTGTGCGACATGAGAATGTTTTAAAATCCGTACATGTAATCAGCTCTGTTGGAAGTGCGTTCCATTGATTTATGGCAATAAAAGTGAAAGATGATTTACCAAAAGAAGTCCTGCGTTTAGGAATACAGCATTCTCCCCTGGTAACTGATCGGGTTGCTCTTGTTGTCCAGTGATGTTATTTTCTAGGGTGTGTTTATAAAAGCTACTTAAATGCCCTGATTGAACTAATAATCTTGGCTTAGTCTAAGCCCTGTCTGTGAAACCGGGCCAATATGTCATATTTTAGTCAAATTTGACTCAAAACGAAACGTTAAGTACATTTTTGTAAATGATGTTTAAACAAATACCATGGTACAACTGTTTCCAAGTGCAAAATACATGATTTCAGAACATTTCTTAATGTGTGCATTCCAGTCACAAATCACTGCAGAAATAGAAACAATGATAAAGTACATGGGATTTGACGTAACTGTTATATGTGGCCTTTTTTTGCATAAATATACTAAATCAAGCTTTTATTGTTTTCATGAAGCTGAGCTAACTTTGTTTTCCTTTTTTTGCAAATGAACTTACATGTGTTTAGTCTGAACTCTGATTTGCACATCGTGTACGAGGTTGTAGTTACAGTAAATCTTTATCAAAGATGTTTGTGAAGACATCCATTGTGAAGACATCATCAACACGACAGCCAGTGCCACAGTTCCTCAACAAACCGTCCATACCGGCATGATGAATACGATCCTCAACTGGATGGAACTGGAATAAATGCTTTGATTGTTGCGATCCTATCAGACTTATGATAGAAACCTGAATCGTAACTAAGCACTGTTCGCCAGAGGAGAACTGCCCCCCCGACTAAGCCTGGTTTCTCGCAAGGTTTTTTTTTCTCCATTTTAACACCTATTTGCCACTTGTTTGCCACCTGATGTCACCTGATGGAGTTTGGGTTCCTTGCTGCTGTCGCCTTTGGCTTGCTTAGTTGGGGACACTTGATGTTTGACTTGACATTTGATATTCAACAGTATTCTTGACATTTATTCAACAGTGCTTTGATCTGCCTGCATTGACACTATTCTTGAAGAGCTGCTGTGCAGCAAAAATTATGTACCAGTTATCAATGTAAAGCTGCTTTGACACAATCTGCATTGTAAAAAGTGCTATATAAATAAAGGTGACTTGACTTGACATTTGCTTCGCTTGGGCTGTTATGCATCTGCAAAACATACAGTGTTTATGAATGGATGATTTTTTGTGAAAAAGAATTACACTTTAATATACTTTTAAAAAGAATACTTGTTATGGATATAATGTACCTTAAATATACTTAAGTATGACCTGTAAAATTTTATCAAGGTTTACATTTATTTTAAATGCAATTATTGGATCTTGAGGGTGCTTTTTTTGACCACTTTTTAGGACCTAAATACATCTTGGTTAAAGGTACTGCGGAATGTATTGACAAGCATTTATGGTAAATAAAATATACTTTAATGTAATTTCTATTGACAGTTGTATGTCATGTATTTGTAATAATGAAGTTGCAATTCAGTACATTTAAAATATATTACCTTTAAATGTAATATTAAAATTATTATTAGTTAAAATTATAACAAATTGCTTTACAAGTCAACACATCAAATTAAATAAACTTCTTAGCTTTTACTTAAGAAACATTCATGAAAGTGTACACTGTTTAAGAATATTGTTTCTCATTAATATTTTATTATCTGCAAGTACAGTTACCTATGGTATATAAAAGTCATATATGCCACTGCAGGGCCTCTTTTACAGATTAAAGACAAAGCGAGAAACTCCAGATATGTGTGATTATGAAGAGAGGAGTGACTGTGAACCCAGCAACAGTAACATTCTCTCAATCTCTTTCTCTCGCTTCCTTCCATCTCCATTCCTACTGCTCTGGCCTTGATGCATTGATTGTTCATGGACAAATGTCTGTCATCTTCAGCAGCCTTCAGCTCTCTCTCTCTCTCTCTCTCTCTCTCTCTCTCTCTCTCTCTCTCTCCATACAGTGAAATAATGTATATTGGATGAATCTATTTTATTTTAAAACATTTATTGCATTAATTGGGAATCCCGCACCCATCTGGACCTTAGTGAGGGATTCAGCTGTGAGTGTGATGGCTAAAAACGTTCAGAGAGTATTTCCACAGTAAATATCACTAGTGTGCATTCTCCCATTCTCCCCAAGACCTTTACAGTGATAAATGAAGAAAAAAACAAAAAAAACTGCTAATCAGAATATCCAGTGATGACAGAAACACCTCTTTTTGACTGCAAAGTTCCACACAATTAAAAAATAAATTAAACTAGCAAAATAAAGAAGTAAAACGGTAACACTTTACATTAAGGTTCATTAGTTAAACATTAGTTAATTTATTAACTAACCATGAGCATTTACATTTGTTACTGTATTTACTAAGACACATTAATGTTAGTGAATGCGAAATACAGTTGTTCATTGTTTGTTCATGTTGTTCATGTGCATTAACTAATGTTGAGAAGATTTTAATAATGTATTAGTAAATGCTGAAATTAACATTAACAAAGATTAATAAATGCTGTATAAGTGCAGTTCATTATTAGTTCATTTTAACTAATGTTAATTAACTAATGTTAAGTACTGAACGTTATTGTAAAGTGTATATATAATATAAATGGAGAAGAGTTGACTCATGTTTGACCTTTGATTTTAAAGATGTTTGCACTCGCCATTTCAAACCGAAAATATTGATAGTCAAAAGTAATAGAGCTTAAAATAATGTTTGTATTGTTTAATGTTCGGATATATATAACGTGTTATTTGCAATTACATGATTATGTATTATATTTGTAATTTAAGTCTCTGTTTTGCATTTGTTATATTAATCTGCTATATATGTACACACGGCATAAAATTTACACTCGCCAAATGGCGAGTATATGAGAATATTGGTTGGTAACATTTCTGTGAATTCTAGCAACGCAATGTTTTGAGAACATGAACGTGAAAAAACTTTCATGTTCTCACAAGAAAAACGTCACAAAAGTTTAAACCTTGCCAATTTAAATAAGCACAAGAAGGTGCGAAAGGGAACCCAATATGTTACGCAAACATCTGAAGTGCGCGCCCAGAAAGCCGTGTCTGAGACAATGCGTGCATACTAAAATTCAACACAATCACATGAAAATGCGTATAAATAGTACAAGTGTGTAATCTCGTAGAATATATACGCCAAAATGAGTTTTGTAGATATAATACGCCATAAAGTGCGTATCAAATGCACGCGAAAAACTGTGTACCATAAGCACGCCAAAACTCATTTTGGCGTATATATTCTACAAGATTACAAACTCGTACTATTTATACGCATTTTTGTGTGATCAGGCTCCTAAAATTAGTTCTCTTTCACATCTTATTGCACCTGAACAGACATATTCAAACAAAATTATGTCAAAATGCCATCTTGGCAAGTATGCTTGTAAACATGGTCGGTTATGTCTTAACTAAACATAAACAGTTGTGAAATAAAATGCATGTGTAACAATATATTGGATCCGTGCATCAGCTCTTAAAGTGACAGCAGCCTAATATACCTGCTCATCTCTGTGTTTTTAATGTTAATTTCTTAAGTCACCAGCCATTGGCAGATTTTAGGACCTGTATGTATATGTCTACAGTAGAGAAAGATTTTGTTGTTCTTCCTATGACAAGCCCTTCTTCCCCTTACGGTGTCTTTGGTGATAGTGAAGGCCATGTTGGTTGGTTACTACTTCTTATTATTCCCCATTTCAGGTTTCTGTCCTCTGTCGTGTGTCCACGTGGCGTTTTCTGTGTGCAGAGGTCAGTAAGATAAATGAGTTCTTCTCGTGAGGATCAGTGGTTGTATTTCTCTGTGTTTTTCACCTCAGCTCGCACAACCCTCTGCACCCTAAATAGAGCACTCAGTTTCAAAGAGGAACGACAGCAGGGCATTATGTGCTTTGTTACGAGGAAGGATTTTCCTGTGTGTGTGTGTGTTTGTGTGCACCTATAAGCTGATGCTCAAGGCTATGGACAGAGCTGGCTGACTGCAAGCGAACAGATGCCTGCCTGTAGCAGCGATGACAGGCTTTGAGAAGGGCTGAAGGGCCGCCTACTGAGCACTTTGCTCTGTGATAAGTGGGACGACTTCTCCTTCCTTCAGCCTGGCACACAGACCTGCATTACCAAGAATATCCTAGGGGCAACACTGCAGAATAAACCTCCTGAACCACTATTGTTATGCGCGACCACTGATATTTGACACACAGGATTTTCTCTGTAACATCTCGCCATTGTGAGCCTCTATAATTTGGTATCTGATTTGTTTTAGAGAACTGCTATTGGATTTCCAGTTCCAAGATGAAATTAAAACTTTCTAAAACTTTTCACAAGATATTGTCCACCAAATATTAGGTGTAAGTTTTGCATTTGTTATTTATATTGATCCGCTAAGACAGACTCTATGGGCAACCTGCATGCATTTATTTGATTTCTAGATATTAAGTATACATTTCTGTTTAGCATTTATTTTATTCTATATTGATTCACTGAGGCAGACTCCAAGGCCAACATGCATTTATTTCATTTCATTTCTAGAAAGAAAACATGAGTATAAAGAAAATGAGAAAGAAAAAAAAGTGTGAAAGGTCAAAATCTTAGACATAGTTCCCCCAAAAAATGTTTTTTTCTAACCCATATGATAACAATATTATTTTAGTATCATTGACATTATTATTAGGGGTTCAAGTGTGTAGCGCTGAAACCCTATTGTAATTGTCAAATTTTCCAAGGATCAGCATTCTTCCCTAAAAGTGATCAGGCAGACCGAACCATGAGTGGCAGAGACTTGAAACTCTGAGGGCTGGTAGTACTCAAGTGTTTTATGTCAGTGGAATCGTTGGCTCAAGACGGACAAAATGCATGCAACCATACGTTTTTGGCCCGATTGTAACCAAACCAGTGCAGTAATATTCTCTGGAGTCTGATTGTCAATAATTATCAAAGAAAAAAAAATTGAAATTTCTATTCACAGTCTCTAAGGGCTGCCAAAACGTTCGAGGTGGGTGGAGCCACTTTTACTAAAATGTCTATAACTCATGAACAGACACACATATTTTACTAAACTCGGCACAGCTTATTCTGTGATCACATGAAAAAGGACGCAGCAACTGGCCATTTGGTGGTGCTATAACATGAAAAAATTATGAAAAAGATTATAACTACTTCACCGTTAGTCCCATTGACTCTCTGAGGACAGTGACGTATCTCAAAAAACATCTGCCATTGGCCAATGAATTTTGAGCAGCTATCAGACAAGGTTAACGGAGGCCGATCTGTGTGAAACTTGCTGGACCTGTTTGACTGACGGCCTTAGAGACCTGGGAGATATTCAAAAGAAATCAGCCACTAACCCCCAAAAGAGGTGTACCACATGGTAGAACTCCTCATTCTGAGCAACTTTGCCTCTAGGACCGCCGCTGTCCATCGAATCATTCGTTAAATATAGGAAATTATTTCAAAAACCAACTTTGGTGAACTAGTCTTATGTTTCTGGCTCAACCTCGATAACTGTTAACCCTCTGTGGTCTGAGGATTTTTGGGGCCCTGGAGAAGTTTTGACATGCCCTGATATTTGTGCTTTTTTCAGTTCTTCATAAACATATTAAAGTGTCATTACACTGTATTCAGCACAAACTAGGCTACAATAATATTTAAGGAACATGTATGTACATGTTTGTGTTTTTGAAAGAATAATGTATGCATGGTTATTGGAAAAACAAAAAACTTAAGTCACTGAAATAAAGCCAAAAAAATATTAAATCTGTGTTCACAAGACATCTGGGTATTGGAGGTTGTAGACTACAGTTTTTGCTTCAAAATTATGTCAAAATTATGCTATTGATAATAACATAATAATATTGATTTAGTTTTTGTAAGACACTTTTTGTCAAGAAACACAGTATGCGTGGAAGCGTGAATCATCATGAATAATGGGTCATTTACACCTGAGAAGACAAAAGAATCGCATAATGAGTTGTAATGACTTGCATATTAATGAGGCCTTTCAGTCAGGTAGGCTGTGAAAAAACCCTCTGTGATCATGTCTCAGTTAATCATAAACAGCAATACTGTGAAATATTATTACAATTTAAAATAATGGTATTCTATTATATACTTTAAAATATAATGTATTTCTGTGATGCAAAGTGTCTGAACAATTAGGTTACCTCTATGGCATTTCATATAGGCTTTTAGCTTAAAAGCATGCACATTTGGAGAAATATTGATGGATTCTTATATATTTATGTCAATTTTCTATACTGAGAAGTAATATTTATTGTCATCACTATGAGTGCTGGATACTGTGTTTTTAATTCATACTTGCAGCCGGAGGGCGCTCTCTGTGCACATTTAGTCCACAAATTATTCTAAAGAAGAAGAGGACATTTGAGAAATGGTGTTTTTAATTCATACTTGCAGCCGGAGGGCGCTCTGTACACCTTTAGGCCACAAATTCGTATAAAGAAGAACAGACACCATGTGACATTCCAGGAACTAACAGGCTTCCAGAGATCGCTAACTATGGCTATTCAAAACACTTTTGAAGACAATAAATACACGATTGAGACGATGAATGCATGTATTGCCTCAGAATTTGTGTCTGAATAGCGCTGGCTCTGTGGTCGGGGCTGCATTAGCAGATAATGAGCTGAATCACGGACTTCTGACATGGCTCTCTTTTCATAAAGATTACATAAACACCGAATTTTTGTTTTTGATTTGACTTACACGATTTAAAATCTGACATGTCAAAGTTTTTTTAGACATAAGTCTATTTTTTTTGTGATTAGTATTCACTAAGTTACAGTTCATTTTCTGAGAACTATCAGATTGGACTTCGTTCAGAGGGAGACGAGAGATCACACATCATGTTAGTTTTCTTTATTTTGCAAAAAGCACATCATTTTGTTTTTACTCTGAGTGTACACAAATAAAAGAAGATATTCAACAGATTAAAATGGTGTATAGCTCTTAATTGTATGTGCAACATTGACAGAGTATTTTGAGTCTCTTTCACAACTGGTAAGAAAAAAACCGAGGTGGCATAGCCGGCGTGACCACCAACCCGAGGGAGTTAAAAAGCTTTATAAACCATATATTTCCAATGGTAAAGTGCCTTTATTGGCTGTAAATGGTCTATTCCATCTATGATAGAGATGGTTAGAGTCTTGCTAATTAAAGCATAACACCTTTTTACGCAAGCGCTTTAAGGCCTTAAAGAGCTTGAACTCCGATAATTGCTGCTTGCAGCTATATTTATAATTATCATTGTAGTCTGTATTATTATTTTGAATGTTTATATTTCCATTTTTGTTTTCATTTTAATTTCAGTTCAAATTTTAGTAATTTTGTAGTGTTTTTGATCATTGTTTTTTTAATGTCTATATAGTTTTTATTAATTCTAATTTTATTTAATTGTATTTTATAATATATTATTTTATTTTATTTCAGTTAAACTGTACTTTATTTCAAATAACGATAATGTTTTTGTTGTTGTTGTTATTGCTGTTTTTTACCGATGAACAGAAAAACAGAAAGTTTGAAGGAGCGTTTAGATGCAATAAAATACTTTAATTATCTTTACTGCTATGTGACATCTAAAGGCGGCATGTTTAATTTAAGAGCTACATTGGAGGACAAGATTTCCAGTGATCATGACTTCAATATTGATATGTTAATCACTCATTTTAGTGGAATACATAGTGGAATATAGTGCACAAAGCACCCTTATAACACATATATCATGCTTTTATTTGTCATTTTAGAGCTTGACCGTGCAAACACACCCTTACATTATATTATGTGGAAAAGAGCAGCCAGGACATTCTTCAGAATCTCTTCTTTCGTGTGGAACCATAATATCACATCATGTAATATTATTTTTGGGACCTATTCCTTTAATAGCAAATTATATATATATATATATATAGCATTAAACAATCTAACAATCTGCCCACTGCCTTCATTTCCAGAAATCTGTGTTAAGTTCTAACACCAACTGCATCAGTAAAAAGCAAAATCCCAAGTTTCCTTTATTTACTGAGGCCAAGCATGGTAAAATGAGATGTCATCTAAGAGGAAAGTGCTAGAATGGCACTGCATCCGCACTTGTCTCCATAGCGATGATATTGAGTGACATCTCGGCCTTGATTATGTTTGCGCGAGCTGCGAGTGAATCAAAAGAACTGGCACAGCCACAACACCAGTAATCTGCACTTCTCAGTCAAACACCCTGCATGTCAATCTCCACATCACATCAGATGCATCATGGTTGTGCTGTGCTCTGACATTTCGAATGCAGTCCGATTTCTTAAGCATTACATAACTGGCGTAAAGTTGCGTTTCCTGAAAGGTGCGCGGCTCTAAACGAGGCGAGGCAGGGAGAGAAATGAGACGATCCGTATTGGTGGGACTCCTGCTGAATGACGAATAAGGTGCTTCGGCTCGTTAGCGCTCCGGTGGGGAAGCCGAGGCTGATTGGTGATGCGCAGTCCGTCAGCGAGCTCCACGGCAACCACACATAGCCGTCGGCAAACGGCAAACCAAACCGACTTGAGCTCAGGGAGGCTGTGCTGCCTGCAAGGACAATGAGAAGATGTGTTTGAGAGAGACAGGAGGACACAATGATCATTCATGAAGAAGAAAAGTGAGCTGGTAAATGAAATGATGGGCTGGGTGACCTCTCTCTCTCTCTCTCTCTCTCTCTCTCTCTCCATTGTTCTGTCTGCTGTTCCTGGGCAGTATGAATGCTCTGTTTGCAAAGCATCACCTACATTTTTAGCTGTACAGATAAACAAGAAATAACTGAGATACTCGCTCACACGCACATTTATACATCTGACAAATGAGGAAAGAAAGGGAGCTGAAAAAATGTAAACTGTGAAGTTCAGGTCTATAAATGTGGGGAGGTAAAGTAAAGCAATAAGCCACTCGAGGATGTGTGTTATAGTGATTTTATCATCGTATGGGTTGCTCCTATTTCTGTAAAAAACCCTTCATCGTGGTAGAGTCACTGTAATGCATGGTCTCGGTCTCTCAGGTTAAATGTTATATTGTGTCTTTGATACAATGCACTTATTGTGCACATATAAGTTTTATATTGTGCTTATATTTAAAAATACCTGCATGTAATTACAGGTGTAATTAATTAATTTCTGAACCTTTAATTTCTGATTAAACCTACTCATCCCAAACCTGTGCCTAACCTTAACCGTATCCACCTCAATAATGTTTTTCAATACATCAACAAGTTCATGAATAAGTACATTGTACCTAACATTTGTTGTTGTTGTTGATGTATACGCATAAATAATAAAAAATAAAACCACCTAATATTTAAAAATAATAATAATTAGCCTAACTGCGGGCTGTTAACTTTACTATTATTGAATAATGAATTGGTAATGGTTTTATTGCTATTTAATTTTATAAAGTAAAAAAAAAAGAGAGAGACCTGCTAAAATGTGCAGTATACCATGTGATTTTATGAATGTAAAATAAAATCTTATTGTTGTATTTTACTTTAAATCAGTGTTATTTTAGTATTATATTTTTAGCTGGACTTTCTCAACACACGCTCATTGGAAAAACATGCCGCGATTTGCGAAATATGTAGCAGTGAGTACATATCACTGCAGTTTCGATGCGAAATGTCCACTGAGCGGCGCTAAAAGCGTGTTCCTTTTTTTTTTTTTCTGAAGCAGATAATAGGGTGAATGCGTTACGTTTTTATGACATTGCTTTTTAGACGAATTGCCGCGGTTTTTGATTTGACATTTGCACTCCGTTTCGTTTTAAAATAACGTCCCAACGACGCTACGCCTAAACCTACCCGATGGCGTTAACAAAAGAAAACGTGACGTAAGAAGCGACCACGATCGTGTACCGTTTTTCAGCTTGTTTCAATCTCTTTTTTTTTTTTTTTTTTTTGCTCCAGTCGGTCGCCTTTCACGGGATTCGTACCCAGGCAGGGGGGAATCGACTCCTCGTCATAACTCCGTATCGGCTGAGCTAGCGAGCAAGCTTGGTTGCGGCCAACAAAAGCGAAACACATAGAGCCGGAAAGTCCAAAGTACGTTCGTTTACAAATCGGGCGCTCCAGTAAGAAGCGTTTTGAAGTCGTGTTATGATATTGCGCGAGGAGACGTCAAAATGAGTCTTTATGAATGAATGAATGAATCAATCAATCAATCAATCAATCAATCAATCAATCAATCAATCAATCAATCAATCAATCAATCAATCAATCAATCAATCAATCAATCAATCAATCAATCAATCAATTAATCAATCAATCAATCAATTTTAATTTATAGAGCACCTTACAACAGCCATAAGGAGCAATAGGTGCTTTCCAGTAAAAACAAGACAATAATAAATATATATATATATATATATATATATATATATTGAGGAAGACAATAAATAAATAAAATATAAGAACAAAATGAACATCAAATAGGAATTGAAAACAGGGACTATGTATTAAAAGCTTGTATGAATAAATAAGTTTTTAATTTCGCTTTAAAAACACTCAGCACAGTGATGGAACGTAAGTGTGCTAGAAGTGCGTTCCACAGCTTCGGTCCCTGGATGGAAAATGACCGGCCTCCGAACTTCTTGTAATTGTAATTGGGAATGACCAGAGAGGTATGTCCAGAGGAGCGGAGAGCTCTGGCTGGTTGGTAGACCTTTATTAATTCGGCAAGGTAGGCCGGGGCCAGACCGTTGATGGCTTTAAACACAAAAAGAAGGACCTTATACTCCACCCTAAACTGCACCGGAAGCCAGTGAAGTGAGTGGAGTGCAGGGGTGATGAGTGAGCGTTTGGAGGTATTAGAGAGAAGTCGTGCTGCAGCGTTCTGTACCATTTGGAGCCTATTGAAAAGTGATTGATTTAGTCCAGTTTAGAGAGCATTACAGTAGTCAATCTACGAGCTGATGAAGGCATGTATAGCTTTTTCAAGGTCAGCTTGGGACAAAAATGATTTGACCTTGCTGAGTAGTCTTAGCTGGTAAAAACTTGCCTTCACTACTGCACTGACCTGCTTATCGAAGTGCATACTTTTGTCAAAGATAACACCCAGGTTACGCATGATAGGTGAAAACTGAGGTGTTAGAGGACCAAAACTAGGAGAAATGCTAGGTGAATCTGGAATATACTCAGTCTTATCTTCATTCAAATGAAGGAAATTCTGGGAAAGCCACTGTTTGATATCCTGAAGGCAATTATAGAGCGGGTCCATTGCAGGACAATTACTCAGAATCACAGGAAGATAGATCTGGAGGTCGTCAGCATAGAAATGAAATTGAACATTGTGATTGGAGATGATTTGACCAAGTGGCAGCATATAGAGTGAGAACAGAGTAGGCCCAAGAATAGATCCTTGAGGCACACCTGATGGCAGTGAAGCAGCCGAGGAAGAATAATCATTGAGCATTACTGAGAAAGTTCTGTTAGTGAGGTATGATGAGAACCAATTTAGCGACGCACCCTGCAGACCAACAGCATGTCGAAGACGAGAAATGAGGATGGCATGATCTACTGTGTCAAATGCAGCGGTTAGGTCCAGTAGCACCAAAACAACAGAGTTGAATCCACAATCCAACCCCGGCCTTCATCAAAACCGTGTGTGAAAACGAGCCAAAGCGCTCATTGACGTTTTACCGGCCTCTGCCGTTCGTTTCTGTCGGAAACCTTTACTTAAAGCTTTTGCAATTTAGTTTTGTGTTATCACATTTTTTTTTTTTCAAATATTTATATAGTTTTATTAATTTTTAATTTTTATTTGTGTACATTGAGTTAAACTAAATGAAAAAAGCAAATTTATTTTTTTATTTCAAGTAATAAACGTTTTTTTTTTTTTTTTTAACTCTAAGAACCTGCTTTATTTTTATAAACCTCATGTGTGAAATTAAAAGAAAAGAAAATTGCAAATAGGATTCTTCTCAAGTACTGGAAGAGTTCTCATGTCTTAACATAAATAACAAGCAAACAAATGCATACATATCCAGTGATAAATGTGCAAAATTATTTTCAAAGTATTCTTATGAATGAACAGAAGCTTCTTCCACACATGGCCCTCTGTGTTGCTCTTCTGTGAGTTTCCAGGGACTTCACTACACCACTGTGCCACCTTGTGGAGAGGAGAATCACATGTTTGCAATAAGAAAAAATGACGTGTGCTAGAAGAAGTTGGCTTTATATGACACATACATGTGTTTTAAAATAGCGGCGTGAAGCATGCAGCTGCTGACCTATAGCAAGCTCTGGCTGTGATGTCTTTCTGACAAAGAAACAGGAGAGGGTTAGAACACCTCTATCGACCGGCTGGGTCCCTCAAGTTTTAGTTTATGAGAAAAAATAAATCCTTCTCATACCCTCACACACAAACAGAGACACTTCGGCTGTATCTCGAGCCAGCCAAATACTGACTTGTCTAATAAAAAGATACTTGATCTTGAAGTATCAAATAACGGGGGTATGATTGCTCAATGCTGTGTAAACAGAAGTGGTCAAATAAACCCCCACGGGCTGCAGACTCTCGCTTTCTTCTTCTCCAACACTATCTTTATTCCTCTCTCTCTCTCTTTATTCCCTCGCCCTCTCTCTGTAGTACCACATTACCCGAGTGATTTCCTCTGGAGGAACACCTGTGAAAGCACGAGCGTGTGGCCCTGCTAGAAAAATATTGCGTTCTATAAAACTTCTCCATAATCGGGCCAGGTGCAATAAATCCAGGACGGAAATATTAAGTGGGGCTGATATTTCCTTGGCCTCTCTCCAGCTCCGCTAGTAAAAACCAGCAGTCAGAATGACCTTAGCGTTAAAGAAATATCAAGGAGGAGGACGGCGATGGCAGTCAAACGCCCGCTACTCGTGTGTGTCGATGATTCTTCGCCAATTACAAATGTGCTTCAGCCGACTCCGTTATCAATGTTCATTAGACGCCAAATTACGCTAAACAGGATTATGGAGTGCTGTAAAGGTGTTTAAGAGAATTTGAAATGATCTGTGACTTTTAAAGGCGATCGCAAGGACATCAGCAGTGCAACTGCTCCTCCAAGCCTACTCACTTCTATATAGATCTGAGAGAATAATGCCACATCATCCTCCACCTACACACACACACACACACATTCACTCTGACCCTACATGTGAACACACACACACACCGCTACACACATTGGCTTTACGTATAAGCGAATTCAAGCACCCGAAGCATTATAGATAATCTTATTTCACAGATTCGCAGAGCACACTGCCTTTGGGACACATTTGCTTTTGTAAACGGAGAATTCACCCATCACACTCTTCACAGCTGTAGATCAATAGGCCCTTAATTAACCCACATCTAAACACATAATAAACTCGTCATAACTAGATTTGAATTTCCTGAAGGGACTATCAACGCTTCAAGGCAGAAAACGAGTGGTGTTAGGTACGTTTGTAAAGGTAAGTATAGGATTCAAGCTTATGCATATGCAAATATGATGACTGACAGTTACATTATAAAAAAAAAATAATAATAATAAATGGGAGATTTTCAAACTTTGATTTCACATTTCTAAAACTAGAAAGTTTACACTGAAATGATCAACAAAACAGTTTGAATTGAGTCATTGCATGAAGTGGTTTCGGTTGAATTAATTGCAGAAATGTATGGAGAAGAACAAATACAGAGGAAAGTCAATATGGAGTGCTCTAAAAACACAGTGTGTCGACTCTAAACATATGTTTGAAGCCAAATGTGCACATTGTATTAATGTGCGGAGTTTATGAAGGGGAAAATGTTTTATTGATCAAAGCGGAAGATACAAAAGGGAATATTTTACTCGGCATAATTTTCTCAATTTGTTGGAGCCTGTGAGTGGTGAAAGAACAAAAAACCCTCTCATCTGTGTTTTTAATTAAAAAGCTGAAATATTTGTGTGTGTGTGTTTGTGTATATATATATATATATATATATATATATGACCCTGGTCCACAAAACCAGTCATAAGTCGCACAGGTATATTTGTAGCAATCGTAAACAATACATTATATGGGTCAAAATTATCGATTTTTCTTTTATGCCAAAAATCATTAGGATATTAAGTAAACATCATGTTCCATGAAGATATTTTGTAATTTTCCTACTTTAACTATATCAAACATTTATTTTTGTGAGTGGATATGCATTGCTAAGGACTCCATTTAGACAACTTTAAAAGTGATTTTCTGATTTTTTTGCATCCTCAGATTCCAGATTGATTTCCAAATAGTTGTAATTCGTCCAGATATTGTCCTATCCTAACAAACCATACATCAATGGAAAGCTTATTTATTCAGAAATTTTAAAAAAAAATTGACCATTATGACTGGTTTTGTGGTTCAGGGTCATATTTATCTATATCTATATCTATCTCTCTCTCTCTCTCTCTCTCTCTCTCTATATATATATATATATATATATATATACAGCTATGGAAAAAATTAAGAGACCACTCCAAGTTCAGAAATCAATGTTAAGTGGTCTTTCAATTTTTTCCATAGCTGTGTATATATATATATATATATATATATATATATATATATATATATATATATATATATATATATATATATATATATATATATATATATATATATATATATATATATATATATATATATATATATATATATATATATATCGTTATTTATCAATCATAAACCATATTTGTTAGATTTGTGCTTAATACAAGAAAAAGAAAACTAGAAAAAATATTCTTACTATATCGTGCAATAATTTGTCTCAAGTACATTTGTAAAGATGTTTGATGATAATGATTTTTTTATAACAAGCTAGAACATTTTTCCTGTGTGGAAAAGGATATATAATATATATTGAGAGAGTAAAGGGTTATAGGCACCCATAAATAAAATGGAGGGCTATGAATATACAGACGAAGAGATAGAATTACAGTGTGAAGCTCGCTACTGTCTCTTTAAACCTCCTGGTCCCTCCTCCCTCCCCCTCCAGAGGCAGTGAGAGAGCCGTCTCCACGAGCAGCCAAAGCCTGTCCATAAACTCCAGCCTCTTCCTCCCTCCATCTGGCAGGAGGGACACAGAGAGAGAGAGAGGGAGAGGGGGGACCAGAGTGCGCGTGTATCCACAGGGTTTCAAATCGGAGGCAAAGGCAGCATCCCTCCCTCAGTCAGAGACTGTCGTCACGGCGACAGGAGGTGTCTGTTCCACAGCAGCATCACCGGAGAGACGGAATGCGAAGCAGAATTGGAAGCTAGCGGTCGCCGCAGAAACAAGAGCATCCGAGGAGTTCCACGCAGGAGCGGAGAAGCCAAGGCTGCTGGGGGCTCCAAAAGAAAGGGGAACCGGGGGCCAATCTTTCATCCACCCTCACTCCTCCTCCGCTGAAGGACAGCTCTGAATGAACCCTCCTTCTGACGGTGGGCGAGTGTGGTGGACGGACAAGTGAAAGGAAAGACATAAAAGAGTGGGATCGTGTGTGGGAAAGGGAGAGAGGAAGACGCCGCGTGACAGTCAACTGATGGTGACTGACGTGATGACAAAACGGACAGGATGATCCGAGCTCAGCCGAGCCGAAAACTGTATTCCCGCTGCTCCTCGGGAGGGAGGAAAGGCAAACCTGCACGCACTTCCTACCACTGACCAGGGGAGAGGTGAGAGCGAGAAAGAGTGCGAGAGATGAAGAGTATTTCCACGGGGGCCGGTGAGATTGAATTTGGTGAGCGTGTTCATTTGTATCTGCTCTCCTTGCTCTCTCTTTGCTGTGTTTAATTGATTTTATGTAGTAAACTGAAGCTTGAACACGAGAAAATCAAGATGTGTGTTTTTTGAGAGAACAGAAAGTGAGGGAGAGAAAAAATGACAGGAGACGTTACCAGATACACAGAGAAATTGCTCTCCTTCCTGTCTTTCCAGGTGTTGTGACAAATTGTCTCCTGCCAATTTCGGCAGCAGCAGCAGAGGTTTGAAGGGTCAAGCTCTCCTGTTTCATTCTCTTCCCATCCTCCTGGAGGGCAAAAGACATGGAATTTACCTCCTCTGATGATTTTTTGAAGAACACAGCGCTATTCAAAAAGGCCATCAAAGGGAACTAGATCTCTATCCATCTACCAAACGGGTGAGAAATGTTTCTCTGACCCGGAGGAAAGGATGCACCATTTCGTCTGACACCCCGTGGGAGATTACGTGTGAAGCATCATCACAACACTTATTGTAAGTGTAGTTATAATTTTCCCGACCGCTCTGACAGCATTAAGTCGGTTGCCCTGGTTTTTCGTTTCGGACACACAGAAACATACATATGTCTCTTTTTAGCTGAACTAACATCCTCTTTCTCTCTCTGCTTTTCTTCCAGATCCAGTTGAAGGGAAAGGAAAGTTGGAATATTTGGTTTTGATACTTCAAACACAAGCAAAAAGACTCTTTTTTTTAGTCATTCTCTGAAAGAAATGCAACTTTGGGAGTTTCCTTTTTCTTCCTAGATTGGATTTTATAAGAGTTCGCAGTGGGCAACATGAGGATCAATCGCTGAACGCAAGCCATGTCTTCATGGAAAAGAAGAATTCTGCATCATAGACAGCAGCTTTCCATCCAAGGACTCGCACATGCACACTAAACACAAGCTACGGTGAAATGAACCACTCTTTGTTTCTTCATCCTGGAGTGTGTATTTCTCGGATATAACGACCTTCAATGATTCCAGCGCCTTCCGTTCCATCCGCGTCTGTCCCCAGAGCCCCGAGATGCCCCGCGGTACACAGCAAGACGAGGCTTGACCCCAGACCCAGCGAGGTCTCTCGGCTGCCCAGGCGTATTTAAGATGTTGAACCCTTCCCGTGTGGCCCGAGCCCCAGATCGGATCAGTAGCACTGCGGCTCCCGGAGGCCCCAGACATGGATCGTGGCTCGGCTCGCCCCTGCCCTCAGCGCTCCGCACCCCGGCCCGTGAGCAGCCTGTGAAGGATGTCCCAGAGCGGAGCTCCAGCCCGGGAACCCTCTGAGACCCCCAGTCAGAGAGAACAGATCCGCAGCCACATGAAGATGGTGATCGAGCAGCTGGAAGGAATCCTCAAGGAGTTGAAAGATGTGGCACATGAACTGCGGGAGGTAAGGATCGCAAATCATTTTGGTTGTACTGTTTGGTGGATTCTGTATTGACTTTAGGTGACTGGTTTCTCTCTGAAGAGAAGCAGCAGGAGATAAATAATCAAAGCTTTCCCGTCTGAACTGTTGTATGGAGTAAATGTGGCCTCGTTCCACTGAAAACCAAACGAGCGGCCTTAACCTGGGAATTTATCTGACTTGGGAACTAAAGAGAGGTGATTTTATCCTGAAGATACTCTCTCAAAAAAAGGCTGGGTTAAAAACAACCCAAGTTGAAGGTTGAAAATGGACAAACCCAGTGATTGGGTTGTTTTAACCCAGCGGTTGGGTTAAATGTTTGCCCAACCTGCTGAGTAGTTTTATTTAACTCAACTATTGTTTAAATATGTCTGTCTTAAAATGAAGCCAAAAGACGGTGGGAATTAAAAATGAGACACAATTATAATCAAAGGGTGAACATTTATTAAGCAATTTACTAAAAATGTTTAATTATTATTCATTAAACGTATTAATAAATGTTTATTTCCAACATATTTTTGGTTCATTTTAAGCAAGCAATAGTTGAGTTAAATAAGAACTACCCAGCAAGTTGGGCAAACATTTAACCCATTCTCTGGGTTAAAACAACCCAATCGCTGAGTTAAAAAACAACCCAATTGCTGGGTTAAAACATCCCATTTGCTGGGCTAAAATACCCCAATCGCTGGGTTAAAACAACCCATTTGCTGGGCTAAAACAACCCAATCGCTGGGTTAAAAAACAACCCAATCGCTGAGTTAAAAAACAACCCAATTGCTGGGTTAAAACATCCCATTTGCTGGGCTAAAATACCCCAATCGCTGGGTTAAAACAACCCATTTTCTGGGCTAAAACAACCCAATCGCTGGGTTAAAACATCCCATTTGCTGGGCTAAAACATCCCAATCGCTGGGTTAAAACAACCTAACCACTGGGTTAAAACAACCCAATCGCTGGGTTAAAACAACCCAATCACTGGGTTTAAACATCCCATTTGCTGGGCTAAAACATCCCAATCACTGGGTTAAAAACAACCCAATCGCTGGGTTAAAACAACCCAATCACTGGGTTAAAACAGCCCATTCGGTGGGATAAAATACCCCAATCGCTGGGTTAAAACAACCCAACCGCTGGGTTTAAACAACCCAATCACTGGGTTTGTCCATTTTCAACCCAATTTGGGTTGTTTTTAACCCAGCATCTTTTAGAGTGCGTACAGAAGGTGCACTTTTCCCGTGACAAATGACGTGATACATGTCCGGAATCTGTTGCGATGCCAAATGATGGAATGGTTACAAAGTGATTTCGCTGGAAAAATAGAAAGGGAACAGATAAGTGAGAGGCAGAGGAGAAAGGGAAAGAGGTGTGCAAGGTAGGAGTCGGGCTTGGCAATGCAATAGTTATGTAAGCACTTTGTTATCAGCTGAATTCCTACTGTATTCTACCAACTGCCATGGTTACAAGATGAAAAGATTCCTCTGTGTGTGTGTGTGTGTGTGTGTGTGTTCCTCTCTCTGTGTTTAGGAGTGAGCTGACAGCATAGAAAAAAGACAAGTGTGTGTCTGCGTCAATGTCACATTTCAGCTGAATAGATTTGTGTGTCTAAGAAAGGTACTTGGAACAGAAATTTGTTTAGAAATGAAAGCGATGAGTATGTTTGGCTTTTTATGACAGAATTATGCTTTTTGCTACAGTCACAAGACTCGTTTCTCTCTCTCCATATGGACGTTGAATATTTCAGCTCACACTAGCTTGTACACCAGCTAAAATTCACCCTTTCCGAACCATCCCTCATCCTTCGAGCTCCAGCATCTGTTCCCCTCCAGATTAGCCAATCCAGCTCGTACCTCCAGACCGTGTGGTGTAGAGCCGGGGGAGGCAGCAGAACTACACCCTCGAGTCTCTCCCTCGTGCCCGAACGTGATTGATGATGTGGGAATAATGCTCGCTCCGGCTATTTATAAACACCAGGACTCGGCGTAGCCCGGTAAACGGCTCTACGCCCACACTACATATGGATCAGGCTAAAAATAAAGTCAAATGTTTAAAAGCTGACGGGAAAGTGTGTGTTTGAGTATATGGGATGGCTGTAGAGCTTTACGTTAAGGAGTATTGATGATCAGTCCGGGGGAAGATGTGTAGATGGCAAATGTTGGATAAAATCTTTAATTCTTTTGGCTGTTTTAGAGGACTGCCTGATGGATGACACTCAGTGCTGAATGATACTTCAGGGATGCGCAATAATGGGGTCACATCGCACGTAATGAGACTGCAGACTCCGCCTGAGTGTGTGTGTGTGTGTGTGTGAGAGAGAGAGAGAGGTTTTGCCTACACTCTAGAAAATGCTGGGTTAAAAACAACCCAAGTTGGGTTGAAAATGGACAAACTCAGCAATTAAATGTTTGCCCAACGTACTGAGTATATAACCCAACTATTGTTTAAAAATTACTATATGTCTGGCTTAAAGTGAACACAAAATCAGACACATAATTACTAGAGGCAACAATAATAATCAAAAGGTGAACATTTATTAATAAGCAATGCAATAACTGTTTAATTTTTGTTAATAAGTGTGTATTTTCAAACATGCTTTGGGTTCATTTTAAGCAAGCAATACAGTCATTTTAAAGCAATAGTTGAGTTAAATAAAACATTTAACCCATCCGCTGAGTTAGAACAACCCAATTTCACTCTAAAAAATGCTGGGTTAAAAACAACCCAAGTTGGGTTGAAAATGGACAAACCCAGCAATTGGGTTGTTTTAACCCAGTGGTTGGGTTAAATGTTTGCCAAACGTGCTGGGTAGTTTTATTTAACTCAACTGTTGTATAAAAATTACTGTATTGCTTGCTTAAAATGAACCCAAAATATGCTGGAAATTCACATTTATTATTATGTTTAATAAATGAGCATTTATTAATAAGATAATGAATAATAAACAATAAACATTTATTAAATTGCTTATAAATAAATGTACACCTTTTGATTATTATTGTTGCCTCTAGTAATTATGTGTCTGATTTTTAATTTCTCACCTATTTTGGATTCATTTTAAGCCAGACATATAGTCATTTTTAATCAGTAGTTGGGTTAAATAAAACTACCCAGCACATTGGGCAAACATTTAACCCAACCACTGGGTTAAAACAACCCAATTGATGGGTTTGTCCATTTTCAAGCCAACTTGGGTTGTTTTTAACCAAACATTTTTTAGAGTGTATATTGTAAGGACCGAATGTCCCCATAAGGACAGTAAAGTCACATACATTTTAATGGCTTGGTAAACACAAAATAATGTCTTAGTTGAATTATTAAAATGTAATTCTGTGAGGGTCAGGTGATATAAAACATCATTAGCTCTGTGCAAAAACAGTAGAAGTCAATGGGAATGTGTGTTTGCTGTATTGACACATCAGCAAGTAGTTTTGCTTGTAGAAACATTTGCTTTTCTTCCCGTTTGGGAGCGTTAGATCAAAACCGTTACAGTTAAACCATCTCTACCCCTCATGGGCCACAGAGAACTGATGCTGTGTCTGTGTGTGCTCCAGTATATGTGTGTTTATACCCTTTAACCCTGTTTGACTTCAAAGTGCTGCAAGTTTGTGCTGAGATGGAAAAGACTTATGTAACTCTACCAGTAACTTACATAAAACAGCACAAACAGCTCTGAATTAGTCATCAGTTCTGTCATTCTGCAGGAATTTAGCATCTCACACGAGCCTTTCGCATCTCCTCCCATCCACTCAAACTCGAATTCAACCCCCCAAGCTTTTGCTGCCGCACTTTTTAATTAATGCTAACCGCCTCAGGCTAAGATCATCCTTGCAAACAAACGCTGAGGGAAATGCTGTCATTCTTTTTCCTCCGATGTTCAAGGAGGAGACGTGGTGCAAACAAAAAGATTGGTTTGGGCAACTCTTTGAGAAATCATACTACATTTTTTCCCCCCATTCATGACTGAAGAAAAAAATATTGTTAAATTACAACTGAACTTAAATTAGAAACTAACTAACAGCTAGTGATCACTCTTTGACATTTTCATAATAGCTAATAATTTTGATAAAAAGGTCATGCGAGTTTGGAGTGACAGATGATGACTGAACTGGACTGACTAAATTTAGACATTTGATTCAACATTTGTTAATACGTTTAATGAATAATAATTAAACAATAAACATTTATTACATTGCTTATTAATAAATGTTCACCTTTTGATTATTATAGTTGTCTCTAGTAATTCTGTCAGGACCACTATCGTCAAAAAGTTTGTATTGGCGGTATGGTTCTGTTCTGGGCAAGAACTTCCTGATAAGAGCAGGGAGAGCAGCAATAACCCCCCTAGGGTAAACAGAACAGAACCAATATATGCAGATATAATTACTGTCAATAATTTAACATGTACACATATTCCAAGAATTAGTTTGAATCATAAGGCCAATCCTGACTGAAGAGAGGAGGAGCTGTGGATGGAGGAAGGTAATTAGCTCCTGAGAATGCAATAGCTGCTGATAATACTGACAATATTTCTATAGGTAGACGTGAGTCACCTGATGCGAGCTTGACTGACGTGACCTGCCAGAACTGACGCTTACGCTGTATTTATGTGTCTGAGCTTTAATTGTTTTGGGTTCATTTTAATATTTTTTAAACAATAGCCCAGCACATTGGTCAAACATTTAACCCAACCGCTGGGTTAAAATAACCCAATCGATGGGTATGTCCATGTTCAACCCAGCTTGGGTTGTTTTTAACCCAGCATATTTTTTAGAGTGTACTAATGCTTTACATTTCAAGTTGAATAAACTGGAGTAATGATGCTGAAAATTCAGCTTTGATCACAGGAATAAATTACACTTTACTAGATATTCACATAGAAAACAGCTGTTTAAAACTGTAATAATATTTCACAATTTTACTGTTTTTACTGTATTCGATCCAGCCTTTTTGAGACTTCTTTCAAAACGTTTTAAAAAATGGTCAGTTGTTCTAAACCCAGCGATTGGGTTGTTTTAACCCAGTGGGTGGGTTGAATGTTTTATTTAACTCAACTATTGTTTAAAAATTACTATATTGCTTCCTTAAAATGAACCCAAAGTATGTTGAAGTAATTATGTGTCTGATTATTAATTTCTAACCCTTTTTGGCTTAATTTTAAGCCAGCCATATAGTAATTTTTATACAATATTTGGGTTAAATAAAACTACCCAGCACATTCGACAAACATTTAACCCAAAACAACCCAAATTGCTGGTTTGTCCAGTTTTTAACCCAAGTTGTAAAGTGTTATGTTAACAAACTGAACCTTATATATATATATATATATATATGTATATATATATATATATATATATATATATATATATATATATATATATAAAATGCATTTTTTTATTATTTATTTATTTTATTTTATTTTTTTTGCATTTGGCAATTTGCATTCAAAATCCACTTGGTTCCCACTCATGGACACTCACTTTGAATAGTCATGCCACTTCTGGTGCTTACCTTGGTAAATGTTTGGCAATCACTGTGACTATCCTCATTCAGTTTGTTGTAGGCTTTTAACTGTAAAGCAGCAGATTTGATCCCACTTAGAGGTGATCCATTAACTATAGACCCTGTGTCTGTCCTACCGCCGTTGTGGGCTCGAGCAAACCACTTAACCCATAGCTGCTCTAAAGCGACTCATTGCAATTGCCCTACTGTAAATTGATTTGAATTAAACATCTATATGTATTAAGCACATTATATTGTTCTAAGATCACACGCTACATGCAAGAGTTTAAGCCTTGCATTATCACGCTGGTTGAAACAGACAACGCTCCCCCTGGAGTCAGCTAGTAGTTGTGCTGAATTTGATGATCAATATATTTCATTAATGAGTCGATTCACTGGCTCTGTCCTCAGCTATCCGATTCCCATCTGAATTCTCTGTGGTACGGAGCACAACATGCAAAAAACCATCGATAACATAAACACTGCCATTACGGTTAAACGCCCTGATGCATAACAGGCTGTCTATGGATTGTCATAAAATACAAGTGCTTGAAATTAAGTGTCAGAAGAGAGTGAAAATTCTTTCCAGGAAAGAGCAAAAGAGAGAGAGGAAGTAGACAGAGACAGAAAGACACAATACGGAGAGGAGACTGTGTCTCACAGCATGTAATGAGAGGGACGAGTGTCATTTGGACAAAGAGTACTTATCTTTGCTACAGTGCAGTGTCTGCAGCTTGGTTAAGTGTCTCTTCCTGAGCTCAGTAATTTGAGAGACTGGTTTATCACACAGAAGCAGAGGGTGTGATGCAACAGCAAACATGGCTTCCTGACAGCTGAGATTTCAGACCAAACTGCTGGGTCTGTTTTAATGTCCTCACTAAAATAATAACGAGACAACTCATTAAAGGAATCGTTTGGCCAAAAATGGACATTCTGTCATCATCCATTCACACTTGAGTCAGTCAGGTCAGTCTTTGAAACACAAAAGCAGAGATTTTCAAGAATGTACTATATTTCCAACATGTTGCATATATCCTTCATATATCTGTTCCTATAGATGCAACAGTTGGATGCTTTAGAGATCTATAGCACTTTTAAGGCACAATCAAGCTAAAGGAGTCAGAGAATGACTTCACTGAAGCACCTCTGATCAAATAACATCAGACTGTGCCGCAGGCTAATTTCTTTTCAATGCCACACAAAGCATGTACCGTTGAAGAGTGGCTTTCTACAGTAACAGCATGTCAGCGGTTAAAGTCAAAACCAAACGCTGTTCGCAACCCATTTTACTTATATTAAACAGGATATTTAACGAGAAAAGATTTAGAACAGGATTTGATTTCATCCATCTGGAATTGATTGGATTTTGAAAAGCTGACGTAACAAGCAGGATTTCTGATGTCAGCTGGAAAGGAAAGTCAGATGAGAGACATCGCAGGTTATTATTTTTTCTGATGGTGAAGATAGTGTGTTTTGATAAAGATAAGGTAAATCGAGTTTTGATTTTATGTTGACTTTAAATATAATACATAGATAACGGTAAAGTCGCAGCAGAACAAAACTCTGCAAAAAGTGAAAATGTGGTTGTGTTTCATGCACTGGTGAATTTTTGCGGCTTATTTGGCTTTTCATATGGTGTTGTTTCAGAGTAGTGGAACTAAAGCATCCCAAATTCCTGATTTTAAGTTTTTGTTTTATTGCACTTAACCCACTTAACCCATTTGCATCTGTAAATTTCAATTACTATATTGTAAATATATATATATATATATATATATATATATATATATATATATATATATATATATATATATATATATATATATATATATATATATATATATATATATATTAAAGGCGGAGAGTTTGACTGACTTCAGCAGCTTTACACACACCAAACTGTACAGTTTTCTATCTATATTCTAAAGGTTTGTTCATTTATCATCACCTGCACATTTTTTTTCCAAAAACATGGTGAAAATGTGTTTGTTTTGTAGTTGTTGAGAGTATTTTCTGATTTATGAGGTTATTAAAAAAAGAGAAATCCAAAATCCCCTCTGTAAAAATCTTTAACTCTAATATGTCAATAAAATGAAATGAGAATTTTAAACCTGTCATTATCCAAGCTTCAGATTTATGTTCTGCAAATTAGTAAATATTTAATTAGATATTGCCTAATTTGCATATTCAAACATAACATTTCAGAAAACTTGGAATACAAAAAAAATATTTGCAACTCCAAATGTAATCAATTACCTGGGGAAGTATGGTGATGTCTATTAGTTGATTTTTAACTAACTTGCCTAAGGAGCTTTTTCTTCCTGACCTGACTCTTAAAGTTGTGCTTATATTTTCTCTTCTATTGTGCTGTATATTTGATTAAAACAGCTTACAAGAACAAATGTAGGGCAGGGCTTGATTCTGTCTGTAGGGAATTGATTGGATGGTTGTGGTTTGCTATTGGTGGATCTCATGTGAGTGACAGGTTGCCCCGCCCTCATCATCAGAGAAGAGAAGAGATGCTGCAAGAGGAAGATATTCTGATTCTCAATAAACACTGCAATAAACCATAAAAATAGTAGAACAGTAAATTTAGTCATATTAAATATATTTTTGACTTCAATAAAAGCTGTTTATTTAAATGTGACCTCATGAAGCACATTTTTTGTCATGTTTTATTCTATTCCAGTGGGGCCAAACATCTGAAAACAGACACACACACACACACACACACACACACTCACAGCATTAGATAGATGGAGAGGGAGAGAGTGGGAAAGAGAGAGATGAGTGATAGGAGGAGAGATAGTAGCAAGTGATGAGGATAAAGTGTGCAATGAGACGGCGTCTCAGTCCCGCGACAGACAGAGCGAGTGTGACCGGAGCCTCTCTCAGCACGGGCCAATCGGCTCACGGCGTGGAGAGAGACAGAGGGGGGCTTAAACCCCGAATCAAAGGCTGTCGCGCTCTCGCTGGGACTGTTTACTCCATCCACCCCTGCACAGCTTCCTCCACTGAAGGAACCGCGTGGCCGTCAACTGGCCGTCAACTGCTAACTGCACGTCATTCACTAGAGGCGCTGCGATTCCTTCAGCAGATCCAACTGTGCTTTGTTCAGAAGACAAACCTAGATTGATTCAAAACCTGGTCGACCACTAATCATAGCCCACACTAAACCATAAAAAGTTGGAAATAAATAAGATTATTGAAGTGTGCTTTTAAAAAAAAAAATTGTTTGTAAAATAAAGTGTTACTATGTTGCATGCAAATTATGCATAATTACATGCAACTAACCCTAAACCCTATAGTAAGTACATGTAGTTAGTATTACTCAGTACTTAAATGTATAATTTCAGTGTAACAAAGACACCGTAAAATAAAGTGTAACCCAAAAAATGTCACATTTTATTCAATGTGCTACTTGCCATTTCTTTGTGAAATTTACTAGCAATTGAAATTGTGAAATTTGAAGGGAAAAATGTTTTTTTTTTTCAGTGCATGAAATTGAAGAAAACTGTGACTTAAATAATGCAATGATGCTTTAACTGTGTAGTTTATAGCCTGTTAACTTGGCACAGGTGGTCATAATGTTATGCCTGATCGTTTTTTAAACTGTAATAATATTTCACAATATTACTGTATTTTAGATCCAATAAAGTACCAACCCCAAACTTTTGAATGGTATATTATTGTACTTATTTGTTCTTTTTGAAACTTGAATGCTCCAGTCATCATTAATTGTAATTGCTTAAAAAAATGGCTAGTACACTATTAAAAATTTCATGAGTTTTGAAGGGAAAATTGTTTCTACATCGATTTTTTCAGTGCACGAAAATTGAAGAAAACTGTGATAACTTAAATAATGCAATGATGCTTTAACTGTGTAGTTTTCAGTTTATAGCCTGTTAACTTAGCACATTTTTTACTGCCTTTTCTCCCATCACGTCTTTTAATAATCATCATAAATCAGGTATCATTCAAGAGCTTAAACACTCAAAATTCATATGAAAACTGCTTTGAAATCGGACATTGTGTTACATTGGAAATGATTCTTTAAAACCTTTAAGCAGCTTAATTTTTTTGTGATATCAACTTCAAATTTGGAACAACACAGCAATTTAGAGTCCAATTAAATTGTAAAATATATATTTTGTATAAAAATACAAAAAAAAAAAAATTAGTTGAGTGCATTTGCTTTACAGTAAACCTAAACTTCTATACCTTTTTACATGTTCATTTTTTTGTGGAGTGGTTTCTCTTCAGCAATAATAGTTATGAAAAAGAGACCAACCTTCAAAGCATTCATCAATTATAGCCATTTAAGTTCAGATCTGTGCTCAAATAACAGGTCAAATATATTTAAATATAATTGATAACCAAAACCAACATGCATCTTTCACATTTTAAATTGTCGGCAGCAGCTGCGGGTGACTTGTGCTCTGACTCATCGTCTTGTTGACATACTCAAGATGCACAAACTAATTCGAAGTAACAGTGTATTTGCTGCTATCTACATCAACCTAAAACATCCATTTTCATATTTAAGTGGATAAAAGACAGAAATATTAGTAATTTCCCTAAAAACCCTCGACATTCACTGCCCTGACTCAGTCTCCTCACATTGCCAGCCCTGTATATTCATGTATATTTATATATTTTGAGATATTAAAGAGATTTTAACCCTGTAAAGCCTACTGTATCAATTGATACATATATTTCTAAGGCCTCTAAGTGATCAAAACTTTGCTGATAAACCTTTATTAGGGTCTTTTAGTATAATTGTACTAACGACCACCTTCAGCTTGTGCTTCACAAAGCTTTATGCTGTGAAATCTTTATTGATTTACTGTATAGCTTATATATTTTGTAATATTTCAACACCTACTGGACTGAAGCAACTTCTGTTTACTTCAATATCCATACATCATTCTTTAGTAAAGTATCAGATATGATCATCATCTTTTGAGGAAGGTTTATTTGTTCGTCTCCCAATCTTAATTGTATTGCATTGCATAAAATATCAGCATCTGCACCAAGTTTGCTCAGATTAGGCCTCTGAATAAAACTGAGCTGATGTTTCCTCCATATTCTCTCTATATCATACTACAAACTTGCTGTATCAAATATGATGCTCAACAAAAAACACAAACTCTGTTACTTGCTCTAAAAGAGATGGACCTGTCTGCTCTTTCTCGTTGGCTGGCCAGTCCCACTTTGATCCAAAGCTGCCTCCTCCATCCCGTCCCGCAGCAGGAGACTCAATTTGCTGGAGATTATGGGAAGGCTTTGGTGAAGCCAGAGGCCTGTTAACCGCCCCTCTCTCGCTGCAGCTCGGCCAAACCGGGCAGGAGGAATCAGCCTCGTGGTCAGGGCAGAAGAGAAACCAGCAGCCAAACCCTGGCTTACTTTACCCTCTTTCAAAGACCCATTTCCATTTTCTCCTGACCTCATTTCCTTTGCTCAAATTAATTTCTTAAATTAATGAGTGTCACCTCAGGAATGAGAACGTCTTCAGAGAGGTCTGACGACGTTGCGCTTGATAACGTTGGCGTCAGCCCTGTGTGATTTCATAACGATTATAAGATAACAACCCCTTGACTTCAAAAACCCCCTTCAAAAGGCTTTTTTGGTGTGATAACTGAAGGCCAACAGCAAACAAGCCCGCAGCTACGAAACACTGTGAGCTTCCAGCTTCATTACACCTTCTCCAGACTTGTTCAAGGTGGTATTGACCGCCTCATCATGCTGGTAAAAGGCATGGATTAGCTCCCACTTCGGCTCACACTGGGTCCTCAATCTCTAGTGGCCATTAGAGGCATCCTGGATGCCGAGGCAAAGATTTTCACTTGACTTAAAAGGAATAGTTCACCTAAAAATGAAAATTGTGCCATCATTTACTCACTCTCATGTCGATTCCAAGCCCCTATGCACTTTTCATTCTTCAATAAAACACATTTTAAAGAAACAAAAACAGCTCTAAAAACAGCAAAAGCAAAAGTGGTCCATATGAATCATGCACTATATTCTAAATGTTCAGTAGCTTTAACTTTAGTACAAATTAACCACAATTGAGAGTATTTGTCAGTGTTGAGGAGTACAAAAAAACTTGTCCCTCCTTTTATAGATAGATAGATAGATAGATAGATAGATAGATAGATAGATAGATAGATAGATAGATAGATAGATAGATAGATAGATAGATAGATAGATAGATAGATAGATAGATAGATAGATAGATAGATAGATAGATAGATAGATAGATAGATAGATAGATAGATAGATAGATAGATAGATAGATAGATAGATTAAAAATAAATGACCATTTTCTACCCTGATTTTAGTGCTCTGATTTGAACGTTCTGTTTGAAGGGGCGTGTCTGCTGTGAGACTTCAGTGTAAATGCCCACTGCTGTGATTGGCTGACATATTTACATATGAAATAAGTATTACATCTTGAATACATTAACTATGTTTTTACTATTACAGGTGTCGAGATTAACAAATCTTGAAAAGTGTTGATTATTGCATTATACCCTTAAAAAAATGCTGTGTTAAAAACAACCCAAGTTGGGTTGAAAATGGACAAACCCTGTGACTGGGTTGTTTTGACCCAGCAGTTGGGTTAAATGTTTGTCCAACATGCAAGGGAGTTTTATTAAACTCAACTATTGTTTAAAAATATTAAAATGAACCCAAATATTTTGGAAATTAAAAATCAGACACATAATCACTAGAGGCAACAATAATAATCAAAAGGTGAACATTTATTTATAAGCAATTTAATAAATGTTTATTGTTTAATTATTTTTTGTTAAACTTATCAATAAATGTTAATTTCCATCCAATTTTGGGTTCATACAAGAGGTACAGTACCCAAACACTGGGTTAAAACAACCCAATCGCTGGGTTTGTCCATTTTCAACCCATCTTGGGTTGTTTTTTAACCCAGCATTTTTTAGAGTGTATGTATATCTTCTCCCATCACATGAAAGGTTGCAGCGATGAGCATTGATCAGCAATGCAGATTCTGCACTAATGTTTTCACCATTACAACTAAAATGCAAACATAAAAAACACAACCAAATAATCCACAGTGAAATGTACTGAATACAAACGAATAATGCTCTGCTACCCTCTAAAAAATTTTGGGTTAAAAACAACCCAAGTTGGGTTGAAAATTGACAAACCCAGCGGTTAGGTTAAATGTTTGTCCAGCATGCTGGGCAATTTTATTTAACTTAACTATTGTTTAAATATTACTGTATTACTTGCTTAAAATGAACCCAAAATATGTTGGAAATGAACATTTATTAATAAGTTTAATGAATAATATTGAAATTGCTTATTAATAAATGTTTACCTTTTGATTATTATTGTTTCCTCTAGTAATTATGTGTCCGATTTTTAATTTCCAACCTATTATGGGTTAATTTTAAGCCAGACATTTAGTAATTTTTAAACAATAGCTGGGTTAAATAAAACTGTCCAGCATGCTGGACAAACATTTAACCCAACCGCTGGGTTTGTCCATTTTCAACCCAACTTGGGTTGTTTTTAACCCAACATTTTTTAAGAGGGTAGCAGAGCATTATTTGTTTGTATTCAGTACATTTCACTGTGGATTATTTGGTAATTCAGCCGCAATTTCGGCGCAGGCTTTGCAAACGGACTTTTATGATATGGATCCGACAGCAGCGCCACATCATAGTAACAGTGTTCATTCTAAATACTGTATTTACATCATGTTTGCATTTTAGTTATGGTGAAAACATTAGTGCAGAAACTGCATTGCTGATCAATGCTCATCGCTGCAACCTTTCATGTGATGGGAATAGATCTACATAAAATGCTGGGTTAAAAACAACCCAAGTTGGGTTGAAAATGGACAAACCCAGCAATTGAGTTTTGTTTTTAACCCAGGATTTTTTAGAGTGTAAAAAAAAAACAAAAAAAAAAACATTCCTAACATTAGTATCCTTTGGAAAGTAATGCCATTTCTATTCCAGTGATTTTGTATCGATCTTCTCATGTCACTATTCACTAACGTGCCAGTGGGCGGAGCCAAAGACACGATGATGTATAAGTAGTCGTTAATCTTCGGATTACTATGACATCTTAATCACACATTTGTTTTCTGACCTTGGTTTCAATAAAAGCTGTTTTTGGACTAACAAGGAAGTTTTCAGTTCTGACACTTACAGGATATTCGTATAGTACAATGACCTCTTATATGTCAAAAGCTCAAGGGAAACGGCTCCTGTCCTGAACCTTTAACAGTAAAGGTGTAAATGCAATTGTAAATGTTCACATTTCTGCTTTTATGTAAGCGCCTCACCATGACCTCGATGAACCGCCAAACCTTCTTGTTTGTGGCCACAAATTCTTTCGATTAAGTATAACTTGTATTAAAGTATGGACTAGTTTTATGGCGCGTTTATTGTGTTTTCTATCATTTTTGGTGCTTCAGAGCCGCCAATCATTGAACTGTGGCTTTGAAACAACATGAAGCTGAATAAATAATAGCATAATTCTCATATTTTTGGGGGGTGAACTGTGCCTGATGTAATATATCACCCTTATATTATATTCACGGTGAAGTTTGTTGTGATATGATGCAATCCTTTTGCAGAGATTTCAGGGTTCATTTTCTGAAAGCCTTGTTTCACCTTAGTGCTTATAAAAATATGCTAGCAAAATATGTCGGCATCAGTTTTTCAAGCACACAGCATCCCTTAGTGTGTTCATTGCACAGTATTTTCTCCTGCAGGAAGCATGAGCGAAAACACCTCGTCTCTCGAGCTAGCGGCCTCTCGCCTCTCTGTCCTCGTTTCCCCGTCATCGCTCTTTCTCTCTTTAGCTGATGACGGCATGTGAAAACAGCTCTGATCATTTGCAGCAGCTGCTCTGATGGGCATGCATGGGACGGGTCCTGGCGCATCTTTACGCTATGAATTAAACCACTGGGCTGAACTTAATGGGGTGAGAAATGGCAGACTGACTCTTTACATGGGCTAATTGTTTTTCAAGCATGCTTAGCACACGGAGAGGCACAAATGCTTTTATCAGCCTTAACTACAACAGGGACTGAATGCGTAATGGGATGCGGAGAACAAACACATTTTTCAGACCGTAATCTCTGAGCGTCCATCACAAACGATGACTACGCATGTCCTACGACTCTATGTGATGTCCTTGAAAATAACGTGCATTCTTGAAGCGACCGCAGCTGAACAGCATCTCAGGACTGCAATATTACAGTGTGACCCAGTTTGCAATGATCTCATAATGTAGCTGCTGATAGAATGAACTGTAATAGCCAGAGCTTAAGCAGCAGGGCAGAGGCAGCCTTTAACCTTTAAAGCTTCTCAATCGGCTGTTTGAGTCTTTTATTACATCTGTGTGAATGGAAAGAGGTGGACGAGATTAATGCACTAGACTCGGATGTTTTGGACCAGTTTGTGGTCATGTGAGGTTGAATTATGAATCAGTTTCATATCAATATAGGACAGATCTTTTTGAAATGAACATTGGTTTGAAAAAGCATGGTAACATATTAGGGTCCTCCACTGTATTGTGCACTGGAACACATTTAATTGAATGTGAAATGTAAAAAATTTAAATCAAAAAGACATTACAACGCAAAATGAACAATAAATATTTCAGATTCTGCTCTTTTTTTTTCTCGGTAATGTGACATTGAGCATGTAAACAAAAGGTCTGATATTCTGTTTTCCAAGCGCAAAGGTAGTTGTGTGTCGTTTTTTCACCAGATAATTTACCTGGACGTAAATAAAAATAAATAATAATAATATTAATAATAATAATTATTATTATTATTATCAATGTCATAAGCTAATATTATACGATATTCTTATTATGAAATCAAGCATAATAATAATAATAATAAATTGATAACATAATTATTATATATAAGCAACAATAACAATAATATAATATAAGTCAATAACAATAATCATGTTATTATTAGTATGTTTTTCTTATTATTATAAAGTACATAATAATAACTTATTATTTTATTATCATCATCATCAATGTTATGTATTTTGTATTTATACATAATTATGTTATCATTTATTATTATTATTATCATCATCAGTGTCATAACAATAATAACAGTGTACTTTGATTATAATTATTGTTGTTGTTATTATTATTATTATTATTATTATTATTATTATTTGCATAACAATAATAACTATTCTTTTTATCATCATCATCAATGTTATGTACTTATTATGCATAATGATGTTATCATTTCTTCTTCTTCTTCTTCTTCTTCTTCTTCTTCTTCTTCTTCTTCTTCTTCTTCTTCTTCTTCTTATTATTATTATTATTATTATTATTATTATACTATTATCATCATTGGTGTCATAACAATAACTAATAAAATAAATAATAATCTAATAATATTTACTTATTGTCATGACTTTGTTATGACATTGAGCATTAATATTGAGCAATAATAACACCACCACCATTATTGTTATTATTATCACTATTATAAAGTGCATGACAACAACAACAACAACACCAATAATAATAATAATAATAATAATAATAATAATAATTATTATTATTATTATTACTATTATTATTATTAAGTACATGACAATAATAAATACTATTATTGTTGTTTTGTTGTTGTTACAGCATTATCAAAATATTACTATTGTTATTGTTATTATTAAGTACATGACAATAGTAAATGTTGTTGTTATTAAACATATTATTATTTAAATAATATCTTATATAATAGTATTAATAATTATATTATTATTAATATTATTAATATAATTATTATTAATTATGCTCAATGTCATAACACTAAGTAAATTTAATAACATTTACTCATTTTAACATTATTATGACATTATTATGAATTTGGTCCTATTATTGTTATTATTAAAAGTAAATAATAACAACAACATAACATAACATTTATTATAATTATATTTGTTATAAAATAATACAGTATTATATCATGAGTTCTGTAAGAAACGGTCTTCAGTTTTCTTGAGTAATGAGTCTCAGACGTCTCAGATGCTCTTACCTGTAACAAATGGATGTCAGCGTCACCTTGTGCAGGCTGTAGTTTGAGTGACCAGCTGGCCCTGTACGCATGACTGTCCTGTCCTTCTCATCACAGGTGTCAGCTCCAGGCAGACCGTGATGAAAGAGATGCTGACCAGAGCGAAGATTAATTATTCAAGCTGCATCATGGCAGGCAGAGGAGGGGCTTGATGATGTTTGACTTTCTACTTAAACATTTAGCAAAAAGTTGCAGGTTTTTTAGACATGGCACCATGGTAATATTATGACAGATTCCCTGCCTCCGTGAACTGAGCAACACTCAGTCCTGGAATTAAATAAAATATATTGACTTTAAAATATGTCAACAGTAAATATTTCTAAATATCACCACCTGTTCTGACGAGCGCTGACATCTGTGTTTAACTGCAGCGTTTCATACGTGCAGAGCTGCGTTACTCTCCACGCTCTGCCAGCGCACAGATTTAACTTCAGGTGATGTGGCAGGCGTTTTCACCACTCCTTAGGGATCGACAGCTGATGCGAGCAACACTTTGCTCTCTGGATGCTTTACGGTTCAGGCGTGACGTGAGGAAACGGCTCCTGTCCTCGACTCAACTGTGAGTCATCATGCGCAGACCAGTCATCGGTGGCCTCCGTCTCTGACAGCATGCTAATTCAGTGAAAATGAGACAGATTCATTTCTGAACTTGACTGCGAAACGTCCTGTGAGGCTAAAAATTGCACGAATGTGAAAAAAAATAAAAAAATAAAAATCTTCAATAGTCAATACTGCATTTCTAAATCTCACTTTGACAAGCCCAGTCTGAATATTCACAGTCAAAACAACCACAGCAGAAATATTGGTGTGCATCTGTTACAAAAACTACTGTAATGTTCAGGATAGAGAGGAAAGATGGAGCTTTTTCAGGAAGACATTCTGTGAATTAGCAGTAAGTAGAGCTTGGACAATGTATAATCATCGGCTTCTTCAGTGGCCATAACTGTAACCTATATTGTAGGTGACGTTTGGGTCATTTGTTGTTTTGGTGTTTGTTACACAATACAATAGTTTCAATATTTTACTTTTCATTCGATTATAAATACCCATGAATAACTTTTTTACTGGAGGATTACTTTAATATATGCATTAAATATTTAAAGGGGTCCTTAATTATGATTTCACTTTTTAAACTTTAATTAGTGTGTAATGTTGCTGTTTGATCATAAACAACATCAATAAACAACACAATGTAAGGCTGAACACCGTTACTGACAATCCTCATGTTGGCTGCGTGAGATTCTCCAGCTTTGTTGTTGTTGAGCTGTTAAAGCTCCGCCCTCTTCTGGAGCAGCAGCTCATTTGCATTTAAAGGGACACACACAAAAACTGTGTGTTTTTGCTCACACCCAAATAATTTGACAAGCTATAATAAATGATCTGTGGGGGATTTTGAGCTGAAACTTCACAGACTCATTCTGGAGACACCAGAGACTTATATTACATCTTGTGAAAGGGGCGTTATAGGTCCCCTTTAATATTTAATTTATGCAATAATATTTAGATTGAAATATCATTGCATTGCTTAAAAAATATTGCTGCATTGCTTAAAAATTATATATATATATATATGGATCTGAAGCAGCTGGAATGCTTGACCAGTAGAGCAAGGTCATGGGTTCGACTCACAGGAAATGAACTGAATGCAGCGATGCATTGGCTAAAAGAGCCAAATGCGTAAATACATCTTCTTCAGCTGCTGTGATTCAAATGCTTTATAATATTGCTAAAACCATTGGTATTTGAACCAGTGAACAAGCCACAGTCTCATTAATTGCTATAAATTCATCCCCTCTGACCCTCAGTCAGTCTGTAATTCTGCATGCATGTCACTCGTCCAGAGGCAATTAAACGACTAATGGGCAAAGCCACTAATTCCTGCGCTCGTTTGACTAAAAGCCTGGGCTGTAACAATAAATGAAATGGCGGATGACTGCGACCTTCAGCTGAAAATCCAAGGTTGATCGGTTTAAACGTCTTAATATTAAATACCATTTTTATACCGTTAAACTGTATATATGCAGTATTAGGAAGCTGAATGATTATTATATTTATTCTTTTGTACCATTATCACAACACAAAAATGATTTGTCATCAAGAGCTTGGGTGTGTAAACTGCTGTACAGTCTGTTATTATCACTAAATTTCAACCCTATTAAAAAACATGAGCTTTATTGCTGTTTGTCAGTATAATGGTTTGTGAAAAAAATGAATCATCACGCGGCGCTTACAACAAAAGCATGGTTTGTTTCAGCTAGAACATGATTTTGTGCTGCAAAAACACTCTCTCTCCTATGGAGAATTATGCATCTTGTGATGTGCTTACATTTGCCAATTAATTAAAGTCTGCCTTAATAAGCTTTGATGTATGCCACAACATTATCTCTCCCAATTGCTATGTAAATTACAGAAACGTCTTGCTACTTAACATATCAGTCCAAAAAGATCAATGTCTCCAAGTCTGCTCTCTACTCGCTCTGTTGAAATAAAAACAGCACAGCTCTCGGTTTAGTGCAGATATGGTCTAGAAATGTCAGTACTGCCTATTGTCTTTTTCTTCAGTTTTTCATTTGTTTCAAGAAATATGCACACACTACAGCCTCATTAGTGGCTTGTGATTGCTGGCTTATTGATCGACGAGATGCGCTGAGCATTAGAAGAAGGTTATGAACAGCGTATTTGTTTACGTTCCTGACAAACCGTTGCAACACTGGTGCTGATATTTCTTTTGATCTTCCTGTTTCTCAGAGCTCGAGGCTTTAGTCAGTGTTCTGCTCATATTTCACTCGGGCTGCTGGTAGTTTAGAAAGCAGATGCGATGAGAAAGCATCACCTCACTGAAAGAACACAGAGTTCCAGATAAACGCCACCGAAACCGCAGATCCGATCATTACGTGCTGCTCTTTCCAGTAGATTCCTTGTAGAAATCTTATGAAATTGTTCACTGCATGCAAAATGATTAGGGTTGTCGGTAAACCTTGTTTTTGTTCTGATTTAATATCATTGTTTTGGGCTAAGTAAAAACTTGGTTTACTTAGTTTAGCTCCTCACATCCAATAATCACAATAATCTTTGTGCTTTCTTACTTTTGATATGAAACAAAATCTCAACTTTCAAATTCCGTCAATTTTATAAGGAAATTCACGCAATAAACGTGAACCAATCATCTCTTCTGCTTTACTACTACACTCTAAAAAATGTTTGGTTAAAAACAACCCAAGTTGGGTTGAAAATGGACAAACCCAGCAATTGGGTTGTTTTAACCCAGTGGTTGGGTTAAATGTTTGCCCAACCTGCTGGGTAGTTTTATTTAACCCAACTACTGATTTAAAACGACTATATGTCTGGCTTAAAATGAATCCAAAATAGGTGAGAAATTAAAAATCAGACACATAACTACTACAGGCAACAATAATAATCAAAAGGTGTACATTTATTAATAAGCAATTTAATAAATGTTTATTGTTTATTATTCATTATATTATTAAATGCTCATTTATTAAACATATTAATAAATGTTAATTTCCAGCATATTTTGAGTTCATTTTAAGCAAGCAATACAGTCATTTTTATACAACAGTTTAAATAAAACTACCCAGGCACGTTGGGCAAACATTTAACCCAACCACTGGGTTTTTCCATTTTCAACCCAACTTGGGTTGTTTTTAACCCAGCATTTTTTTAGAGTAGTTGCAGCACCAAATAAACGTGAATGAACATCAGAACGTGTTGAAAGATGTAGTGAGACTAGAGAAAATGCATGTATCTCAGGAGATATATGCATTATATCACATATTCATATTTAAATGTATACATTTCAACAAATTGGAGTAGAAGCATAAATATATTATTAAAAAAAGTTGATGTATAAACCACCTTATGTGCAATTAAAATGCTAATAATGTAAATAAATTGCATGATTATATTATATAAATTTGATTAATTGGTTATTAAAGGGGTTATATGTAATAATATTCATGTATAAATCACTTTTTGTATTGCCAATGTGTGAACAGCTTTATAGTCCCTCAGTAGACAATCATTTTATCCCTTAAAATTCATCTTTGATCAACAAAACGCCAAATTTAATTGTTTTTTAACTTTCCTTGAAAAAAAATAAAAATAAATCTTCATGCCTTAAAATAGCTTGAATGTAACTCTACACCGTTGCCTCATTTTGTATAAGCAGATCTATGAATATGTAAATTAGCATATTCCAGCTCAGAGATTCACAGCTGATGTGATTGGTTAATACAAGGAAGTTTGTGACGTCAGAAACACTAGCGATTTCAAACCGCATTTGTGCAAACCGCACTTTGGTTCATTGCAGTTTTAAGTAGAAAATACTAAATTTGCATATGGTCTGTCTTAAAGCATATTTAAAACACCACATAAACATCATTAAAACTTGTTTTTCACCACAGGGGGACTTTAACAAACTTAAAAAGAACTTCTCTATGAATATCAGGGCCTTGAATCACGTTCAGTCTCTTGTACATTACGAGTGCATGAGCGTTAAACTCCTGCTGCAGTTCACTTAACTGCCACCGGTGTCACTAATAACAAGGGTTTCTGAATACTACACGTAGCCCCTTTTAATAACAATTATTTTCGGTTTTGGTTTCTGTCTAAATGAAAACTTTAATTTTGGTTTCAGTGTTTCTGTAAAAAAAATATTCCATAATCAAATGTAAGGTGGGACTTGATTTTATTGATCTGGAATGGATTGGATTGTGAAAAAGAGGGCATTACAAACCAGACATTTCTTTCATTTCAGAACTCCTTAACTTTGGCAGCCCTAAAAAGGATTTAACTCAACTAATATACAAAAGCAAAAAAGTCAAATGAAAATTGAGTTCAGCAATAATTAAATTACACATGAAACATGTTAAATTATAGAGATACATGTCACATGATCATGGAATCTCTCTAGGAAATCATAATGGTCCAGATGGATGTTGTAGCTGTGCTCATTCACTAAAATGGGAATTAGCGAGCACCATAATGAGTCTGTTAGAGAAAGTCTTTCATACAGTGCTTTACCTTGACATAAACTCGCTTGCCGGCCGGCCTGAACACCTCCGTGTTGTGGATGTGTCTCCAACACTTTTCTGCAGCAGCACTAATTGATGCCTCCGGCAGAGGAAAACAGAATGTGTCTCTCTCTCTGACAGCTCAGTAAGAGGCCTCGTGCTCTTAAAGATGCACCTGCAGGGAATTTCACACGGACAGATGATTTAGCCAAACCGGACAGGCCAGGGACAGTAAGGCACCTGAAGCAGCACAGGAGAAACACTCACTAAATTAAACTGCTGGAGTATAATGGTCTTGTTTACTGTAACTGTATGAGAGCAAATACATGTTCCCTATAGCAGGACAGCAGACTATAAATACACAAAATGACCAGTGTGTTAGCAATATGGTGTTGGATCCGTAGCCGCACTGTTAAAGCAACAAGATGTTTCGAGACAAAAAGTAAAAAAAAACTTTGTACTGGAAATGTCAAAGTTGCAGTATTAAATAAAGACATTAACTCAATAATGTATATTATTACTAGTGTTTATTTATATTATTCATGTATACACACGCAAATACACTCACAAATAATATAAATAAATATTATATTATTTTTCTATGCATACAGTAGTGGCCAAAAGTGATGTCCAGCATAGGAAAATTGAGATCTTCACCCTTTATTCAAATATGATTAAAACTTTGTTAAACATTTTGTATGCATATTGCACAGTTGTGCTTTGAGTTGATTGTTTTATTTGTACATTTGTACACATTTATTTGTTTATTTGTACATTATAACACAATGAAACATGACAAATTGTGCAACTTATTTTTTTCATACAAATTAAAAAAAGGGGGAAAAAACATGCAAAAATGAGAGAACCAGCAAAATATTAATGAAATGTTTTGGTCAATGCTTTTTTTTTTTTCCTGTCAGCTTTTTGTATGTGTATATAAATATATATATATATATATTACTACTATTTATTTTTATTATTCATTAATATGCATAAACACAAATATTATAAATAAAGAGTAGTAATAATATGCATATCTTTAGTTAATACTGTATTGATATACTGTAGTTAACGTCTTTTTACTTTTTTACATTCAGACATCTTACACTAAATATTTTTTTGATAATTTATTTAATGGCTTTAATACCTATATATATATATATATACCTATATTGAACCCTATATATAATATATATAAACAATTATTTAATTTTAGAAACAACAGGTCTTCTTTAAAGTGTCACATATTTAATTTTTTTTTTTCTCACACAGTATAAATGAGTGTAAAAACATACAGATGTCATTACATGAGGAAGGAGGCCCTCATATCTGCTGTCTCTGCTAATAAAAAAGTAGCTAAAGCCCCAAAATTGAAATAAAAACAATCAGATATGGCCACACACCTACATTTGTCATTGTTGGCCAATCAAAGGAGCTGATTGGCTCCTCGAGCGCAGTGACACCTCACCACTAATGCTGCAAGATTTGATTGACAGGTGGCAATATCGGCCAGCAGCGTCCTCAAGGTTGCTTTGACTTTGAGTTTGTGGTGATGTGGATATTTGTTTAGCAATGGCAGGGGGGAAGATTGAGGTGTCGCTGGAGGGAACTGCATCTGTATGATGCAATAACTAGAAGTCATGCAATTAGGTAAACACAGCGCCATACACAACCTATACCACTAATTTTTCTACCAAAACCTGTGTCCGAGTTTAATGAATATATATGGCTTGTTGGAAAACATCACCCACTTCTACACTGAAAGTCATATTCCTGCCGCAAAACAATGTTGTTGTTCCGTTACGGATGTGTCATTGCACCCAGAGAGAAAACATTTTTTGAGCGACAGTCGGACTTGTCACTGAAGCTATAGCTTTTTGTAAATAATTTTTTTTTCACACATATAAAACAAGCTAAGCAAATCAATATGAGCTGCTATCCCATTCACAAAGAACCTCTTTTATGGAAACCTTGGGCAAGCAAAGGCTATAGTATTGATCTTTGACTAAACAACACTGCTGAATAACCTTGAGAGGGGAAAAAAAATAAAAAAATTCTAGGGATGTCGAGAGCTGCTCAACGATCTCTGTTGTTAAAAAACATTACGATACTTTAGATCCCGCTGAACCCTTTGTTAAAGAACGCAACTGGAGTTCCTGTCTGAAATCTGACAAATATAGACTACGAGCATTGCAACGGGAGCCAATTAAACCGGGTTCAAGCCTTGCCTGCATACGTTAAACAGTGACCCGAATACACTCAGTGGGGTTCTGTATAGAACCATAGGGTTCTCGACTCAGTATTAAAGAACGCTTTATGCCAAAAAGGTTCTATATACGGCAACATGATTGAATAGTACTTTTATGGTTTATGGGTTATTTCATTTTTTCTTCTCTTGTAATAAAGTAAATTGGTTCCAATTTATATTAGGTGGCCTACTATGTACTTACATCAAAAAATAAGTACAATGTACTCACCGTGTTCATATTGTATTGCAAAACACCTGTGCCTCTATCGAGGTGGATACGGGTAAAGTTAGGGACAGGATCGTTTTAAGGGTGGGTTAAGGTGTAAGGGAAAGGTCAACAGTGTAATTATACATTTAATTACAGTAATTAAGTACAGATGTAATTACATGCAGGTATTTTTAAAATATAAATACAATGTAAAAACACAATAGGTGCATTGCATCAAATGATTAAAGGGGTCATGAAATGTGTTTTATTATTATTATTTCATAATGTTTCATGAGGTGCTCTTATAATGTTAATATGATTTTTACATAAAAGCTGTCATAATTTAGAAACAAATGGCTATTTTCTACCCTGATTTTAGTGCTCTGATTTGAACGCTCTGTTTTAAGGGGCGTGTCTGCTGTGAGACTTCAGTGTAAACGCCCGCTGCTGTGATTGGCTGACATCTTTGCAATTGAAATAAGTATTACATGTGGAACCCTCTTGAATGCTTTTACTACATATTTACTATTACAGCTGTCGAATCCTGAAAAGTGTTGATTGCTTTATATTTAGATCTGTTCCTATCACATGGAAGGTTGCAGTGATGAACATTGAGCGGATGACAGTGATCTTCTGCACTCTCACGAAATGCTTTCACCATAACTAACAATGCAAACACGATGTAAATCAGTAAGAGATTCATTGTGTAGTGTAAGAGCGTCACTATAACGGGAGTTTTTTGGCAAGAGTCCAGATAAACTTGCACCGTGTGATTGACAGCTTTCTTTGAAGACAAAATTCTAGGATTGTTCATTCTGAATTTACAGGTTTAAAAATGAAATACATTACTTACAGTTTGTGGGGTCCTTGCTGATTCCAGAACAGTTGGTACATGATCTTTGAGCAAAAGTTTTTGGACAAAGCTAGTATCGTATTTCGACTTGTTCTCTAAACAGTCGCTGGAAAAGGTCCAGTACAAACACTCAAGTCAGCAGTGACGTGACTAGGACGTTTGTTAAAAATAAACTGAATCCTTTTTTCTCTGACATCAGGATCCTTTGCCAGCTTATGCAAAGACAATGTTTTTCCACAGCCAGGAACAACACAACATCTTGCAATCTTGTTATCTTATCGTAAACTAGACCTATACTCCACTCGCTGCTCATCAACTGAACATCAGTGGGCGGGGACAATGATGCGATGATGTAAAAGTAGGCGTTGTTGTCTTGTTCCAGAGGCGGTCGTATGCAAATGATTGTGCCCCTGTGATGTCACATGACACCTCTGTTCCAAACAAAGCTTTTTTACAGCCTGGTTATATAAATGCTCTTTTTTACTGATGACAAGGACGTTTTGAGTTTTGGAACTTGGAGTATGTAATAATGATACAAAGACCTCTTATATGCCAAAAAAACAAGAAATGATTTCTCATGATTTCTCATGTCATTTCCCCTTTAAATTAAAATGTTAGTACATAGTAGTTAAGGCCACCTAATATAAAGTGGGACCAGTCAATTTTACTACAGTGGTTCTCAACCTGTCAATTCCAAGTCCTCCCATTATCCATAACAATATTTGAAGGCCCTATAACGACTCCGTTGGAATCTTGGTTCTTTGAAGGGTAAAAAAAAAAAAAAAAAAAAAAAAAAGGTGGTGATTTAAAATAAAAATTCTTTATTGTTTTTTTTTTCTCATTTTAAGTCAGTTTTGAAGCCCCCTTGGACGATCACTCAGGTTGTTAAATAAAATGTAATTAAAATTAAAAATGAATTAAAACAAAATTGATTAATTAAAGCTAAATCCATAACATGATCACATGACAGGAACCCCAAAAAAGGTTCTATGAAGTGTCTGACGGAACCCTTTAAGGTTCCATATAGAACCTTTTCTGTTTATGGTGTATCTGTCACAAACACTGACAACTCATGCTCACAAGAGGAAACAAGTTGCGTGAACGGTTACTTTTGGCAGTATTTTCTGACAGCAGTCGTGCTATTACTCGACCTAGAGACCGCGGCCAGTGTTTTAGCACTGCTATAAAGGGCAGCGAGGCGAGCGGCTCCTACTGAGTGAATTTGTTTTGCACGTCTGCTGGCCGCAAACCTTCGGCAGCCAACTGTAAAATGATCAATGCCAGCTCAGCCAATATGTGAGACACAGCCTTTGGACGTGGACCATGCTGAGTCTGAGCCCATGCTTTTTTATATTTAACATTTTTAATGCGCTTTCAGTGCGTTTGCTGTGGAACGCTTTAATCCGTGTGGCTTTCTGCATTGTGACTCCCTTTTATATTGTTTGTAATTCAACAGAAGCCAGTTTGGTTCCTCTCAGCGGTTCGCTTGGAGAGACAAACATTCTGGGATGGAAAAAGAGGGGGGAAATAAAATACTGGGCAAAGCTGGAAAAGAGAGAAGGCTTCTGCCCAAGGCATCATCTCAGTAAGAGGCATTAAGCTATTAAACACAGAGAAAAGGTTTTAGAGAAATGGCACAAAAACGGCTTGAAAGGACAAGCCAAACATTTGTTTGGCAGCGTTTTGTGAGATTGTCAAAATATCTGTCAGTAATGTCTCCTGCTCGAGGATGACTGACACAGTGCTGAGAAAATGCCTAATGGGAAGCTAAGAGTTCAAAAGGAGCGGATACGGTGGACTGGGTAATGGGGCGTTGCTTTAAGAGCAGATGAAAAGAGACCTGGCTACTGAGACTGCTGAATCACAACGACTCATACGTCTGACTGTGAACAGCTGCTTCAACAGACCGAACAGAGAAAAGTAACACGAATTCTGAGGATGCATGAGAGTAAACTCATTCACATGCTAGAGGTGGGGATTTTCCATCCCTGTGACTCAAAACATTTGAATAAATGTTCACCAGAAAGATTCTTTCATTGGCGCTCACATCGATACAGAAGTCAGTGTGTTATGAGTGAGTCATTGAATCATTTACTTGACCGATTCATTCAAAATCATATATGTCACAGCTCAGTCTGTTCATTCATATATACACAAGATACCTAGGATTTTTGCAGGCTGTGCTTTATTTTATTTTATTTTATAATTTATTTTATTAATTTTATTTTATTAAAATTCACCAAAACAGTCACGAGAGAGACAAAAGGCTTATGCCTAATATGAGGCTTTTATGGCAATTTTCTGTTTGTAGCTTGAATTGTATTATACTTTATTATATTATTTTATTATTTTAAAAAACACAGAAACATTCATGAGAGAGAGACTTTTCCATGCTGTGCTTTATTGTGATGACAGTAACAGGGTTTGAGTCAAAATATTTTATTCAAATTTTGGAATGAAAATTGCTGGACTGAAAAACCAAATGAGGATTTTATTTTATTTTAATATATAAACAAGATGCCTAGTTACATCATGAAAGAGATATCCTAGTTGATACACTTCATCTACACTCTAAAAAATGACTGTTTTCCATTGCAACAGTGATATACCATTAAAAAAACAATGCATTCTGGGTAATATTTGCCATTTTAAGAAAAGAGGCCTATAGGCTGCTTTCTTGAAAACAACTAACAATATAAAAAAAAAAAAAAAATTGTGTATTTTACTGTTTCAGTGGGAAATGGTATTTTACTGTGTAAATTTGTTTTGGGGTTTTTTTTAAGTTTTTTTTTTTTTTTTTTTTTTTAGTGTATGAACAAGATTCCTTGTCCATTAATGAACGAAAAGTCACTTTTTTTTTAAGTTTAGTCATGAATGAACTAATTGTCTCGTTCAGTGTTAAAACAGTTTGTTCAATTCAATGCCTTTTTCGTTCGTTTTGGTTTTTATTCACAAACTAAAGATCTCATTCAGTGTCACTCTGAATCTTGGAGACTGTCCTCCAAAAACCCTATAGGTCGTTTTTTAAGCACCATATTACGACCTATATTTACGTTTTGAAGTCATGCGCCCTCTAGTGGGCGTAAAAATAATGACAATGTCGTGTTACGTCTGTCGTCATGAAATGACGTATGACTGTCATTACCAATCAAAATGCGTGTTCATTTAAATGCAATGTGTGGACTTTTTACACCATTTCTCCTATTTCCATTTACAAAAATTAAATTGTATTAATGACTACACCCACAACACCCCTAAACCTAACCTTAGTGATTTATAGTGCATTTACACTTTATGAGCACATGTGTTCCCTGGGATCGAACCCACAATCGCATGATCACATGATTGCATATTGTTATTGCAATGCTCTACCAGCTGAGCTACACGAAATCCAAAATTCAACGCAGATAAAAGGGAACAATGCATTAAAATGAAAGCAAATGCTCCTGTGGGTCGTATTTCATGAATTAAAATGAAAGTGTCCTGTTGTCGATAGGGGCGCCACTTTAGTAGACGCTCCTATGAGTCGTATTTCAGGGAAGTGACAAACGACCTATATGGTCATATTGGTTGGAGAACATGTTGGAATCTTGATTCAAAGCACAGACACATTCAGTGAAAATGGTGGATTCTTTCAGTAGATCCAACCAATAAAACATTCATGCTAGTTTGAGAGCAGGAAAATCCACAAAACTGAGAGATTTGGTTAAAAAAGATTTCATATTTGTTCAAGCCACATGAGTGCTTTCTTTAATCTTAGGGCAACTTTCTGTTAGTATCTTGAATAACCAAAAACACAAATCTACCTCTCGTTGTATTTGTGTACCTTTCTTTATGTACACTGCACCTCCTGTAAACCTTCAACATCCAAAGCCTGGTGTGTAGTAACTGCAGTGTGTCAAATAAACTAGGACACCTCTACCATCTCTTCAACAGATTAACTGTGCCCTAGTTTGTGCTGTGTGCAGCGGCTGACGGGAACATTGAGTTTTGGGGCTGTAATTTAGAGAGAGAGAGAGAGTGTGTGTGTGTGTGTGTGTGTGTGTGTGTGTTTGCACGGCACGCTAGCATCTGTCCGTGCCATGCGAGGACGTTACTGATGCGTCCTCTGTGTATGAGGGAGACAAATGATGGTGGTCTGGAAAGAGAGGGAGGCTTTATCCACTTTCAGGTCACCTTACAAATTGCTAATAGCCTCATCCAGTGACGCATCCGAATCCTCCATCCTCATTTATGGTGCGTTTATAGTTTGACTGGGCGCTGCTCACACCTTCAGGAGCACCATAGCTCATCTCGCAAACATTTTCTTCTTCATTACTGGGTTAGTTAAAATACGATCACTGGGTTTAGTCTCAGGATGGGTCATGATGATTTTGTGAGTTTAGCTACTCACCTGCCCAACTTGTATACTTGTTTGAGGATTTATATTATTATTATTATTATTATTATTATTATTATTATTATTTGTAACCAATTATTTACATCATGATGAAAATAATCATGATGAAAATTTTCAAAATGGCCACAAACTTTTATATTGAGGATTTTTTTATTCATTTTTTTTTTAAATCAATTATTATTTATTTTATTTTATTTTATTTTATTTTATTTTATTTTATTTTATTTTATTTTATTTTATTTTATTTTATTTTATTTTATTTTATTTTATTTTATTTTATTTTATTTTATTTTATTTATTATTATTTTTTATAAACCAATTATTTACACCAAGATGAAAATGAAAATTTCAAAATGGCCATATACAACAGCCAGCTGAAATATTTTATTTTATTTTTTATTATTTTATTTTATTTTATTTTATTTTATTTTATTTTATTTTATTTTATTTTATTTTATTTTATTTTATTTTATTATTTTGTTTTATTTAAAATTCAATTTAATTTAAATTATTTAATTTAATTTCATTTCATTTAATATTTAATTTATTTTAATTTAATTGTATTATTATATTATATTATATTATATTATATTATATTATATTATATTATATTATATTATATTATATTATATTATATTATATTATATTATATTATATTATATTATATTATATTATTATTTTATTTTAATTTATTTTATTTAGAGAGACTTCATTCAGTTAATAGATTACAATTTTATTTTTCATTTATTTTTTATCTAATTTTATTATTTTAAAATCCCCCCCAAAATATTATTTTAAAATAAAAATAAATGTTTATTTTACAATAAGTGGCTTCCCAAAACAATAGTAGAAAAGTAACTCTTTGCCATGATTTTTCAGAAGTTAAAATTTTAATGTCTCCAGACCTGTGCGTTCAGTTCCATCCAGTTGAGCTCCGGCTGAACAATCCCTAAGAAACGTCTGAGTGGTTTTTAGTAGACGTGACCTTAAACCAGCCTCTTAAGCTTCCTTAAGACGAGTAGCCGACTAAACGTTCAGACAACCCAGACAAGGTTTGCAGTTTGTTCTGTTGTCTTTGTTGCACAGTAACACAGGACATACATTAAAGATTCAGGTAGCATTAATGGACATGTAAAAGGCCAAAGGGGAGATGAAGCGCATGCATGAAATATATATGCATCTTCCCATGAATCTCAAACGGATGATAGGATGAAATGTTCTGCAACATAGCATGTTTGTTTATCCTATTAATTATTTGCATGCAGTTTAAGAGACTTGAACTTTAAAATGGTGAAGTGTGTAATTACTGTGGCACTTGCATTGAAATTGCAAAAGCAGAAAAGAACCCTCCAGCCATTTCCAGCCATTGGTCGGGCAAACATATAGCCCCGCCCCCAAACTCACACCACTGGTTGAGCCAGTTGTCCTGTCAGAGCAAAGCGATGTTTTGAAAGCCCCACAGTTTCACACGTTTCAGGTGAATCAGCCTACGAATGGCTATTTATAGTCGTCTCTGCATATTAATGTGGGATAAGAGAAGGTGTTTTTGCACAGACAAAAAATGCATCACCTTTAAATACTGAAACGACAGCGTCTTTTGAGCTGATATCTGTTCTTTCTCCCTGACGTGTCGCGGTGGTGTTGATTTGACCGGTGTCTGACTGGTGAGCAGTCAGTGTTCCAGTGCAGGCAGTGTGATGCTACTGGTCTTGTTTTCATTGGCTATATTTAGACCATGGCCTGCTCCTCTGCAGAATACTAATCAGGACACTGCAAAGGGTTGAGCGAGGATGGCAAGAGGTAGAATCTCTCTGCACAGTAAATCTCACGCAGACACTTGAGCTCTAACACTTAATCTGGTCATGTTCACTATCAAACAGTCTGATTTGGAGGAAATAATTGCCTAGAAATATCATTTTCCACAAGACTCTGAATAAAAATGGCGCTGAGACGTTTAATGGACATATATGAACACATATTTTCTTTGAAATGTGTTCTCCCCTTCCTTATTTACATCCATCCTCCACTGTCTCTCATTCCCTTCGGCTTCCTCCCTTCTTCTCTGTCCATCTTTACACCCCCGTGCCTCTCTTATTCCTCCTCTTCTCTGGTGGACGACTGTAGCAGATGCCAAATTGCAGAATTATTCACAGGCCTAAAGATGAATGTACATGCACATCTGTTCCTGTATCCTGGCGGGTTCGAGCACAGCCATGCTTGATGTGTGTAGTAACTGATTAAATTGGGAAAAAAAAGAGATTTATATCCGAACTGTGTCTTGTGGTTGGCACATTTGACACATTTCTAGAGTCTGGCTTGCAATGCATCTGGATCCTGTTGTTGAAAGCCTTGATATTGGCATACTTTATAGAGGTTCAAGTGTGTAGCTCTGAAACCCTACTGTAATTGTTAAATTTTCCAAGGATCAGCATTCTCCCCTAAAAGTGATCGGGCGGACCAATTTGAGGGCTGGTGGTTTCACACCATCTACAACGTCATCAAGGCTCGCCCTGATCGGCCTGAAGGGGCGCTACAGCTGTCAAACGTTTGTAATGGTTCATAACTCCTGAACCGTTAGGCGTAGACTCAAGTGGAATCCTTGGCTCATGAAAGACAAAAATGATTGGGTATTTAGGATTTTTTTTGAAAAACTTTCAATCTAGTCCTAAGTTTTTGACCCGATCAGAATCAAATCAGTCCGGCAAGATTCTGTGGAGTCTGATTGTCAATAATTATCAATAAAAGGTTTGAATTTCGATTCACGGTCTCTAAGGGCCGCCAAAATGTTCGAAGTGGGTGGAGCCACTTTTATTAAAATGGCTAAAACTTGTGAATGGAATGAGATATTTTCACCAAACTTGGCAAACCTATGTAAGAGCTCATTCTGTGGTCACGTGAAAAAGGACGCGGTGACTGGCCACTTGGTGGCGCTATAACAGGAAAAAAAACCTGAAAACTGGTATAACTAGTTTTCCATTAGTCCGAATGACTTGAAAATGGGCATGCAGTGTCTTTGTCCAAGGTGCCATGAATGTCTCTGATGACACTGATGTATCTCAAAAAACATCTCCACCATAGGTGAAATTAATTTTGATCAGCTATCAGAGAAGGTTAACGTAGGCTGATCGGAATGAAACTCACTGCGCCTGTTTGACTTACGGACCTAGAGACCTGTAAGAAATTCAAAAGAAATCGGCCACCGGTGGGCGCCTTCGTGTTTTTCACGTGCGTAAAGTATCATGTATTGTGGGATTTTTTATTTTTATTTTGGCACACAGCCACAACATTCGTACCACATGGTTGAACTCCAAATTCTGAGCAACTTTGCCTCTAGGACCGCTGCTGTCCATCAAATCAGTCGTTAAATATTGGAGATTATTTAAAAAAAACAACTTTGGCGAACTAGTCCTATATTTTTGGCTCAATCTTGATAACTGTTAAAAAGCTTTATGAACCATATATTTCCTATGACAAATTGCCTGTATTGGCTGTAAATGGTCTATTCCATCTATAAGTGGTTACATGCTTGCTAAATAAACATAACACCTTTTCACACATGTGCTTAAAGGCCTTAAAGCGCTTGAATGTAGATAATTGCTGATCGCAGCTATATTTATTTTTATTATTTGTGGTTACACTTTATTTTAATGGTCCACTTTAGACATTCTGTTAACTGTAGTTATATATAAGTAACTTAAGTATCTTTGCTACTACATGTCAACTAACTCTCAGTAGAGTATTAGTAGACTGTTAGGTTAGGGTTTGACGTACATGCAAAGTTACTTATAGTCAGTAGAATGGACCATTGAAATAAAGCGTAACTTTATTTTTTGTTTTGTAATGCTGTTTGCAGCAAAATGTTTTTTGCATTAACAATTTAGAATATTTTGAGCATTTTATCTTAATTAGAATGACAACATAAAACCTACAGATACTTTCACACAAAAAAAAACAAAAAAAACAAACACTTTTCTGTATGGATCCATTAGTTAATGCGACAAGCAACATTAACTAATCAAATAATACCAAATCAAATAATAAAACTATAAGCACCCTAAATTAGATTTTTGAAAACATAACAGCATGAAATAGCCACTGAATATTGTCTTGAAATGCTGTGCTGGGACTGAATCAGTGAATCATTTTGGAAACTTTTGATATAAATGAACCATCCAAACAAAGTGATTCAGTTAAATGGATGGGGTAATATGGCATAACTTCAAAGTAGAGATCGATCTGCATGTTGCAGTTGGATCACTGCATCTGTCCGTCAGTGTTGTGCACTTTAATAGGAGTTTGGTTGAGGGATGGAGGGGTGAGGAGTGTGGTGCACGGGGCGAGATTGAGGGAAAGTGGTGACAGGTTGTATGGATGGTGAGTACAGTGGCCTTTGATATCAGTACGGATCTGGGCGCTTGGGAATCCATCTATTGCTATGGTACTGGCACTCTATGAGACCTCGAATCCCCCATACACACAATTAAACGCCTGCACACACACACACACACACACACACACACACACACACACACACACACACACACTTATGTGAACAATTTGCTGCAACTGGAAGGATTTATTTATTTTGTTTTAATCCCTTGAATTGTAGTCATTAGGGCAAATTTATTAAATACCGGTAGATTGGGCACTTTTGCATGTAGAAATTCAGCTCAAAAAACTGCATCTTAATTGCTAAACACATGCTATTAGTGTTGTTATTGTTAACGTCTCGGTTACAAAGGTAACCCTCGTTCCCTGAAGGAGGGAACGGAGACGTACGTCGGACAGACCGACGAATAGGAATCTCGCTAGAGAGGCCAATCTACTTCGAGTGTAACTAAACGAGCCAATGCACATTGGCATGCAATCATATGCATCAGCTGCTCGCCTCGCAGCGCGGGTATATAATGAGCAGCAGGTGCGTTGCATCTTCAGGTTTTCGCTGAGGAGCCGAACCGGATAGGCGGCAGCATCAGCGGGGTACAGCGACTGTGGCGACGGGACGTACGTCTCCGTTCCCTCCTTCAGGGAACGAGGGTTACCTTTGTAACCGAGACGTTCCCATTCAGTCGGTCACGTTCGACGTACGTCGGACAGACCGACGAATAGGAATCCCTACCAAAGCGCCACAGGAGCTGCCCCCTTCCAGCGCTCTGTTGCAAGCCACCTGAACCCCCTTGCCTGAGGATGGTGGGACAGGGCTAACACAGAGAGAGTCGATCACTGCTGTTCCCCAAAACCCATTCAGTGAGACTATTGGATAACGCTGGGAAAGCGTACCCTTCGCTGGGAAAGGAACGCTGCGGAAGCCACATCCTTCCCCGAAGGAGTTATGTGGAGAAGTACATATGGACTAACCCTGTAGGGCTGTGCTACATATGGAAGAGCTGGGGTGACTCCAACCCGATGAAGGGTAGGTTCTCCCAGAGGGAAAGACACGGGCTTCGTTTAGGAGCAACCGTGGAACCAACCATATGGGATCCCCGTAGGGTCACACATATGGAACCCAGCCTAAACCCGGTTCTCAAGGATACAACGGAGTATAGGCCTGGCGCCAGACGCTCCGCCACGTCGGCTGCCGAAGGGATATCGGAGGACTCGACAGGGTCTGCCTTGTAGGGACTCTCTGGAGAAAAGAAGCGCATGTAGCGCAGCAAGCCGACACTAAGCCGGGGCCTCTCCGTGCCTCTGACCTGTGGCGAGAACATGGGAGGAGACCGGCTCGACACGAAGGCTATAGTATCTAGCGAACGTGTTAGGTGTCGCCCAGCCCGCAGCTCTACAAATGTCTGTCAGCGAGGCGCCACGAGCCAGCGCCCAGGAGGATGCGACACCTCTCGTGGAGTGAGCATGCAACCTGAGCGGGCAGGGCACACCCTGAGCTTGGTAAGCCAGGGCGATGGCATCCACTATCCAGTGGGCCATCCTCTGCTTGGAGACAGCCTTTCCCTTCTGCTGGCCTCCATAACAGACAAGAGCTGGTCTGAGGTCCTGAGGCTTTAGGTTCTGTCTATGTACAGTCGCAAAGCGCGGACTGGACAGAGTAAAGCCAGGGCTGGGTCTGCCTCCTCCGAGGGCAGCGCTTGCAGGCTCACCACCTGGTCCCTGAAGGGACTGGTAGGAACCTTGGGCACATAGCCAGGCCGGGGTCTTAGTACCACGTGGCTATCACCCGGCCCGAACTCCAGGCACGATTCGTCGACCGAAAATGACTGCAGGTCCCCTACCCTCTTGATGGAGGCCAATGCCACCAGCAGCAAAGTCTTCATAGACAGAATCTTTAAGTCTACTGACAGCAAAGGCTCAAAGGGAGCAATCTGAAGTGCTCTCAGCACCAGAGTGAGGTCCCAAGAGGGTATGGAGAGGGGACGAGAAGGATTTAACCGTCTCGCCCCCCTAAGGAACCTGATGACCAGGTCGTGCTGACCAACAGATTTGCCATCTAAGTGGTCGTGGTAAGCGGATATAGCAGCAGTATGGACTTTTGAGGGTGGAGGGGGGACAGCCTACGCTCCAACCCTACTGCAAGAAGGAAAGCACGACTCTGATCGAGCATCTTCGGGGGTCTTCCCGGCGAGAAGAGCACCACTCGACGAACAGGTTCCACTTTGGAGGCGTAAGCACGTCTCGTAGACCGTGCACATGCCGAAGTGATGGTGTTAAGTACCTCAGGGGGTAAGTCACCTAGAACCTCCGCATCCCGTCCAAGGGACCAGACATGGAGTTTCCAGAGGTCTGGACACGGGTGCCAAAGAGTGCCCCGTCTCTGAGAAAGAAGGTCTTTCCTCAGAGGGATGGGCCAGGGAGGGGCTGTCGCGAGGAGTGAGAGTTCTGGGAACCAGGTCCGGTTGGGCCAGTAAGGCGCAACTAACAAGACCTGCTCCTCGTCCTCCCTGACTTTGCACAGGGTCTGTGCAAGTAGGCTCACTGGGGGAAACGCATATTTGCGCAGGCCCCGGGGCCAGCTGAGAGCCAGTGCATCTGTCCCGAGTGTCCCCTCGGTCAGAGAGTAAAACAACTGGCAGTGGGAGGTTTCTGGTGAGGCAAACAGGTCTACCTGAGCCTTTCCGAATTCTCTCCAGATCAGCTGAACCACCTGGGGGTGGAGTCGCCACTCTCCTGGCAGCGCAGCTCGTGATAGCTCGTCGGCCACACGGTTGAGCACACCGGAGACATGAATGGCGCGAAGCGACCTCAGATGCTTCCGACTCCACAGGAGGAGATGGCGGGCGAGTTGTGACATGCGACGGGAGCGTAGACCACCTTGACGGTTGATGTACGCAACGGTCGCAGTGTTGTCCATACGGACCAGTACATGCTTGCCCTGAAGCAGGCCTTTGAGGCGGCTCAGAGCAAGGCGTACTGCCAGCAACTCGAGGCAATTGATGTGCCAATGCAGATGGGGTCCCGTCCAAACCCCTGAGACTGCATGCCCGTATTACGTGGCACCCCAGCCGGTGGCAGAAGCATCTGTGAACACCACAGCATGCCGGGACACCTGTTCTAGGGGCACTCCTGCCCGAAGAAACAAGGGGTCCGACCACGGACTGAAGGTTCGGCGGCACTCCTGAGTGATTGGCACCCGGAATGTGCCGCGCTGCCACGCCCATCTCGGGACTCGGCCGTGAAGCCAGTGCTGAAGCGGTCTCATATGAAGCAGACCGAGCGGTGTTACAGCCGCAGCAGCCGCCATATGCCCCAGGAGCCTCTGAAAGAACTTCAGTGGGACCGCTGTCCTGCCATTGAATGTATTCAGGCAGTTCAACACTGACCGAGCACGTTCCTCTGTGAGGCGTGCTATCTGCTCGACCGAATCCAACTCCATACCGAGAAAAGAGATCCTCTGCACCGGGGCGAGTTTGCTCTTTTCCCAGTTGACCTGAAGCCCCAACTGGCTGAGGTGTCTGAGCACCAAATCCCTGTGTTTGCACAACTGATCCCGGGACTGTGCTAGAATGAGCCAGTCGTCGAGATAGTTGAGAATGCGAACACCCCGTTCTCTCATGGGAACAAGGGCTCCCTCCACGACTTTCGTGAAGACGCGGGGAGACAGGGCCAGCCCGAAGGGTAGGACTCTGTACTGATATGCTCAACCTTCGAACGCGAATCTCAGGAATGGCCTGTGTCGCGGAAGAATTGAAACATGGAAGTACGCGTCCTTCAGGTCAATCGCTGCAAACCAATCTCGGGGACGGATGCACTCGAAAATGCGTTTCTGCGTGAGCATTTTGAATGGTAGCTTGTGGAGGCTCCGATTCAAAACTCGCAGGTCCAAGATCGGTCGTAACCCGCCGCTTTTCCTGGGTACAATGAAGTAGGGGCTGTAGAACCCCGACCTCAAATCGGCTGGAGGGACCGGCTCTATCGCGTCCTTCGCCAGTAGGACTGCGATCTCCGCACGCAGGACAGGGGCATCGGCATCTTTCACTGTAGTGAAGAGGACGTCCCTGAACTTGGGGGGAGCCGGGCGAACTGAATCGCAAAGCCGACCATGATGGTCCGAAGGAGCCAGCGAGACGGACTGGGGAGCGCTAACCCGGCTCGCAGAGACCGTACAAGCAGGACCAAAGGGACCACCGGTGTACCCGCAGCAGGGCAGCGAGGTGGAACACAGGGACGCGGCTCGGGGGGCTCTCTTTGTGAGGCGGCCCGAAGCGGCGTCACAGTGTGCTAGGCAACACTTACCTGGCTCCACGGATGGACAGAGGGAGCAGTCGAGGCTTTGGCTGCCCGCTGCTCGCTGCTGTCCACTGGCGACAGAAGAGGGGGATGAGAGTGGTGAGGTTTTTCTCCTCCCACTGCTCTCCAAACCCTGTTCAGACCTGGAAATGGAGGAACTGCTCTTTAAAATTTGGGTACCGCTGCCTCTTGGGTCAGTGGCGGAACAGAAACAAACCCAATAAAGGATTTACCACCTGGCCCTCCTCCAGGGGTGGAAGAGCAGCCCCACCCATCTCTGGGTCGCCCGTCTCAGGGGTGATTCTCACCAACCAGTTAAACAGCTGCAGAGACGGGAGGCGTCATCTCCCCGCAATGGATACAGCAGAGCCTGCTGGGCCGGAGTTTCTTGCAGGGGACGACACCCTTGGCGACGAGCAGACTGAGGGGCGGCCCAAGAGGAACTCAATGGTTTGTCATGGGAAGCTCCCCTATCCGCTACTAACTGAGGAGAACCGCTGGGCTCAGTCCTCGACAGTGTCACCGAAAGGCCACCTCGTAAGATGGGAGCATTGAGAAAGCATTTAGCTTGACAACCTCTCACACCTCACAAGGTAAGCCAGGGGGCACTTCTGGACCACGGAGGTGGACATCGTCTGGCTGAGGGCCTGCGCCGTGACTTTGATCACGGTTAGTCAACAAGCGCAGCTCAACCCCAGCACAGAACTACCCTCATGCAAAAAGAGTGCCTTGGCCTCACATGCAGGGTGGGTGTGGTCTGTGTACAGCCACCCCATCCAAGAGGGTAGTGAGAGAGGAAAAACTTATGCAGATTGGCACCTTTGGCATTCCATATTTATGGCACCAATATACCCCCATACTGCCAAGTTTTCCATGCACATCTGGAAGACCCAGGAAAGCATGGCTGTAAACTCTGAATCTGAGTCAGCATAAGCACACACCATTACAGTGGGCAGCGTCACCCTCATTTCCAGAGCATAACAGCACTCTCTCCGATGCTGCAATCGACGTCTGTCCCTCAGCTGGAGCTCTGAATGAAATGCTAGGTTCCCCTATGAAAAGGACCAGCAATCCAATCCAGAAACTGCACAGCTTGCAATGCGCTAGAGAGGGAGGGGCCCTAGGGGGTTGGTTCCCCGAAGGAACCCCTCAACCTCATGTCACCCAAGCCATATCAGCAAAGTAGACCTCTTCTGGTGCACCAGAGAGGGCGCTACAATGGAGATTACGCAAGGGAACCGCGCATCTAGAGCGCCGAGCGAGCGCTGGGTTGCCATGACAACCCGCGCTGCAGCCCGGCAGCTCGACGGCACACGACACGCAGAGGAGCGAGAGGTTTGCTCTCGCTGATCTCCGCGGTCTCCCAGAGTGTCGGGCAGAGCCGCGGCTGTGCTTTTACACACAAGCGGCAGCTGGCCAACAACAGAGGGGACTCAAGCTTCCCGGAGAAAGAAGAGTCACGACCGGCGTGTCGACGTGATCATGTTCTCATATGAAAACATGAACACCCACGAACATCATTTCAGCACGCGCCCAGACATGCGAAACGGTGATCGTGGCCGTCAGTAAGGACAGGAACGATCGCATCCAGAAACACAAGTAGGATGTCGTCTTTAAAAAGACGCGAATCTACTTGTGTAAGCTCTTTCAGGGACTTTACTCTTTTAGAAGTGCTGAAGCACGCAGGGGAACGGCCACCGCAACACAGACAGGGATTGTGTGCAGCCTGTCATGTGCTTTCTCTCTCTTTGAAGGCGCTCACTCTTACCAGCCGTAAAAACGGCTTTTCAGCGCTCAAAAGCGCACCGTACCGGCCGTGAGAACAGCCTTCTGACGCTGTCAAACAGCTATTTGCTCAAAAACGGCAAACGAAACAGAAAAAGAGAGGACGTCGACCCCGCTGCTGTGCTGTTCGCCCGCACTCGGAAAAAAAGAGAAGTTCAACCAAAAGCTTGACTCGTCTTCTAGCAGACACTCGCTTGCAGAGAACAGGAACAAACACCGTTCGGCTCCGAAGCGAAAAGCTGAAGATGCAACGCACCTGCTGCTCATTATATACCCGCGCTGCGAGGCGAGCAGCTGATGCATATGATTGCATGCCAATGTGCATTGGCTCGTTTAGTTACACTCGAAGTAGATTGGCCTCTCTAGCGAGATTCCTATTCGTCGGTCTGTCCGACGTACGTCGAACGTGACCGACTGAATGGGAACTGAAACAACTAAAAGTATTAAAAATAGTAAAAAAAATATATTTATATGAGATGAAAAACTCAAAAAAAAAACTTAATTCATTTAACTTCATTCATTTAAACTTTATTATTTTAAAACATTTATAACATTTCTCATTTTCATTTAAGCTGAAGGACTAAAATTATTAAAAGTGAAATAAAAATAAATTAAATCTAAGTAGAAGTACAAAAAATAAGAAAAATGACAAAAGCATGTAACAAAATTACTAAAAATTAAATTAAAAAAGCCAATTTTAGATATTAATAAATACTATAATAATGTGTAAATAATACTAAAAGAATGCTGCCTGCTAACTATAAGTTACTTTGCAACTACATGTCAACAGCAGTCATTAGAGTATTAGTAGACTGTCCGCTTAATTTCTGCTTTATTTTAACACTTTATTTTGGTGCTCCTCAACAGACATTCTATAAGTAACTTTGCAACAACATGTAAACTTATTCTACTAACCTGAACCCTAAACTAACAGTCTATAACACTATAAATATAGTCTATAACCTAACAGTAATACTTTACTGAGAGTTAGCTGACATGTCGTTGTAAACAGTTAGTAGTAAAATGTCTAAAGTGGACCACTGAAAAAAAAAAAAATTGTAACCAAAAAAGTTATTGTATACATAATTTAGTTTCTATTGTTTCTACGTAAATTAGACTCATTATTCAAATTGTGCATTATTTACAAAACTCCTGATGCCTGGGGCAAATAATGATGCCGTTATTTAATCAAAATCAGAATTTCATTTAAAAAGGATCTTATTTTTACATGTTCTATTGATCGTGACAGCAGTTATTCCTCAGATGATGGAGAACAGCATCATAACTGGGAACACTTCCAGGCGTTTTAAAGATTCAGGTACCTGAATTAAAGTGCTGCAGTGAGATTGTGAAGTCGCAGTGAAGTATGTCAGATTGCAGTAGAATGCGGCATCCTGTGCAGTAGAGCTGGATAAACTGAGAATAATTACTTTTTTGTTTAAAACAGACATCACGATTCTGAATTAGCACCTAAACAAAATAACATATTTGCTGCAGTCTGTTTATAAAATGTTTAATTTATTTGGATGAATTATTTAAAAAAGAATGATTCAATGACTCACTCATAAAAACTTCACTGGATGAATCAGTATTTTTGAACGAATCTCTCGAGTGAGTGAATGATTCAATGACAAATACATTTGTTAACAGTCACTTATTGCCACCTACTGGTGTAATGATGTAATGATACAATCGTTATCTTAAAGTCCCCCTGTAGTCAATAATTTTATCGCTTAAAAGTCACCAAAATGACATATTTAAATGTTTGTTTCCTTGAAAAAAAAGATCTTCATGGCTTAAAATTGTTTAAATGTAACTCTACATCCTTGCCTCATTTAGTATATGCGGTTCTATGAATATGCAAATGAGCTCCGCCTCCACTCACACCAGCTCACAGAGCCACTCGTTCACATGTTGACGTGATTGGTTTGTCTTAAAGCACATTAAAAACACCACATATACATATAAACAACATTAAAAACTTGATTTTCACCACAGGGGGACTTTAAGCACCATGTTACTTTCAATAGATGATTTTCTTTATTTTGATCTTTACTGTAGACATCAGTGTTTATATCCGAACTATAAACGTTTATAGTACTTCTGTGATCATTTGAATTACTGTAAGACAGAAATAATGACATTGCGTAGTTGAAAAGTGGACTGTGAAGCTGTTTCATATCTATACATGACAACTGCAGATCGGAATGTTCGCTGTGATGGTACTCGTCAAAGATTTAATAGACTGAGCCGAATCGTTGTCATTTAGGAATAAGATTGCATGGGTGTTGAAATCGAGATTGCAATCTTTTAACGATTAATCTTGCAGCTCTATGCAACCTAAAACTAACTCACAAACTGCATTGAGTGCAGATTTTGTGATTGATTCAGCTCATGCATTTAGGGAATTAGGTGCTAAAACAACAGAAAAATCATTTATTCTTAGAGAGACAGCAAAAGGCAGGCGAAAGAAAGAGAGTTCTGATTCAGATAGTAGAACTGGCATATAAGATTGCAGTTGAACAGGATTTCATGAAGGAGAGAGAGAAAATGAGAGACAAGAGGAGCATCCAGGTGCTTCATCATTCGAGTGACAAGTGCGCAGCGGTCGTGTGTGTATGTGTGTGTTGGAGCAACATGTCCGCCGGTCACCTCACCGCTGTCTGGCCAAGACCCATATTCCCCCCAGCATTTGGAGTCCGTCCAGGCTTCGTCTCTGTACCCAATCTATTCCCACTGTCTGGCTCCTGCATTGACCTGAAGAAGGTGTAAAAGTAGACGACGCCACCCTGAGAACTAAAGCCATTCTTTTCTTCTAACCTGTGACCTTCATTTAGCCTAGAGGTATTCATCCACATTCATCCTCACGAACCCTTCTCCAGCCCTCATCCGTGTCACTGTAGGTACACCAGCCATCTGGATGTGACTGACACTATAAATCTCTCAAATCCAAAACTCTGTCACCATGGGAACTGCTGAAGAGGTCAACACAACTGTCTCGGCCACACAGCCAATCACGTTCAGCCTGGAATTCATTCAAATTCAAAATCACGGAAAGAGATGTAGAGTTTTCTTGCAGAACCAGACTGAAGAATGTGATTTGAAGAATGTTGGCTTTGCTTTAGACACTATGGGCCAAATGTACTAATCAGGGTAAATTAGTGTGTGACCGCAATCCCATAAAAGTGCCGATGGGAGTGGAAAATTCTGTGGTTGATCTACTGACAATCTACTGACAGCAGACTGCGCATCATGTTAGTTTTCTTTATTTTACAAAAAGCACAACATTGTTTTTACTATCAGTGTACATAAATAAGAGAAGACATTTCACAGTTTTGAATGATGTATAACTCTTATTTGTATGTTCAAAATTGACGGAGTATTTCAATAAGAATTGGTAAGAAAAAGCCAAGGTGGTAGCGCCTGCGCGACCGTCGACCCCTGAGAGTTAAAGGCCTGATATACTTCAAACAAAATCGAAGAATAAACTGATGTGACATCATTTTTAATTAAATCAGGCCAAAACTAAGTTCGTTTTGTGTTCGTTTTTGGAGTTTGAAATGGCTTGTCAAAGCAAAATCTCAGGAAAAGTTTGCTCCAGCTGCAAAACACCTTCGTACTACCATTGGTCCATGATAATAATAATAATAATAATAGGAGTCACTATAATAAACATCACTATCAGCAGTTTGAGATGTTCAATAACAGTATATCGCTGCTCACATATTTTCGAACTTCGTGTTACCCCTAAACGAAGAGCAAAAAAGATTTTATTTTTTTTTTCCTTTGCTTTTTCTTGCACAGATGACAACATTGTAAAAACGATCCCCATTCACACGGATCCACAAAAACGACTGCATTCTGCTGTCAGGCCAGTAGTTGGCGATGATGTCACTTTGTAAAATAACATTACATGCCTATAGACTGAACGCGTAACACGCATGCGTATGACATCGCCGTTTTCACAAATTTGCATTTTTATTGTTCGTTTTCAAAAACTTGAACTTTGAAACCTGATTTCAAAAGATTGCATTTTCAGGCCGACAAAATGCTGTTGTCGTGTAAATGAATGGCCAAAACATATACAAAGTTTTCTGTGTTTAGTTAAAAATGCAGCTCATCTCCATTATGACCAATGCAATTTACCAAGAGCAAAGCAACTATCGCAGCCATGTCAAGGGTGAAATGTGTTAAGACATGTTTTTATGCTTTAAATAAAGGCGCTGATACCAATAAATTGACTAACGCAAATCTTAGTAAATTATGTGCATGATTTATTTCAATACTCTCTTCCCATAAATATTGCGTCTGAAAGGGAAACTCCTAAAAATGCATATGCAATAAGGTCAGCCGCAAAAATAACCGTTCTCATGCCTGTTCATGGCTAATTTCTCACTGCGTCTCTTTACAAGATGTTCAGTGCTGTAGTGCTGTACCATAGAGCAAGATTTAGGGCTGGGCCCTAAATTAAGAGATTCAAATGCTGATCAGTTATGTTCCATTAAGAGATATAAGTGTTGGTCAGTACAGTATTGTTTTGTTATGATATATAAATATTGCTCAGTATTTTTTTTCAGTGAGAGCGTACGATACTCAAAAAGCATCAATGAAGATACTGTATAACCGGGTGATTTTAGTGAAAAATTGCCAGTCTGACGTGAGTTTAGCATTTTCAAAATTTCATTAAAAGTCACTCTATAAATAAAGGTGACTTGAGTAAAATTTCTGATTTCAGGCAGAAATACTACATACTTTACAAGTCTGTGATTTTAGACAACATTAGGAATCATTAGGGATTTTTCTAGCAGATGTTTGTGAAAATGAGGCCTGAATGTAAAGAATATCCAGTATCACAGTTTCATAGAACGATGAGAAGACGCCACCATAAACCCTACAGAAAACAGAGAAACAGTCCAACTGCAGCACATACTGTACACTTCATGAATCTTGCTGGGAAAGGGTAGCATGAAGGGACCCTTTGCTGAAAAATCTCATATCGCATCTAGTCTGCCCAAGGCGCGTGAGACTCGCCAATTTGTAAGAAGAGTCTAAGGCTGGATGAGACCGAAATTGAACTTCAAGCCTCAGTGCTAAGTGCTTTGTTTAGTGCAAAGCTAACACATTGTGATGGTGGCGTCGTCTCTCTGACAGAAACACACAAAGATAGATGGATTGTCATTTGAAATCTTACAAAAGTATTCACTTAATTGCACAGTAATTCTGTGCAAAGCAATAAAATCTGAACAGATCCAAGTTTTTGAAGGCTCTGTAAATGCAGCAGCTACAGTAGAACAGCTCTTTAGAGACGCTTTTGGTAAGAAACTAAGGGGAGCTTCAATCTATTTTCATTAGGAATAAATGATTGTTGCTTGTCAAAGAGAAGGAAACCACTCCGCAGGATGTTAATAGAAAAGTTTCAGATGTCTTGCCCTGGGCTATCAGTGACAAAACTTTAAGCAAATTAAGAAATACAGCTAGATGTGCTGCTTGAATGCTGAAATGCTAGAGGAGGTTGTGAGACTGCCATCCACTTTTTTAGTGGCCTTGGTTTCAGAAGTATTTTTCCTATATAGGGATTTTGGAAAAGTCTTCATTTAGGAGTCATGAACCAAACCAAATGAGGCGAATCACAACATTACAAAATTTGATTTAAAGCTAAAAAAGTGACAAAATAACAAGCAATGAGGGGAGAACTACAATGCCATGAAGTATTGTATAAATGATGTAAAATGTATAAATATAAAACTATTGATTCAACGATACTGATAGAATATATATATAGAAACAACATATTTTACGTTTAATACAAAATATGCATATTAACACTCTGAGGTCTGAGGTATCGCCGGCGATACCACTGCGGTTTTTTTCTTACCAGTGTGAAAGAGACTCAAAATACTCTGTTAATGTTGCACATACAATTAAGAGTTATACACCATTTTAATCTGTTGAATATATTCTTTTATTTGTGTACACTCAGAGTAACAACAAAATGTTGTACTTTTTGTAAAATACAGAAAACTAACATGATGCGTGATCTCTCGTCTCCCTCTGAAGGAAGTCCAATCTGATAGCTCTCAGAAAATGAACTGTAACTTAGTGAATACTAATCACAAAAAAAATAGACTTATGTCTAAAAAAACGTTGTCAGGTTTTAAATCATGTAAGTCAAATCGAAAACAAACATTTTGTGTTTATGTAATCTGTATGAAAAGAGAGCCATGTCAGAAATCCGTGATTCAGCTCATTATCCGCTAATGCGGCCACGCCCACGGCATGCAAATAATTGACTAGTTTGAGGGCATAGGGAGATTGACTCCATTGAGTCTATGTGAAATCAATGCAATTTTCACCACCACAGTTTCATGAGTTTTCGAGCATTTTTAGGCCCTCAAAAATGTGATTAATTTTCGGAGAAGAATAATTGATTGAGCAATTCCAATAGGGTGCTCGGGCCCTAATAATGTGGTCTGATGGCTTCAACTAAAACATACACCACTGATTAACAACCCAGACAGCAACATAGTGTCGGCCCAGATCCGGCCCACATCTGGACCGCGTGGAATCCACATGTGGGATCCAGATCTGGGCCGACACTATGTTGCTGTCTGGGAACCTCGCAGCTCACAGTCTGTCTTCAGTGGTTTAGTGTTCAAATCAATTAAATGGGATTTTTACTTGGTGGCTGGAAACTCAGATTGACCCACCTTTCCCCTCTTTAAAAGTTTTTATACTTTATATTAACATTGAGTAATCCCTGTTTTTGTTTCTGTTTCATTTCTCATTTTCAGCAACAAAATTAGAATTTTGTCCATAAAGCAACAAGAATATGTTCTAAGAACATTTTGCTAACGTTCTGATTAAGTTGTGAAAACGTTATTTCTGAATGTTCTCTAAACATTCAAAAAGTCTTTATCTTGTAAAGGAAACATTTAATTTTATCATTCTGCAAACGTTACTTTTGAATGTTCTAGGAATGTTCTAAAGCAAGTTGTAACATTAAAAAAAAAAAAAAAAAAAAAAAAAGTTAGATGAACGTCAAACTAAAATGTTTCAGAAAAATAAAATGTATAAATAAAATTTTTGAGCTGATGTTTTAGGAACATTATTAAAGACCAGATAAAGCTGAACAAATATTTTATTAATGTTAATGGAATAATGTTTGTTCATAACTTTGAGAGAACCTTGCCAGAACGTTCCCTGTTAGCTGGAGTAGAGCTTGTTTGTCAATGTTGACAGAAGACTAAACCCACAAAAATCATGTGTGAGCTACAAGATAATGAAATATGCCTGACGGGAGACAATCTAACAAACTCTGTTGTACGGAAAGAAGCAAATGAATGATTTTATACATTGTTTTTGTCTTTTTGCACTCATGTAATTGAAATGTGTTTGGTTTATGTGGGCTTATGTGTTTGCAAACACCAAATGGTAATATTCAAAAGAGCTGAGCAGCTGAATTATGTCAAAATGTGTGTATGTGTGTGTGTGTGTGTGTGAGAGAGAGAGAGAGAGAGAGAGAGAGAGAGAGAGAGAGCGAGAGAGAGTGGTCTGTCATTATGTACCTTGTCCATTACTAAATCCGATGTAGCCGCTCTCTTCACTGTCATTGTGTTGGAAAAAACGAGGGCTGTTTGGAGACACAGGAATGTTGTGTGTGCACTTAGCTGACCTGTTCAGGATAGAAATGGCTGGCATATGGTCAGGGTGGGCAAATTGTGGGCTCTAAGAGTAAAGAATTACATGATTCAAGAAGATATGACAGCAAAAAGGGAAGAACTGTTGGCGGTGTGAGAGTGCATGTCATTTTGAATAGGCCATTGAGTAAGGATGGGGATTGTGCTCCGAGTCGCTTCACAGCCTCACACACCTTCGAGTGTCGAGGAAAGGTCAGGTTCTTTAACATCCGTGCCGAGCTTTCTCTTCTATACAACGACTAAAAGTATCTCACGCTTGCACAGTAAGCACATATATTCCCTGCCCTCGATGTCTCCGAAATGGATAGTTTAGTAAGACACAGTTTCTCCCATTAGATTCTATTACTCACAACATACAAAAGCAGTGAAACAAATAAAAATATATTTTTATTCGCATATTCAACAACCGCGAAGCACATTTAACAGAATATTTCACCTAAAAATGGTGTAAATAATGATTTTTATTTCATTTTCGGGCAGAACATGGTAAGATTTTTGACTTTTTTTGAAAGAAGACTCTTTTGCTCACCAAGGCTGCATTTCATGAAAATTACAGTAAAATTTAAAAATAAAAATGTAGAATAGCTGTTTTGTATGTGAATATATTTTAAACTGTAATCTATTTTTGTGATCAAAGCTGAATTACTCCAGTCTTCAGTGTCACATGATCCTTCAGAAATCATTCTGATTTGATGATTTGCTGCTCAAGAAACATTTATGATTATTATCAGTGTTGAAAACAGTGGAAACTGATACATTTTATTTTACAGGATTCTTTGATGAATAAAAAGTTGAAAAGAACAACATTTATTCATATAGAATCTGTAACATTATAAATGTCTTTACTGTCACTTTTGATCAGTTTAATGCATTATTATATGGTGTTATGTATAATATATATTAAAGGATTAGTTGACTTTAAAATGTACTCTCCTCCATGTCATCCAAGGTGTTTATGTCTTTCTTTCTTCAGTTAAAAAAAGAAATGAAGGTTTTTGAGGAAAACAGGTTGAAGGTCCAAATGTCAGTTTCAGTGCAGCTTCAAAGAGCTCTACATGATCCCAGACGAGGAATAAGAGACTAATCTAGAGAAACCATCGGACATTTACTGAAAAAATAAAAAAATTATGCACTTTTCAACCACAAATGCTCATCTTGCACTGCTGTGTGATGCTCCACGCATGACGTAATCATGTTGGAAAGGTCACGCGTGATGTAGGTGGAAGTACCGATCCAGTGTTTACAAAGCGAACGTTCAAAGACTAAATCAAACGGACTTTACAAAAAAAGGTAAAACAACAATGTCAAACGATTTTGAAGTTGGAGGAAAAAATGAGATGGAGTTTTTCACTCTACCGCGGTACTTCCGCCTACGTCACGCGTCACCTTTCCAACGTGATTATGTAATGTGTGGAGCATCACAGAGCAGTGCAAGACGAGCATTTGTGGTTAAAAACTATATAATTTTGATTCATTTTTTTAGAAAACATCCAATGGTTTCTCTAGATTAGATTCTTATTCCTCGTCTGTGATCATGTAGAGCTCTTTGAAGCTGCACTGAAACTGACATTTCAACCCGTTGAACCCCAGTGAAGTCCACTATATGGAGAAAAATCCTGGAATGTTTTCCTTAATTTCTGAAGAAAGAAAGACATGAACATCTTGGATGACATGGAGGAGAGTAAATTATCAGGAAATTTTAATTCTGAAGTCAACTAATCCTTTAATATGTCATCATATTGTATATTTTAGTAATGACAGTTATATACATCAGACACTAGCTAGTGAGGCAGCATATAGAGATGATTCTTTAGAGACTTTTGCTCTACCCCGCTGGTTCATTCTGTATTTTGCAGTGGCGATGAAGGACTTCCTGTGCATGAAAGACGTTTATCCCTATGTAAATATCTTGTTTGTGTGGTGCTTAGCTAATATGAGCTAAATTAGGCCCGAGGCAGGTGAGTCTGACTCACGGTGTCTCAGTCATGCTTTCCTCTGCGTCTGAGGTGAGAGCACAGCTGTGTGTTCAAGAGCGTTCCTCAGTTTCATGTCTTGCGTTTTGCATTTTGCTCAGCACCTACTGTTGACACTGTTTGTACGCACGCGGCGTGTGAAAGATGCTCACCTCTGATCTCTGCTCTCGGGGCGCTGCAGGATGACGCAAAATCATAGACACACACACACACACACACACACACACACACACACACAAAGCAGACATATTCGTCTAAGCACACTTAAAAGACATGTTGATTTTGTGCGAGCACATGCTGAGTGTAACGATTTCACCCTTGGCCTTCTTTCTAAACACATCATAGGAGTAAACAGTGTCAGTCGTGCTCGGTCTCGTCTCTGCTTTTGCATTTAATGTAAATTCATCTTCCAGTTCTTTACATGTTCTCTTTGGTTCCGGATTGGAGGCATAAGGAAAACCATATGACTTTATCAAGAAACCAATAGTATAATGTTAAAGTTTGTTAAAATTTTACTTTTTCAAAATTCAAATCAGAGTTTCATTAGATATATGCAATTTTTTTTTTTACATTGATTTAAATATATGAACTACAATAATACAGTAAAAAGCATATTTCATTATTTCATTGCTTGCATTATTGCACTATTTATATATTTATATGTGTGTGTGTATGTCTGATCATTGTTATTTCAATATTAATTATGTACTATTATTTTATAAATTCATCTATTATTTTCATATTTACAGTTTTTCATTTTTATTTCATGTTTTTATTTCTATTTAGCTTTAAATATTTTTTATTTATGAAACATTGTAACATTACATACTGTAACGTGCATAACATTAAAATATCATATAATGTAACATAACATAAACATACTGTAACAACAATAGAACATAAACATATAACACAACAAATATACTGTAACATAGCATAAACATAACAATGTAACATAACATAAATATGTAACACTGTAACATTATCATAATAGAACTGACTGTAACATAACATTAACAAACCATATTGTAACAACGTGTATAACCTTAAAATAACATATAATGTAAAATAACATAAACATAACATACTGTAACATAACAATAGAACAAACATAACGTAAACATTAAAATTTTAATTTTAGTTAATTGTACATCATGTACGTTAGGCTCATCATTTTATTAATCTTTTGTTTTTAAGGAGGCAATCCATTTACTTGAGTAAACAGCCCTGAATACATCCAGATCACATGCACACAGACTTTTACATTTATACCATAAATAAATAAATAAATAAAATAGAAAGAAAACGACCCATCTGAGCCTTTCGCTCCAGTGAACTAAGACAACGGAAGCACGGAGATCATAATGAGAATAACGACAGTGTCACCAGACGGAAAGGAATGGCGTGAAAAATGGAATAGCATGTGGCAAAGGGAGAGAGAGCAAGAAAAAGATGAGCGTGAGCAGGAAGCATGCGGGAATAGAGAGAGAGAGAAAGAGAGGAGCTGACAGTAAACCCTGTAAATCCACTGGGCTTTTCAGATGCAGACGCAGAGCAGAAGAGACAGCGGCTTTAGGGGCCAGAGAGCAATGGTCAGAATACCAGAGAGCGGGGAAAATAGAGGTAGACTATAAGAAAGCGAGAGATAGAGAGAGGGAGAAAGAGAGAGAGAGTTAAATAAAGAAGGTGGCAGAGGAGGCAAACAGGCTGGAGCTGTCAAGAATGTGCTGTCTGGAGATTAAAATCAGGGGCTATTTAAAGAAGACCAGCATGCAAAACATGCATTCCCCCTCATACATACAAATAAACATACGCACATACGGAATGAACACTCAGACATCTTCAGCAAGAGTCGGCTTAAAACAGATAAACTCACATATAGACGCTTGAATATTTTCCTGCATCAACATACAAAGGATATCAAAATATGCTGACACTGATTTGACAGTCAACACAAAACAGCAAATGCAATTCATTTTTCTTCTGTGACACATTCCTGAGTGTTCATGCTAGTCGATGAGTAATTGATTTTATCCGTGGGCTCACGTAGTGAAGAAAAATTCACAAATGAGATCTTTCTAATGTCTCAATTATTTTAAGTTATTAGACAGAAAACTGAGATTAAAATGAGATGTTTACTGAAGCCTAATGTTCCTCAGATAATTCTCTCTTGAGAAAGAGAACAGTAGTCTCACAAGTGTACAAGACAAACATTACACATTACAACATATAACACAGTGTAACATAACATAATGTAAACTTATAGCATTAACAAAACAGCATAAATATAAAACAACTGTAACAAAAACAACATAAGCATATGTAACGAAGGCCAGCTAATAGTTGCTGTGCGAGTAAACCTCACTCCTCTGATCTCAAGAGATGCTCTAGCGACTGACGCTAGAGGTTGCAGCCTTTAGCCTCCTTGTTAGAGCATCCGACGCCCACACCCGAGGACCGCGCAGAGCGGGACGAGTAGGACCTGGGTAGAGGGGTTACACATATAACACTGAAACATTTACATAACATTAAAATAACATATAATGTAACATAACATACTGTAACATAACAATAGAACATAAACTTAACATAACATAATCATATAACAGCTATAACACAACAAACATATTGTAACGTAACATAAATTATGCATAATTACATGCAACTAACCCTAAACCAAACCATCATCCTAACCCTAACCCTATAGTAAGTACATGCAGTTAATTATTATTACACAGCACTTAAATTTGCATAATTACACTGTAACACGGACACCTTACAATAAAGTGTAACCTAACAAGATAACATAAACATAAAGTTAACATAATGTAACATAACAAACTATATCATTAATATAACAGAACATACTGTAACTGTTACGTGTCGCTGGTGGAAGGATGAGGCAGATACGGATTTCCACAATTATAGACAATACTTTAATCAACACGAGCAAGGAGTAACCAAACATACACTTAACATAAACAGAGAACGGACAAGGAGTGCAGGGAGTGAGTGCAATATATGGGGAGTGCTGACAATAGAGTCCAGGTGCAGGTGATCCGTGATGATGAGGAGCTGACGAGGGAAGTGCGTGCAGGTGTGGAGAACAGGAGGATGATGGGAAATGGAGTTCAGGGGAACAAGGGAACCGTGACAGTAACACAATGTACATAAAATTAAAATAACACATAATGTAACATAACAAACATAGCATATCAACATAAACATAACACACATTTAACAGTTATAACACAACAAACATACCGTAACATAATAATAACAATAATATAACAAAATAACATACACATGACTTAACGTATAATGTAAAATGATACAGTATAAACGTAAAATTAACATAATGTAACATAACAAACTATAACATTTACATAACAGAACATACTGTAACAACATTTACATAACATAAAAATTGCATAATGTAACATGACATAAACATAGCATATTGTAACAACAATATAACAAAAATTCAAAATAACAACATAAACATTACCATACAACAGCTATAACACAACAAACATACTGTAACATAACATAAACAACAATGTAACAACAAATATGTAACACTGTAACATCATAACATAACACTGTAACAACATAAAACAACAATATAACTTAACATAAACATTACTTAACCTATAATGTAACATAATGTAGACAAAATAACAATGTAACACATAACAAACTATAACATTAACACAACAGAACATACTGTAACAAAAAATGAACATAAAACATACTGTAACAACATGCACATAACATTAAAATAAGACAGTGTAACATAAACATATAACAATAGAACTTAAAGTTAACATAACAACATAAACATAAGCATATAACAACTGTAACACAACAAACATACTGTAACATAATATAAACAACAATGTAACAACAAATATGTAACACTGTAACATCGTAACATAACACTGTAATAACATAAAACAACAATATAACAACATAACATAAACATTACTTAACCTATAATGTAACATAATGTAGACAAAATAACAATGTAACACATAACAAACTATAACGTTAACACAACAGAACATACTGTAACATAAAATGAACATAAAACATACTGTAACAACATGCACATAACATTAAAATAAGACAGTGTAACATAAACATATAACAATAGAACTTAAAGTTAACATAACAACATAAACATAAGCATATAACAACTGTAACACAACAAACATACTGTAACATAACATAAACAACAATGTAACAACACATATGTAACACTGTAACATCGTAACATAACACTGTAATAACATAAAACAACAATATAACAACATAACATAAACATTACTTAACCTATAATGTAACATAATGTAGACAAAATAACAATGTAACACATAACAAACTATAACATTAACACAACAGAACATACTGTAACATAAAATGAACATAAAACATACTGTAACAACATGCACATAACATTAAAATAAGACAGTGTAACATAAAGATATAACAATAGAACTTAAAGTTAACATAACAACATAAACATAAGCATATAACAACTGTAACACAACAAACATACTGTAACATAACATAAACAACAATGTAACAACAAATATGTAACACTGTAACATCGTAACAACACTGTAACAACATAAAACAACAATATAACAACATAGCATCAACATTACTTAACCTATAATGTTACATAATATAGACAAAATAACAATGTAACACATAACAAACTATAACATTAACACAACAGAACACACTGTAACATAACCTTAACATAATACATACTGTAACAACATGCACATACAATTAAATTAAGATAGTGTAACATAACAAACATAACAATAGAACTTAAACTTAACATAACATAACAACATAAACATAAGCATATAACAAATGTAACACAACAAACATACTGTAACATAATATAAACGTTACAATGTAACAACAAATATGTAACACTAACATTATCATAACAGAACTTACTGTAACACAACATATAAAACAACAATATAACAACATGACATAAACATGACGTAACCTGTAATGTAACATAATATAGACAAAAATAACATAATGTAACACATAACAAACTATAACATCAACACAACAGAACATGCTGTAACATAACATTAACATAAAACATGCTGTAACAAAATGCACATAACATTGAAATAAGATAATGTAACATAACAAACATATAACAATAGAACCTAAAGTTAACATAACAACATAAACATAACAAACATATAACGGCTATAACACAACAAACATTCTGTAACATAATATAAACATTACAATGTAACAGCATAAATATGTAACACTGTAACATAATCATAACAGAACTTACTGTAACACAACACTTAGCACAACAATATAACAGCAAAACAAACATGACTTAACCTATAATGTAACATAATATAAACATAACATTAACATAATGTAACACATAAACTATAACATTAACATAACATTAAAATAACAATGTAACAACATAAACATAGCATACTGTAACATAACAATAGAACATAAACTTAACAAAAAAACATAAAAATGTAACATAATATGAATATGTAACACTATAACATAACTTACTGTAACATAACATTTAACACAACAATAACTCTGATCTCAAGAGATGCTCTAGTTACTGAGGTTGCAGCCTTTAGCCTCCTTGTTAGAGCATCCGACTCCCATGCGGACGGGCCCGGGTTCGTGTCCCGCTTAGAGCGGGCAGGTGCGAACTAGAGGGGCTACAATAACATAAACATGACTTAATCTATAATGTAACATAAAATAAATGTAACATAACTTAACATTACATAATAAACATACAATGTAACATATAACTAATGACAACATAACAAAGCCGATACTTCACGGAAATATAGTTGTGATCTCCATTAAAGAGCTGTGAAAGAGAAACCTCTGAGCAATAACCTTTTCCTCAGGGATGGACTGGCCTTTTTTCTTCTAAGGGACGTGGAGGCTGAACATCAAGTTTACCCTTAAAGTGTCTTGACGTATCCAAGGTTAACACTTATTTTTCCAATCTATCATTATTTGCCATTATTGCTGTAACCTTTATTGCATTATTGTTAACCTGCATTAAAATAATGCATTAACTATTGGCAAGATTTTTAAAAAGGCTGCATTGCAACAGCAGCCAAAAAACAATAGCTGAACAGTTATTTGGCTAATGGTTAACGATATTTTCCTCATCCATGCTGACTTGATGTTAGCTGAAAAGGAAAAACCAAACAGATTTTTGTTTTTTTATGAAGATTTGCGAAGAAACTTTGGAATAACATGCACTGATGATTGTTCACAATAAGACCAGCAACATGCAAAATATGGTGAATTTTGATTTCAAGTTGACTCGATTCTTGTTAAGTGTTGTTTCTGTGATAAGTTGAAAGATAGATCATGTTTCCATGGGAATCCCAGAGTGTCGAATGACATGCATGAGATCATCCTTCTTACCTTGTGCAAAAAGCATGTACCGTAAAATAGCATCACTATACCTCACTTAACTTCAATCTCATACACAATTAAATTACCTTAGACAAATAAATTACCTTAGCAAATATGAGTTAAGGCAGTAATTTCCTATCAGCTGCCTGGTTAGCACTAGGAAGTGCTTGGTTGTGTTGTCTGTAAATCTTGTCGGCATGAAATAATGCATGTTACTGTGAAAGCCATAAATGCATGGACGTTCTTATATGAACAACATTAGATGGATATAGTGTGTGCATGTAAGACAGCTCAGTCTTATTGTGTTGTCACAAATCTGCTGCATGATGTCGCTGTTCTGCTCAAACACTGATTGGTTAGATGACGGCATAATCAGCATCACAATGGCTGCATACACACTGCACGTGAATACAGTTTTCACTCCACTTCTGAGTGCTTACTCCACAGTATTAATGTAAGTGAAGACCACTTTTACATTAAAGGTGCGGTAAGTAGATTTTGAACAACGCTGTTTGACATGTTGATATTTGAAATCAACCCAAACAAACCCACCCCTCTCTTCATTGCTCCGCCTCCAAAACTCACTCCAATACTACCCACCCTGCTCCAAGTCGGTCTCGAACCGCGGCCCGTCTGTTGCTGGCAGGTGAGGTGAGTGCTCTAACGATGACGCTAAACACCCTATTCTCTAGCGGTCGTCAGTGTGCAGTGGTTTAACAGCAAAACTCTCACTATCTGGCCACTGTTACACATGCAATGCGAGTGGATGTCTGTTTATCACAGCTGACGTAATATAAACGCGGGTCCTAAAGCGTTTTGCCAAGGCATAAACCTTTATTCCAGTGATATTCTTTTGAGCTCTTTGTGTTGTGTCCCATCTCTGCAGTTTTTAATGCTGCTTTTAATGCTTACACGTTTGTTGCTAGAGTTGGTTTAGGAGCAATCTTTTTGAAAGCTGCAGCTTAAATTGCATAAACAAAAAAAAAATGTTTTTCAACAATTTCAAAAACAACTCAGGTATTCTGTACATGAACAGAACTATTGTTTAAAGTCATTTAGGGGGTTCAGTCCAGCGTTTAAGGCAAGACTCTAAAGAAAAAACAAAAACAAAAAACAATGTTTTTCATGCACTGGTGAATTTTGAGATTTTGCTTCCATCTTCTTTCAGACTAGTGGAAAGAAAACATTCCAAATGAATGAAAAAATACAAAATTTAAGTGTTTATTTTATTTTATTTTTATTAGAAAAGTGGGGTTTTGGACAATATTGGCATGAATCCTTTTTAATTTGTGATAATTTTGCACTGATGAGGGACAACACAAGCTACGAAAACATATTTTATTACATAAACCGTTTATACATAGAAAACTTAAATTTTTGATGCATCAAAATATCCGGCATTAGCAGCTATCTGATCTAAACTAGGTTCTGATTGGTTCATTGTATTCTAAACTTAATTGGCAATCAATTGTTGAAGCTATTAAGGTGTGCTGACCCAAAAATCGTTTACAAACCTGAGCCAAGTTTAATCCAGTAACAAGGCATCACAGCGGTTACTGGTTTAAAAATATTTTTGAGAATTTTTAGTCAGAAATCTCACATACACTAAAATTCACAGTTTATCCAGCTATCCAATGTTCAGATTTATGTCTTGGATATATATGCAAATGTGTGCGTATTTAATTACACCATGTCTCATTTGCATATTTAAACACAACTGTCTTAATGTAGAGTGATTGTTCATGCCGTTCATAAGAATAGCAATTAATGAATCATTCAATTAAGCTGGATCTGTTCAATGAATCTGTTGATTCAGTTCACAAAACCAGTCAGAATGATTCATTCACTTATTACAGTGACCGGTGTTCAGTTTTGTCGTGGCCATGAGATATTAATTTGTGGGAACTTGATAATAACTCATGGCCACGAGATCATTTTGTTGAGCTAACGACATCTTTATTTTGTGGCTCCGCGATGTAAAGTCGTGGCCTTGGGATCATATGGTGAGGGAAGATATATTATATTATTATCGTGGCCACGAGTTAAATGTGTAAACAACCTGTGCGACCATAGCAACCTGGAATTATCAGAAATGGATAAGACTATAATATATATATTCATTCCTTAATTCCACCCTTATTTTTCATTCTTAATTAATATATATATATATATATATATATATATATATGTGTGTGTGTGTGTGTGTGTGTGTGTGTGTGTGTGTGTGTGTGTGTGTGTGTGTGTGTGTGTGTGTGTGTGTTAAATTCCCGTAAATGAACTTTCTCTAAAATTCCTGTGTGCCTACAGAAATAAAATAAAATCATAAATAAAGCTTTCATAGGTTATATACAAATAATAAACAAAATATTATTTTAACATAGGCTATAGCCTATTAATAGTAACACATTTTTTTTAACTTAATTCGAATGCTGTCACAGGCACAAGGGGCTACAAGTGAAAACAGACGCTCATTTTAGCTACTGTAGTCAGAAATAAGCTACAAAAATACAGTTATAAAGTCAAAACTTTATTGGCATGATCGGGCATTTACAGTATTTACAGAAAACAAACTTTCAGTAAAGTACAGAATGTTAATTAGATAAAGAGATATGGACAATGAAGGGGAAAATAAAGCAAATAAATTTAAAAATGTAACTAATAATAATATAAAACTATTAAAAAAAAATGATCAGTCTTCAAAAGACTGTTGGATGGGATTAAAATGTACAACATTTAAACATTGATAAACTTCATTCGAATGCTGTCTAAGCAACATTGCGCGCAACAGGCAACAATATAATATCCATATGCATGTGCTAATATAATAATCTCTTAATTTCGTTCTTTTTCTAAATTAAAAATAAATATTATTATTATCTTATCCATTTCTGATAATTCCAGGTTGCTATGGCCACGAGAAAAAAATATCGTTCCCTCACAACATGATCTCGAGGCCACGACTTTACATCGCGGAGCCATGACATAAGGATGTCGTTACCTCGACAAAATGACCTTGGCCACAAGTTATTATCCCGTTCCCACGAGTTTATATGTCGTGGCCACAACAAAACTAAATGAACTGAACATGTCCCCTCCCAGTCACCGTAACTTATCACTGATCAGTTTAGCTCACTATTTCAATCCAGTTGCAGTGGTTAACAGACACACACTAGAGATGAATATTATATTTTGGTCTGTTACTCACTTCAAAAAACCTTGAACAGTGCACAACTCTTATGGACTTGATGGTGCTTTTGCATCCTTTTTGATGAGAGCATTTTCATTTTTGGGTGAACTGCCCCTTTAATTAGTGAGTAGAAATCCCTCTATACACGGTCTGTCTCATATCTTTTGCCCATGACACTTTCTTTCCCTCTGTCAGGCCTGGCTTTCTCTTTGACTCATCCACAGTCTCTCCCTTCCTCCCTCCGATTCCCTGCTCTCATTCTCCCTCCTTTTCTCTCCTTGTCTGCCCTCTGTTTCTCTCTCCCTCGTTTTTCGTTTGTCAGGCACAGGCCCATCCCATCCATTGACTCATCAGCAGCTAGTCACTTATCTCCTTCTCTCCATCCCTTTCCCGGAAGGATAGATCTCTCTTCTCTTCCCTTTGTTTCTCTCCATCTGGGGCAGAAATTGCCAGAGCAGACGCATGGCGCGAGGTGTCAGAGTATGGCAGCGGCAGGCAGAGACACCGAGCTCAGACCCAGACACAGAGCTATTCATTATTCATAAAGCCATTTCTAAGAGCGGTGAGGACCCGCGTCATGCAGGAGCTCATCCCGTGCATGTTCACAGACACGCAGAACCATTCACCCGCTGCCTGGGTGGATTTCACACCGTGTCCAGGACGACACGCCAGGGTCGGCCGCCAAAAACAACTTTATTATTGAAGATAGCGTTATATAGGGAATCATTAATGAAACTTTATCTTAGCAGTGTTAACTGCTGATTAGATGTTTAACTTAATGACTGCTATCTGTCTATCTATTAGGGGTGTGATGAGATCTTGTGCCACGAGATCTCGCAAGATTTCTCATAGAGGTGAAAAACTGTCTCGTGAAATTGCCATGACGGAGCATGAGGGTAATATAAGGATAGAAATGCCACCACTGCTATATTCACATCACTCCTCCACTGTTGTTTTCCTTTTTATAAAAATACAAAACTTTTAATTCAGTTGGATAACGGCCGCTTCAATTCCATCCAACACGATCAACAGAGCCATAGGTAGTGCGGCAGGAATCAGATTTCACTGATCACATGACGAGATGACTGACAAGACCATGGCGGAGGATTCGTTGCACAACAGATCCTGTCTGATAAATGCTTATCTTGTACAATTCATGCTCAGCACTGCTGCTCCCTATTCACAGAGTAAGCTCAATTGCGAAATTGAAAGAGAAAGTAAAACGCGAGCGCGCATTCAAACAAGATTTCGGTACCCTGCATTTTGAAAGTATATTTCCCCACAATTTTAATTCGTCAGATAAAGTGACCTGTATGAGTAGTAATTCAGCACTTTCATTAGAATGAAATAAAATAATATGAATTTAAGTTGTCAAATGTAGCTGTAACAAAGTTCCAGTTCAAGGAAGAAGGAAGTGAACGGCAGACGTAACTTTCATCGTAAGTTTAATTGTAAAATATGCATAAACAACAAAACGAGGGGAGCAGCATATAAGCCTAATAAAAACAACAAGGTAAAAAGTCCTACGCTCTTAGACTGCTTCATACCACAGTAACATTAATAAAACTTTAATACATTAGCTCATCCATGAATATGATCCCGTCAGGTTGCTTTCCATCGGCTGTGGAGGTGTAGACGACAACTCCCGTGATTCCACGCTCATTCACGGCATCATCAAGATATGCCAAAAACTCGACACTTACATACTATGCCTTTAATGAGAAATCATTACTATCTATCCTCTTAAGTCTTGTTTAAGTTATGTAAATCTTTAACTAAACATTCATGAGAAGACGTCCGCTGTGCCGTTATAACAGGATATACTGTTAGTTTCTACTGCAAGGTTGAAGCGAATACAGTACATTTCCGGTTGAGCTTTTAAAATGGGTTCGACACAGACTCGAGTGTGACGTGTGAGTTTCTTTTTCTACCATGATTCAGGGATACAGATAATTAAAGCAATTACCCAGAAAATATGACTATTAAATGTACATGAATTGTAAGTTGTCCATGTTCCAGAGGCATTGTGAGATGTGAGATGCAGATCTATCGTATAGATGTGTCATATTTCACATCTTTCAGCTGAAGTCACTCTAATAACGGCACTGAAAGCATGTTTGGCAGAATGCCGATGCCATTGAAGATTTTCGGTGGTGGTAAAGCAGGAAGCAGCTGTTGAGCTTCATAAAACCAATCTTATATTAGTGCTGCTTTGTTGTTTTTGAAGCAAATCTCAACCTTTCCCACTGAGATGGAAGGAATTAAACTAATCTTTCTCTCCCGGGGCCTCATTTATAAAACGTTGCGCAGAAACCGTCCTAAATTGGATCTTACGATCATTTCTCCGATGTACGTATGGGTGATTCATAGAATGAACATATACACTGAGAACGAGCGTACGCCTCTCTTTCAGATGTGAAATCTATAAATCGCAAATGATCTTGAACTTGTGCGCAGCTGAATGGTTTCATTTCTAAACAACACCTAATTAATGCCATTTACATATAAAAGATCACCAGTCATCGTCCACATCCTTAGCAAGCTGCAAGAATAGCTTAGATTTCCAAAAACCTGCAGTAATGTGACCAATAAAAGTGTGTACATCTGCTCAGACCCTGACGTGGCACTAAGCACTTTTCCACGTCAAACAGCGTTTTTATAAATATGAGGGTTGGAATGGATTTACGCATACGCACACTCTAAGACCAAATCTGTGCATATGCACGCTTTATAAATAATGAGGCCCCTGACCGCTGAAGGTTTGAATGCAGATGTGCCCTGGATCATGGCTTGAGTGATCTATACACATCTGAGAAGACTATATCTATATACAGTATATAGTATACTGAAATAACAAATTCAACATGGTGTCAACACTCATTCCCAAATGAGTTTGTAGAGCATCAGTATGAACACTTACATTTGTTCTGTTTTATATTTATTTTACTAAATTACTATTTTAGTTACATAGTTATGTATCAGCTCATGACATCCCTAGTATTCAGGTCAGTGTAGTTTGTATTTTAACTAAAAGAGTTCACTGTGTTTTTGTGAATGCGTTCATATATACATTAGAAATGGCTCTATTTACTTATATTAATGTTATCTTTTTCAAATTAGGCTTTTCTGTTTTTTTCAATTGACTGTTAAAAATATTTTTCTAAATTCAGATTCATAGTCACTGCAGTTTTAAATCATTCTACTGTGTATTTTACTGAAAAATATCAGAGAAGTGGGTTTGATTCCTGCTTGTGGTGCGAAAGGTCCTGGTTTCACATCCCGGACGAGCCCCCAATTCTGTTACAGCTTCCCGTCTTTATTTTGATGCTCCCCAACAGACATTCTACTGACTATAAGTAACTTTGCAAGTCAGCTTATTCTACTAACCCTAACCTAACAGTGTACTAAAGCTCTAATGAGAGTAGTAGCAAATCAATGAGAGTTAGTTGAAATGTAGTTGCAAAGTTAGTAGAATGTCTAAATAAAGTGCAACCGAAAAGAGGGCAATATATATGAATAATAAACATTAAATATTTATGTTGCAAGCACATTTTACCGAAATTAGTGTTGTTCCTGGAAATAGCCATGCATATGTGATGTTCTGTAATCAAGATGGGTGGCGCTTGCAGGACAGACAGTAAAATGCATGTCAACGAATCTGAATGTGTGCTCTTCATAATTCATCACAAATCATTATTAGTTTATCACCATCTGTAACCAGCCCACTTTCTAAACCAATAGCTCACTCCTAACCAATGAAAAATTCATTTAGACTTCATCTGACTTGACACCTCTGCCTGAAAAAGAGTGGACAAGGCTAATAATTAATGCTGTTGATATAATTGCTGCACTGTTTGTACTGTCACACTAAGGCCTACTAGAGTCAGAATGATTTTCTGTTATTGTACTGAGCCAAGCTGCTATGAATCCAGCTCTATCAGCAACATTTATTGGCCCTGTACATTATAAGGAACAGAATCTGACTTTCTAGTATTGCAGTGGAGCCAGACATAATCGCCCACTAAAGCATTCTAAAAATTCAAAATAAATAAATAAGTAGATAGCACATGTACAACATATATTGTCCCCGTTGGGTTTCAAATTAAGTCGTATCATGTTAAACGATTAATATTAGAGAGTGTCCCCAGTATTTTACATGGAAGTGTTCCTGGTGACACTGACCCAAACCTATTTGCAGAAGTATAATTATAAATCACAAATTTACACACAAGCCGAACTACTCCAGTTGCTTTAGTGGATCTGAGCCCAGTTGAAAACATGCCAGTGCGATGAGTGATTCCTTCGTTTGAAACCATGACGAAAATTAATCGTTGAACCATCGGAAACTCCTGACAGTTAATGACTGAATAAATCCTATGATGCTAATAACCTGTCAACAACTGCCATTTGTAGCTGCTGAATAGACCCTCATTGTAGATTTAGAGTGTGTTTTAGGAGGTTAAGCGGGCAGATGGTTCTTCGGGGGACTGCTGGATATATTGTTGTGATTGTGTTTGCAAATAGACTCACCTTTGCTTCCGCTCCTCCATTCAGATTACACCGCAACCATTGATTCAGCAAAGTAACAAGTCTGATAAAGGTGTCACAGCCTCTCGGAGGTCTTGCTAAAGAGGAAAGGGAAGGAATGGATCGAAAGACAGACATTGAAAGGGAGAGGGTGATGGAGGGAAAAGAGTGAGAATATTTATGTGCGTGTAAGAGTGAGTGTGACAAGCACTGACAAACTGTTGTGATGGGTGAAGAGTACGTTGTCTCAGTGTTCAACAGCTGTATTATCGGACCTAAGGCTTTTAGATGCAACTTTTTGTTGTGCACAGTTCTTATTTTTGGTTAATTTCTTCTTCAAAGAAATAACTTTGAGGCACTGCTAGTCTAAACTGTTAAATCTGATTTGTTTAACCTCCAGAGACACACTGTAGCAAAATTGCAAGTTTAAATAATACATATCTTTCACTAAATATGTGTTGAAACTACACTTAGCAGCAACTCACAACGGTTTTGGCAGGGACATGTTTATTTGATCTTTTTTTTTAATCCTTATTACTTGATTATTTATTATTATTTATTATGAAGTAGTGTTTTCACTGCCAACTAAAAGTTCATGTACAGATAAATAGTACATATATGAATTTATTTATCTGTAAATGAACTTGCATAAACATATTCAAATTCCAGCCTTGTAGCCTTCATGTTTCTCATGAAAGTCAAACCCAGAAAGTCCAAGCATTTTAAGTTGCATCCACCATTTTGAAATGTTGCAGCCTTGAAAAGTCAACGTAGCAATATTGCATTTTTTGAACATGCACCCGAAAACAAAATATGCATATGATTTTAATAACCGATGACTTTCTAAAAAGAAAATACATCATCAATATCAAGGCTGGGGTTTCTGAGGGTGAAGAATCCTTTAATCTCCCTCGTTTAACATCCTTTCAAACATGCATACAAATTCATAACATAAACTGTGAATATTGTTCCGCAACCCAGCTGATTTTAAATCGCAACACCCCCTGTGATTTATCTGAATAATAATACACAAGAAATCAAAAAGCTTTGTTCTCTTGATTAAGCAAACTGAACAGCGTGACTCATGTTTCTCAATTCAGGCAATTGAGTCAATGTTTTTGTCTCATCTGGACGCCCTCCTGGTTCCACGGCAGGTCCTGCCATGCCCTACATCAAATCACTGCATCACTGATTGTAAACCGTTCCTGACTGTGTCAAGGTAATTATGACGATTGAGGCCTTAGCTTGAAAAAGTCCAAAAAAGATTTGCTTTGCTTCATGCAGTATAAAACAGCTCTGAGAGCAGGAAAAAAAAAAAAAAAAAAATCACTGGCTTTCTTTCTTTCCTTATGTATTCAGAATGCTGGAATTTTCACTTCAGTATGGTAGAGCAGGTTACATTTGTTGGGTAATGATATATGGGATTTGCAAAATGAGAAAGCGGAAGATATTTAAACAGATGCAGTGTGGGCCAGAGAAACAGAGCGCAATGCCAGAGATACATCGATCTGATGGCCTGTATCAGAGAGAGAATGAGAGTCTATGAATAAGACAGAGAAAGAGAGCTAAGAGAGTCTTCCTCACATTCTGCTGCCCAATGCTATTTTAAGCCCTGATTTTGCTCTACGAGTGACGAAGGGCAGTCTGGGAAAATACGACGTCTGGCAGAAAACCGCAGCAAGACGCATCCAAATATTTCCTGTAAAGACAACGACAAGCACTGCAGACAAATTTAAGAGACTGATGATTTCCCTATTCTATCCACTGATGGAAGAACAAACTTTGAATATGATTTCTGGATGATGCTCATGTTATCATGTTACGCACTACTGAAAGATTTCACACCTGTATCTGCAATGTGATTTCATTAGTTATCACACCTATTCATGCATAAAGCGTGGGTCTTTGCATAGGTTTGTACAGGTGCAAGCATTAATTAATGCTCAAGAAAGCAATGCAATGTATTAAGAGCTAGGGGTGTAAACTTTTGATGAAGATGTTTACATTTTTTTTTCATTTAGTACAGAAGCTAAATAAGTTGATAATGTTTATTCAAGGACAAAGTCAGTACATTCACCTTGATCATTGTATGCAAAACATGTTCACTCTTGTTGCATCGTGTTTCCTTCTTGAGCATCAAAGAATGTTTTCAGCTTTTGTTGTAGTTGGCTATGAATCCCTCATACAGTTGCTCTCATTTTAAAAAGATGGAACTCGACATCATGCAGTCACTGCTGAAAGCCTTCAAATGTCGATATAATAGTCGATATGTAACTATGCAAAAATGCAATTCAAATAATCCAAGCATTTATTTTGTAAAGATTTTTCTGAGCCAGTAAGAAAACTACCCAGCCATTTGGTGACATCTTTGAAGGAATTGTCTATTTCAATGTAGGAAGTTTAGAGAAAATAACTGAAATTTCTTTAAGCACCTTTAATTGCATTACCTCCAGAAACTGTGGAAATCCGACTTTCTGTCGTTCAGTTGGCAAAACAGTTTGCAATTTGTTGGCCATTTTCAGTGTGTCATCCAGGTTATATCTGCTGAGAGATAATTACTACCCATGTGCCCTTTGTGTGCGTTTTCTCTTCCTGTAATACACATGCACGTATAAACACAGCTTCACACTTATTCACTGAGTAACACATGAAGGGATTTAAAGGATGATGAATGTGTCAGGGGAAGAGAAAAATGCATGTGACTTAATTAGTGACTAATATACTTCTATTATGTCTTTTCAAATGTGCTTGCCTGTCTTACTTCCAATTATACTGTCAGCCACAGAGAGCAGGCAGTAGGTTTCATCATTATAATGTACAAATTACTCTCTTTAAGCCACCATCAGGTAGTCTAAATAAACTCCCAACTGTTTCTTCAAACAGACGAAAAAGTCAGTTATGAAAAGTGGTAGTTACGGAGGATGTAGTATATTGCAGGCTGTGTCGTGAAGTCAATGTGAAAAATATTCAAATTTAAGTATTAGAAAATATCTACAGAGAACATCAGTTATGTGATGCAAGTGCAATTTGGATTACTCTACACTTTCTCTAAAGACTGCCATAAGCAAATGCATCGACCAATAGAATGCATGCTTATTTCACTGATGAAATGACTCCATTATACAATCATGAGGTTCAATGCAAGGAAATAAACTACAGCACATGATGACAGTAATAAGATGTCTTGAACCACTGACATACAGGCAGTATAGGCAAGAAAACCGTTGATTGTAGAGTAAGGCTGACTTTCAACATGCCATGGATTTACTGTGGCTCTCTTAGTTTATTTTATTATTTTTTTCTTTGGTGAGCCCTTTGTCATCATCAATCAAGGCAAATGGGTCTAAAATGGTTGTTTTATTGGGCAGAGCTGATTCATTCTGATTCATTTATGAATAATGCTGCATATTGTCTCAGTCTTTATGTTGAACATCAGAACTGAACTAGTGGTCTGTAAAACCAAGGTTCTGGGCAGAGGAACCGCAAACATTTAGTCTATTGCAAAAACACAGCTCTATCCTGCTTCCGGTCCTCGTTGAGAGATGCTTCTCAGAGACTTTGCTAAATTACCCACAACACATGACTCGAGCACCATGAATATCATCCTACACACCTAAACAAGCCATTTATAGAGAAAGAAAGAGAGTTATGTTACATAATCTTCATAGTAGATGTTTTATATTTGCATAAGCACATTTATTGTTTATAACACATTTAGAATACATGTATAACATTGTTATACTGTCAGAAATCAAATGATTATTTCATTGCAAATGACTGGCAGCACTCTAGGACAGAAAAAATAGTTCTTACATAATCTTCATAGATGTTTTATCTCTACATAACACATACAAAAGACATTATAATACATGTATAACATATGTATAATATTCTAATGTAAAAGTAATCTAGGGCAAGCTGTTAAACATCTAGTTATCTCTATGTAAGATATTTTATTGCTTATAACACATTTATAATGCATGCATAACATTATTAGACTGTCAAATGCATGTTTTTTGTTGTTGTTGTTGTTGTTTGTTGTTTTTTCCATTGTCAGAAATCAGAATCAGAAAGAGCTTTATTGCCAGGTATGTTTACACATACTAGGAATTTGTTTTAGTGACAGAAGCTGCAAAAGAGTGACAGCAATAAGACAAGACACAGATAATAAAAAGAATAATATACAAATATACAAGATAGACAAAGTGCAAAAAAACAATATATAATATAGACAATATTGTGAATGACTTATAAGGACAAAACAAGAGTTATGTTGCATAATCTTCATTTTGTTGACGTTTTATCTCTATATAAGCATTTTTACAACATAATATATTTACAACACATGTATTACACTATTATATGGTCAGAAATCCAAAAGTGCATGATTTAATTTGAAATGACTGGCAGTAATCAGGGACAGAAAGAGTTGTTACATAATCTTCATAGACGTTTCATCATAACACAAACACATTTATAATATATTAATAAAATATGTATATTAGAATGTCAAATATGCAAATCTGCATGATTATTTCATGAATAACTATAAGTAATCAGTAGCAAACCGTTATGTTACATAAACATTAAGTTTTCTCTAGTTTTTTATTGCTTGTAACACATTTATAACACATGTATAACATATTACTTTCACAAAAATGAAAAAGTGCATAATTTTTTCCATTGTGAATGACTCATAGGGACAAAGAGATAATCTTCAAAGTTGACGTTTTATCTCTATAGAAGCAATTTTACAACATAATATATTTACAACACATGTATTACACTATTATATGGTCAGAAATCCAAAAGTGCATGATTTAATTTAAAATGACTGGCAGGGACAGAAAGAGTTGTTACATAATCTCCATAGAAGTTTCATCTCTACATAACACAAACACATTTATAATATATTTATAAAATATGTATATTACAATGTCAAATATGCAAATCTGCATGATTATTTCATGAATAACTATAAGTAATCAGTAGCAAACCGTTATGTTACATAAACATTAAGTTTGCTCTAGTTTTTTATTGCTTGTAACACATTTATAACACATGTATAACATATTACTTTCACAAAAATGAAAAAGTGCATAATTTTTTCCATTGTGAATGACTCATAGGGACAAAGAGATAATCTTCAAAGTAGATGTTTTATCTTTATATAAGCAATTTTACGACATATAATACATTTATATCACATATTATAACACTATTATACTGTAAGAAATGCAAAAGTGCATGATTTAATTTTGAATGACTGGCAGTACTCAGGGACAGAAAGAGTTGTTACATAATCTTAATAGTAAATGTTTTATCTCTATATGAGTCATTTATAACACATTAATGATGCATGTATAACATTATTACACTGTCTAATGCAAAAGTGCATTTCCCATTGTGAATGACTCATAGGGACAAAAAAAGTTATCTTCACTTTAGGTGTTTTATTGCTATATAAGAAATGTGCTGCTTATAACACATTTATAACACATGAACAACATTATGCTGTCAGAATTGCAAAAGTGCATAGTTATTTCCTTTCGAATTACTGGCAGCACTCGGGGACATTGATATACTGTAAGTAATTCTTATGTTCAACAATTAACGTGTGACTTGTTTGCGATGAATAATTCATGTATAGCCTAAAGAACCTGTGCAAGCCACCTGGTAATAACACAGCGAAAATGACATCAATTAAACTAAATTAACCCTATTTCAAACAGTGATGAATACTTGCTTATATCAGGATCTGACTTCCGACCGGCCGCACGCCTCAGGTAACGCAGTCAGCGAGTTATGTAAAGGGGCTCCACTGAGCGGCCAAGTCTGATTCTCAGCACTGCTCACAGTGCCATTAATAGCCAGCAAACCCACATCCGAAGTTAGCCAAGCCTATATCTAAAGATAGCCTTAGCATATCTATAGCTGTGGCCCACATAATTCTTCAGCACAGCCTTACCGTGAGAGTTTGAAATGACTGCAGCCAGCCAGCCAAGCTTCTGTTAGAAGAGAGGAAAAATAATGACCACTTTTGACAATTCCACTGCAATTAGGAGCAGAGGAATGTATGCGGCTGATCACAGGAGCTCTCTGCCACTGACTGACACCCATTATACAGCTGTGTTTTTAGGCTGCTTCTGATTATCCAGCTGCTGAGAGCCTCATCGCCCCACTCATGGTGTTTGTGAATATGCAGCATGTGCTAAGGTCTGCTTGAAGTGTTATTTCAGAGTCTAGATAAAAAGGAGGGTGTTGTGTACTTAATGAACGCCGGAGCCCATGCTCCCATGTATGACAGGATAATTAGCCGCTAACGGTCGGGGGGAGCACTTCAAAGACACACTTCATACCCTCAGCATGGGATGAGTGACACATCTAACCAATCAGGTCTGCGTGACCCAGATCATTCGTTAAAGCTCTCATGCAGATCCATGCAAAAAACATGCTTGCATTTGAAATCTCACTGCATGATAAAGGGTTCATTTTTTTTTCACACATATACAGTACTGCAGATAATGTACTCTGGCCTCAGACAAGCTCTGACTGAAATACCCAGTTCCAGTCTGATTGTGGGACACTGTACACCTTTCAAGAGTAAAAGCACACAGGTTTGTGTTGCACAGCTTCATTTGATGCAAAAAAAGAGAGAAAAGAACTGTATATTTGACTTCATTTTCATCTTCTTTGTACAAAAGTTCTACTTTTTTATTGTCCATAGAGGTCACAAAATCTTATCTTAACAATTTATTGATTGGTTATCCTCTTGTAAATGTTATATATGAATATGCCACAATCGGCCTGACGGGGGCGCTAAAACAGTGAAAAGTATGAAATCGCTTATAACTCCTTAACCGTTAGGCGTAGACTCAAAACCTACTTTTGCAATCTAGTTCTAGGTTTTTGGCTCGATCGGAATCAAACCAGTGCAGCGAGATTCTCTGGAGTCTGATTGTCAATAATTATCAAAAAAAGTTGAAATTTCGATTCACGGTCTCTAAGTAGAGCTACTTTTACTAAAATCGCTGTAACTCGTGAACGGAATTTTGACCAAACTCAGCACACCTATGTAAGAGCTCATTCTGTGGTCGTGTGAAAAAGAATGCGGCAACTGGCCACTTGGTGGCGCTATAACATGAAAACGTCTATAACTATTAGTTGGATTGACTTGAAAATTGGCAAGCGGTGTGTAAGAAAAAATGATGAAGACGTTGAAGATCTTGAGGCCCTAGAGGCCTGTGAGAAAGTCGAAAGAAATCGGACACCGGGGGGCGCCTTTGCGTTTTGCGTTAAATTGGGCCAGGGCCGTCCGGGGCTGAGTCCCGGCACATAGGCTTACCAGGGCTCGACATACGCTTGTCCGGGACTGCGGGACAAGTGGATTTTTTGATGTGAAAGAGAATTTTACTTGGCTGACCAGATAAGTAGCTTGATTAAAATGTCAATAACAACCAAAACGCGAAAATGATTAATTTAGCTTAAGTGGCGATTGATAGTGGATACCAGTAACGTTAATGTATTTGGCTGTGATAGCTATTGCGCTGTTGAGGCACATGTAACCTCTTGAGGAGAATTCAAAACAAATGAGCTCTGCTCACACAAAGAAACTCAGTTATCATGTTGCAATAAAAATTCGATATGTGGGGTTTTTATAGCTAGCTATTTACGACATATAATAAAGTTATGAATCACATGACCGAAAGTGCTGATTCATGAATATCACCTCGATTGAAATTGACACTAATTTCATACAACAGTTCAATAAACAAGTAGTTAATATTAATCACTTACATTTTATGTGCAATATTGCCTGTTTTTTGTTCTATTGTAGCAGCGTAAATAGTTCCAAACAAAGCAGAACCAGCGCATATCGCTCAGCCGTTTCCAATGATTCAGCGTTTTGAACGAATCGGTTGAGTGAAGATTCAATGGCCTAATCATAAACAACTGCTTCATTCTTGATTCAGCCTTTTAAATGAATGAATCATTTGAATAAATGACTCAGTGGTTCACTCAATAAGACGGTCACTTGCCGCCATCTACTGGCGGTTTAATTTCGTGTTTAAAAGTATAAATTTCACATCAACTTTCTGTCCCTTATTTGTATATTAAAAAAAATATTTAAAGAATCTCATAACATTATTGAATGCAGTTGTACTTTTTTGCAGTGTAAATTAATTAATTTTGAAACAGCCCTATAGTGTCTTACTATTTTAATTTATCAAATGTAAGAATTTGAAATAAAAGATTAAACATGAATTTAAATACATTGGGGGGGAATGCCCTTTATAGAGGTTAATAAAACCTACCCCCAGGGTAAATAACATAAATATGCAGATTTAAATATGTCACTGCTGATAAAACACTGATGAGAATGGTGCTTGTTTCAGAATAAATTATATTTACAACACACAAAAATTAGTGCTTTAAAGCACTTGAACACCGATAATTGCTGCGTTTTTTTATTTTTTATTTTGATGAACCATTCATGCTTTGGTTATGTTCTTATGGTCTTATTGATTTTTTTTTTTTTTTTTCATTTTTTATATGATATATATATATATATATATTTATTAGATAAAAGCTGCAATGCGGACTTTGCCACTTTTTGTAGCAAGTAGAGATTCTGACTACACGAGACTCCAGATAACCTGTAAAACCAATGTCTCGGAGCGAGCACAGCAGGACAGCTGTGATTATTTCCTCCTTGACACTACCTTTTCTTGTTCTGTGACATCACCTTGAATATTCATTCAAAGTATCAGCTGAACTGAGTATCTGAAGCTTTTGCTGAAATGAATTTTTTTTCTTAAGCAAATTTCATAATGATAAGGATGATGATGAATCCGCCAGCAGAATGTAATAAAAAGGACGGGGCAGGATAACACATCCCGCATGCAGACCAAAGTGAACTAAACGGAGAGGAGGAAGAATAGATTTCTCTATGCTTGAAAATCTGAATCGCTGCATGAGCGAAATACATTAAGGAAATATTTACCAACGGTTCACTTTGAAATCAGCATGTGACGCTGTTGCAGTAATTGTTTGCAGTTCCTAATCATCACATTCGGCCTCTAACTATGGAGAGGCGGTTTTAATAGCTCTCTGTTACCCTAGTGCTCACATTTCAATCAGATTCTTGGGGAAATTCATGCCAGAGGCTTAATATTATATAACGGATCATTCAGAGGCCTGAAAAGTTTTGCCTGACAAACTTTTTTTCCAGTAGCTATTTGGAGCTGATGGAAAAGATTCCTTTTTTTGGTCTGTATACTGTTACATAAAGTGCACTGATTGTGCTGGTTGTTTGATACAAAGACAGCATGAAAACAACACGCAAATACTTGTTTAGTCTTTGTATTGAAGAAGTTTATAAATGCACACAATTATCAATGTGCAGGATTTCAGGATTCAGCAAGTTTAAATAGGACAGCAGTATTACTGTGGAGGTAAACACTGCATCTCTCAGCAGGCCATTATTGGAAAAACACATTCAGTGATAGCAAACACAACCGACATTTGGCTTTATTTCAGAGGCTTTGCAGGTGAAATACTAATATAATCACCATAGGGGATTGTACTACACATCAACATTTGTGAAAAATTAATCTGTGAACAGTTTTGAGATCAAGTCAATCAAAATCATATGCATTTAAAAATGTATTTTTATATTTTATATATACAGTAGTGGCCAAAAGTAGCCCGGAGGGGATATTTGTTTTTAATGACCCTACAAGTTCGATATAACATTTAAAAATATGAAGTAAATATTTTGTTTGTGTGTGTGTGTGTGTATATATATATATATATATATATATATATATATATATATATATATATATATATATATATATATATATATATATATATATATATATTAGGGTTGTGCATGTATACGTCCCGAACGGTCACGGTACAGACATCGCAGCACAGTGCACAAAGTCAGATGATGAATTGAGTCAATGGCAGGCAATTCAGACTCCAGAAGGGGGCGCGTGCAGCAATGCAACCACCACAACAGTAAAATACGCAGAAGAAAGAGAACAGGCGATCTATGCATAGAATGTTTACGTGTAATCTCTCAATCAGTGTTTCGACCGCGGCAAGACATCAATAAAACAGCTTGAGAGTAATATCTGACGTAGCATTACATTCACCTCAGGCAAGTCATTTAGTGTCCACAGCATGTTAATTCACTAGAGAAATGAACTCCACAGGGAGTATTTCACTAAATATATGCACTATATTAGCTTATATATTCATTATATTTACTTTACCTGTTATGTCTTAATTATTTAATATGTTTAAATAAATTTGTCATGAAAACAAGTTATGACAGTGACTGTGTAAATGTTCAGAGGCTGTTCAGATCAGTCGTACTATGTAGTCAATCAATTTTGTTTCACTTCAACCTGATCAATTGTGAATTTAAGTTAAAGGTGCCCTAGATTCAAAATTTACTTTGGCATAGTTGAATAATAAGAGTTCAGTATATGGAAAAGACATACATTGAGTTTCAAACTCCATTGCTTTCTCTTTCTTATGTAAATCTCATTTGTTTAAAAGACTTCCAGAAAACACGCGGATCTCAACATAACACCGACTGTTACGTAACAGTCGGGGTGTACGCCCCAATATTTGCATATGCCAGCCCATGTTCAAGGCATTACACAAGGGCAGCCAGTATTAACGTCTGGATCTGTGCACAGCTGAATCATCAGACTAGGTAAGCAAGCAAGAACAACAGCGAAAAATGGCAGATGGAGCAATAATAACTGACATGATCCATGATATCATGATATTTTTAGTGATATTTGTAAATTGTCTTTCTAAATGTTTCGTTAGCATGTTGCTAATGTACTGTTAAATGTGGTTAAAGTTACCATAGTTTATTACTGTATTCACGGAGACAAGAGCCGTCGCTATTTTCATTATTAAACACTTGCAGTCTGTATAATTCATAAACACAACTTCATTCTTTATAAATCTCTCCAACAGTGTGTAATGTTAGCTTTAGCCACGGAGCACAGCCTCAAACTCATTCAGAATCAAATATAAACATCAAAATAAATACTTTACTCACATAATTTGAAGCATGCATACAGTATGCATGACAAACATCTTGTAAAGATCCATTTGAGGGTTATATTAGCTGTGTGAACTTTGCAAATGTGCTGTAATATAGTCGAGAGCTCGTGTGGCAGGGAGCACGTGAATTAAAGGGGCGGCGCGCTGAAAAAATCAATGCATAGTTAATGATGCCCCAAAATAGGCAGTTAAAAAAATTAATTAAAAAAAAGCTGAATTTTGAGCTGAAACTTCACAGACACATTCAGGAGACACCTTAGACTTATATTACATCTTGTGAAAAAGCATTCTTGGGCACCTTTAATGATAATTTAAATGCTAAACAGTTTGTTACATTATATATTTATTATATATGATTTAATTCAGATGTTTGTTATTTACAATTAAATTGATCTATTTAGTTTTGTATGAATGCAGCAAGGGAATTTGCCGCAGTGAAAATATTCAATACAAATGAAAGTGACCCCAAAGCAGGACAGAGTTCAGCTAAAACACACAAAACAACAGCAGCACGTGTTTTTATGCGTGTACTCCGCAAGGAGTTGCCTTTGCATCGCCTTTCCAGTGTGTGTTATTCACGGACCAGTGCCACAGATGACATTTTGCAGGAGGCTCTGGCAGAGAGTCAGCTGTCACTCTTAGGAATGCTGACCTCTCCGTCTGCCCGCTGTACCTGCACTGCACTTCCTCACATACAGGAGAGAGAAGTGACCTGCAGTTACCCGTCCAAATCACTGCAGATGGAGCTCTGCTAACCCTGCTCATGCAGTCAATCGCTTATACCTCACAGCTCTCTCAGAGGAAACCGAACAAAAGATGTCTAGAACATGAGTGCTTGAATAGAAATAACGTTCCAAGCTTTAATCTATGCTAAACACATCCAAAGGATGTCATGCTGAATGTGTTATTTTTAGACAAGATATTTAAGCAATATGTGTTATGAATATCAGCAGGTGTGTTTATATACAAGGAACATTTAATTTTTCTCCTCACCATAGAGGTCACTAAATCCCATCTCAACAATTTGTTCAACATTTTATTATGCTCTTCTGAATGCCTTTAATGTTCACATCAACATTTGTCATCACTCAACAGTTAATTTAAAAAGATAGAATTTGTAGAACAGAGTTTCTAGATATATGTTACAATCTAAAAAAAAAATTAAAAATACTAGGTTAAAAACAACCCAAGTTGGGTTGAAAATGGACAAACCCATTGATTGGGTTGTTTCAACCTATTTTGGGTTAATTTTAAGCCAGCCATATAGTTGTTTTTTTTTTTTTGTTTTTTTTTTTTTTTTTTTACGTTTAACCCAATCGCTGGGTTTGTCCATTTTCAACCTAACTTGTTTTTAAACCAACATTTTTGTATAGTGTACAATTTTGCAGTAAACACACACTGTTTATAAGAAACAGAACATCTAGATTATTTTTTCTGTGATTTGTTTTCAATGATCCATTTGTGATTGTGCCATTATTTAATTTTTTTTTTTTGTATGCCAATATGTTTTGGTATAATCTATTAGAAACACTTTATAATAGATGCTTGAATGAATGATTCAATGACTCACTCATAAAGACGGTCACTTGTTATGATCCTGAGTGAATCTGTGTGCTTAACTGGATCAAATGGAATTGGATGAGTGAATGATTCAATGACTCACTCATAAAGACGGTCACTTGTTATGATCCTGAGTGAATTGAATCAAAAGGAATCGGATGAATGAATGATTCAATGACTCACTCATAAAGAGGGTCACTTGTTATGATCCTGAGTGAATCTGTGTGCTTAACTGGATCAAAAGGAAATCGGATGAATGAATGATTCAATGACTCACTCATAAAGAGAGTCACTTGTTATGATCCTGAGTGAATCTTTGTTCTAAACTGGATCAAAAGGAATCAGATGAATGAAAGATTCAATGACTCACTCATAAAGACGGTCACTTGTTATGATCCTGAGTGTATTGAATCAAAAGGAATCGGATGAATGAATGATTCAATGACTCACTCATAAAGAGAGTCACTTGTTATGATCCTGAGTGTATCTGTGTGCTTAAATGGATCAAAAGGAATCGGATGAATGAATGATTCAATGACTCACTCATAAAGACGGTCACTTGTTTTGATCCTGAGTGAATCTGTGTGCTTAAATGGATCAAAAGGAATCGGATGAATGAATGATTCAATGACTCACTCATAAAGACGGTCACTTGTTATGATCCTGAGTGAATCTGTCTGCTTAACTGGATCAAAAGGAATCGGATGAATGAATGATTCAATGACTCACTCATAAAGACGGTCACTTGTTATGATCCTGAGTGTATTGAATCAAAATGAATCGGATGAATGAATGATTCAATGACTCACTCATAAAGACGGGTCACTTGTTTTGATTCTGAGTGAATCTGTGTGCTTAAGTGGATCAAAAGGAATCGGATGAATGAATGATTCAATGACTCACTCATAAAGACGGTCACTTGTTATGATCCTGAGTGAATCTGTGTTTAAGTGGATCAAAAGGAATCGGATGAATGAATGATTCAATGACTCACTCATAAAGAGAGTCACTTGTTATGATTCTGAGTGAATCTGTGTGCTTAACTTGATCAAAAGGAATCAGATGAATGAATGATTCAATGACTCACTCATAAAGAGAGTCACTTGTTATGATTCTGAGTGAATCTGTGTGCTTAACTTGATCAAAAGGAATCGGATGAATGAATGATTCAATGACTCACTCATAAAGAGAGTCACTTGTTATGATTCTGAGTGAATCTGTGTGCTTAACTTGATCAAAAGGAATCGGATAAATAAATGATTCAATGACTCACTTGTAAAGACGGTCACTTGTTATGATCCTGAGTGTATTGAATCAAAAGGAATCGGATGAATGAATGATTCAATGAATCACTCTTAAAGAGGGTCACTTGTTATGATCCTGAGTGTATCTGTGTGCTTAACTGGATCAAAAGGAATCGAATGAATGAATGATTCAATGACTCACTCATAAAGACGGTCACTTGTTATGATCCTGAGTGTATCTGTGTGCTTAACTGGATCAAAAGGAATCGGATGAATGAATGACTCAATGACTCACTCATAAAGACGGTCACTTGTTATGATCCTGAGTGTATCTGTGTGCTTAACTTGATCAAAAGGAATCGGATGAATGAATGATTCAATGACTCACTCATAAAGACGGTCACTTGTTATGATCCTGAGTGTATCTGTGTGCTTAACTGGATCAAAAGGAATCGGATGAATGAATGACTCAATGACTCACTCATAAAGACGGTCACTTGTTATGATCCTGAGTGTATCTGTGTGCTTAACTGGATCAAAAGGAATCGGATGAATGAATGACTCAATGACTCACTCATAAAGACGGTCACTTGTTATGATCCTGAGTGAATCTGTGTGCTTAACTGGATCAAAAGGAATCGGATGAATGAATGACTCAATGACTCACTCATAAAGACGGTCACTTGTTATGATCCTGAGTGTATCTGTGTGCTTAACTGGATCAAAAGGAATCGGATGAATGAATGACTCAATGACTCACTCATAAAGACGGTCACTTGTTATGATCCTGAGTGTATCTGTGTGCTTAACTTGATCAAAAGGAATCGGATGAATGGATGATTCAATGACTCACTCATAAAGACGGTCACTTGTTATGATCATGAGTGAATCTGTGTGCTTAACTGGATCAAAAGGAATCGGATGAATGAATGACTCAATGACTCACTCATAAAGACGGTCACTTGTTATGATCCTGAGTGTATCTGTGTGCTTAACTGGATCAAAAGGAATCGGATGAATGGATGATTCAATGACTCACTCATAAAGACGGTCACTTGTTATGATCCTGAGTGAATCTGTGTGTTTAACTAGATCAAAAGGAATCGGATGAATGAATGATTCAATGACTCACTTATAAAGATGGTCACTTGTTATGATCCTGAGTGAATCTGTGTGCTTAACTGAATCAAAAGGAATCGGATGAATGAATGATTCAATGACTCACTCATAAAGACGGTCACTTGTTATGATCCTGAGTGAATCTGTGTGCTTAACTGGATCAAAATGAATCGGATGAATGAATGATTCAATGACTCACTCATAAAAAGGGTCACTTGTTATGATCCTGAGTGAACTGAATCAAAAGGAATCGTATGAATGAATGATTCAATGACTCACTCATAAAGAGAGTCACTTTTTATGATCCTGAGTGAATCTGTGTGCTTAACTTGATCAAAAGGAATCGGATGAATGGATGATTCAATGACTCACTCATAAAGACGGTCACTTGTTATGATCCTGAGTGAACTGAATCAAAAGGAATCGTATGAATGAATGATTCAATTACTCACTCATAAAAAGGGTCACTTGTTATGATCCTGAGTGAATCTGTGTGCTTAACTGGATCAAAAGGTATCGGATGAATGAATGATTCAATGACTCACTCATAAGAAGGGTCACTTGTTATGATCCTGAGTGAACTGAATCAAAATGAATCGGATGAATGAATGATTCAATGACTCACTCATAAAGAGAGCCACTTGTTATGTTCCTGAGTGAATCTGTGTGCTTAACTTGATCAAGAGGAATCGGATGAATGGATGATTCAATGAATCACTCATAAAGACGGTCACTTGTTATGATCCTGAGTGAATCTGTGTGCTGAACTGGATCAAAAGGAATCGGATGAATGAATGATTCAATGACTCACTCATAAAGACGGTCACTTGTTATGATCCTGAGTGAATCTGTGTGCTTAACTGGATCAAAAGGTATCGGATGAATGAATGATTCAATGACTCACTCATAAAGAGAGCCACTTGTTATGTTCATGAGTGAACTGAATCAAAAGGAATCGGATGAATGAATGATTCAATGACTCACTCATAAAGACGGTCACTTGTTATGATCCTGAGTGAATCTGTGTGCTTAACTGGATCAAAATGAATCGGATGAATGAATGATTCAATGACTCACTCATAAAAAGGGTCACTTGTTATGATCCTGAGTGAACTGAATCAAAAGGAATCGTATGAATGAATGATTCAATGACTCACTCATAAAGAGAGCCACTTGTTATGTTCCTGAGTGAATCTGTGTGCTTAACTTGATCAAGAGGAATCGGATGAATGGATGATTCAATGACTCACTCATAAAGACGGTCACTTGTTTTGATCCTGAGTGAATTGAATCAAAAGGAATCGGATGAATGAATGATTCCATGATTCACTTGTAAAGACAGTTACAATGTAACTGCAGAAACAGCTTATTTTTGTTACTGTCTGTACTATATCTAAAATGTAACTCAATATTAACTTGCTTATTAGAAACTAATTGTTTTCACACATTTTCAGAAATGTAGATTCCAAAGGCCAGTTTGGTGTCATTTGCTACCAGATATAATTGTTCCAAAATGCAGGTCTTTCAACCTACAATGTGCTGTTTTTCTGGAGCCGGTGCTGGTGTATAATTTAGCTACAGTGAGACGAGCGTCAGCTGAAAGCACCGGAGTGGGAAGAGGAATCTTTTCTGAGTTGAATAATCCAGCTGCAATCTCTGCCATTATGAGGGCCGAGGCCGACAAAAGGATGTGATTTTTACCCTATAGACTGTAATTACTATTGCAGGTTCTCATTGTGCTCCTTCCAGTTAAAACGCAATGTGTCCCAACGCTAATGACTTCTTCCTGATGTGTTCATTCATCCTTTACACTTAGGCAATCTGTTTACCCAATAATTTACTCCATAGCCCACTCACTCTCTCTGCATCTCTGAGAAAGGCACAGGGATTACTGTTCATTGTAGCTGCGTCGAGCCCATCTGTGACCTAGAAAGGTTCTGCAGACCCTTTAAGCTTGCGCTGCTATCTAGTTAAATTGCTTCAGGAGCTGTTGTGGGGTGAGGGCATCGCCTAGGCAAGCTCATTTGAATGATTTTGTTTACCCCAAGGAATGCCTGCGCCGTTGTAAGAGCGAGCCGCGGGAACGGAGGCGGCTGCTTCGATGATTACGCCGCACAACGGACATTATCAGCGAAATTAGCCGTTTTCTGTTTCTGTTAGCAGTTTGTGTTGTACTTGGAGGGGGAAGGTGGAAAGGTGAAGTGTGTAATTTGTGCAACGTAAAAATACTTTCTTCTGCCTGTGTTATATGTGGATAGACGGCCTGACAGCAAGTGGGCTCAAACAATGGATTTAGATGATTTAAAAATGGGACTATGCTGTATTATTATTATTATTAACCTTTATTTAACCACACAAGTCACTTACGAACAAGTTCTTATGTTCAACAACAGTCTGGCAGGAGAGTTAAAAACTCATGAAAGACAAAAATACATTGAAATTAAAGCTGTAAAAAAAAGTGAAATAAGCACACATAACAATATGCATGCATATAAATCAAATATGAGCCAAAACAATCTGTAATATCGGCCAATAACTAATACAGTGTTGACATGCATGCAGAAAACTACTACTAAAATAAACTGTTCATTTCCCAGCATGGGACCAATGAATTAAGATTTGATTTTTACCAGATCAGTTCTAATGACTTAGGCTCCATTTTTAAAGCAGTTAATTTAGAAGTTATCACAAGAATCACTGCTTGTTTGTTTTATCTGTTTGATGACCAATAGCAGATGGGGAGTGTTCAAGAACCCTTTTTATGTTTACATGTACACTTAAAAAAATAAAAAAATAAAAGTTCTTTATTGGCATTACGCTTCTATGAAGAACCTGCAACATCTATGGAACCTTTTTTAATGAACAAAAGATGCTTAATAGTGGGGAAAAAAAGGTGCTTAAGATTATTAAAAGTCTTGATGTTGTTTTAGTGCTCTACTGAATGTTGATTATTTTTCTCATATCTCATATTATATATTCTCCATTATTGCGGATCCTCTCTTCCCTGCACTTCGGTGGTTTCCCAAAAGCATCATTAGCCAACTAACAACGCAATCTCCATCTTTACCAACATAATCCACCGTTTCCCCAAAACCACTGTTCAAATAAACATTCGCAAACTGCATTGCAAACTTGTGTGGTTGAAACGAGCTGTAGTTAGAAGAAGAGTTTCTTGTTTTTGTGACATGTGGACTTAATAAATCCTTATCGTGAGCAAAATAAGAAAGCTGACATCAAGTACAATGTATATCTTTTATTTCATATATATACAAATGTCATTTACATATTTTAGTCAGATTTTAAGCACTGTTTTTGAAGAGTGTGCATGTGTGTACGAGCCCTGGTACGTAAGAACGAGTCTATGATTGAATCTGGAAATAAAGGAAAATAACTGAGGAAAATGAGAATTAGTCCTCAGATGCCATGTCTGTAATTTATAGCAACAAATCTTGAATTAATTTGATCTTAAATGGAACGACACGTTTGCGACAATACGGTTTCGGGAAACATAGTTGATTTGATCAACGATGCATCGTACTATGGTGGTGAAGCAGCGAATTACGTCTCTGTTTAGTTCTTGTCTCTATGAAGCCCCTCCTTCTGAAAAGCACAATGTGCTCTCATTGGTCGGCTGGAGCAGTGTGTTGTGATTGGTGTTTGGGAAATGTCCCGCCCCTTAACTGCCAGGAACCGCAACACAACCAGGCCTCACCCCTTTATTCTGCATATGAATTATTTAAATGAGGAAGATGGAGGCGTTTCAGAAACACTGAAACTGATATATATGCCTTTTTCATGCTCAAACAGCAACATTACACACTAAAGAAAAGTAAAAGGTTCTTTCTGGAACCAAATGAGTTCTTCTATTGCATCACTGCGAAAAAAAACAAAAACTCTCTTTTAGAAACTTTATATTTTAAGAGCGTACGTCTGGTGCCTCTAGTGGCTCAGAAATTACACACTTCACCTTTCAATTGGAATTGGAAATAACTTTTACTGACAGCGCGCTTGTTCCTGTGAGGATGTGCTGCAGTTCCAATTAATATTAAAAATGGCATGAGTCATAACGGACCTAATATTGATAAAATTATGCTCCTCTCTTGGATGACAGGGGTTCGTGAAATGTGTCTAACAGTGCCAGACTATCCGGAAAACATTGATTGAATTAAATCCTGCTTTTGCGGGACGAGTAATCTAGTAAACAAAGCTATCTCATTCAGCCTTGGGCCAGCAATTCATCTCACATCCTCAGCGCCTCAGCGTGTGTTATTAAGATTCCTACCCTTCATCCAGAGACACCATAACATAAGTCACACTGCTCAGGCAATCACATGATTATTACGAACCAGAAATTAGATGCATAGACTGAAAAACAAGGAGGTATAATAAAAGAGGTAGAAAGCCTAGCAGTCATTAATGTCACATGATATGCTGAAACATTTCTGATTATTATCAATGCTGAAAACAGCTGTGGCTTTATATAAACTGTATATGTATGTTCTATAATTTAAGTGGACAAAGACAGACAGGGTAGGATGATGGGAACATTATTAATAACCTGTCACTCAATACTCAATGCCCTTTACCTATTATAAGTTATTTCTGAGCTAATTTATCATTTGATTGGCCTAATACATTTGCCATCTCTCACTACAGAGGTTCTGTGAGGGGTTTCATTCATGTTTCTCAACCTCCTGTTATTTGATGAAGTAGTGCCACTCATCCACAATGTGGGTGGAAAAATATCTTCAAACGATGTCATAAATTAACTCTATCTGACATATAACATATATAATACAAATAACATACAGGCAATTACACGGAGTCAAGCAGTCATATCCCATAAGCGTCTGAGCAAACTCAACAACCGGCTTTTGCAGCACATGCTTAAATATAGTATCAGCCGTTCAGTCAGTGATTACAGATAGAGATGAGAAAAAGTGTCTCAGGCAACTCATCTGTTAAATCAGTGAGCGGATCACGGAAACACAGGCCCTCCTCTGGCTTTCACTGCGGTGTAATCAGGGATTTAGAGCTCCTAATTGCTCCTTTGGAGTCATTGTGCCGGATAAATGAATTAGATTTTTAATCCCTCATGCCAGCAGGGCATTTTCATCTGATCCTTCTGTGTTTATGCCACAAAGTGACAAGAAAACACACCTCAACCAAGAAACCATGTTACTGAAGAACACAGAAGAATGCTTATTCTTAAGGCCACAGGAGTAGCGCTTATTTAGATGTTAACTAGACTAACAGCTGAGGAAAATAACATTGGTCTCATGCTGGGAAAGAAATGTAAAGTTTATTTAGTTTTTTTTCTTTAAATTAATATATATATATATATATATATATATATATATATATATATATATATATATATATATATATATATATATATATATATATAAAACATCCCAATTTCATTGTGCGTGCTTACCTTAAGTTAACGATTTCATAATATTAGAATCTTTTGCAAATCTCAAAATGAATATCCATGTTTCATACTGAGCATGTCTAAATACTTATGTGATGCCTGAAATCACTTGTATTTTATTTTATTGTATTTTATTTCATTATTTTATTTTATTTTGTGGTCTAAAAAAACAATTATTGGTTATCTGCCATGACATAACAATAATTATTGCCTTGTTGGTATCGGCAATAATTTTATCTCAGGTCAATTTAAAAACCTTTTTTATTTTTTTTAGTCGAGCAGTGTTTTTTAATAAAGACAATGATGGATGGATGATGGATGGATGGATGGATGGATGGATGGATGGATGGATGGATGGATGGATGGATGGATGGATGGATGGATGGATGGATGGATGGATGGATGGATGGATGATGGATGGATGGATGGATGGATGGATGGATGGATGGATGGATGGATGGATGGATGGATGGATGGATGGAATGATAGAGTGATAGACAGAATGATAGAACAATAGATAGATAGATGATTGATTGATCAATAGAATGATAGAATGAGAGAACGATGGATGATGGATGGATGGATGGAATGATAGAGTGATAGACAGAAAGATAGAATGAAAGATAGACAGATAGACAGACAGATTGATCAATAGAATGATAGAATGATAGAACGATGGATGATGGATGGATGGATGGATGGATGGATGGATGGATGGATGGATGGATGGATGGATGGATGGATGGATGGATGGATGGATGGATGGATGGAATGACAGAGTGATAGACAAAATGATAGAATGATAGATAAATAGAACAATAGAATGATAGAACAATAGATAGATAGATAATTGATTGATTGATCAATAGAATGATAGAATGAGAGAACGATGGATGGATGGATGGATGGATGGATGGATGGATGGATGGATGGATGGATGGATGGATGGATGGATGGAATGATAGATAGATAGATAGATAGATAGATAGATAGATAGATAGATAGATAGATAGATAGATAGATAGATAGATAGATAGATAGATAGATAGATAGATAGATAGATAGATAGATAGATAGATAGATAGATAGATAGAGCGAGCCCCCGCTGGGAATCACAAAATAATTGTGGAGATTAATTTCATATACTGACACTTCCATCGAATATTGTGTTGGACAACGAGGGCCCTGTGAGTCAACTCAATTCCATTTTTGTTCAAACAGTTTAATGAAATGAATTATAATCCTAGGATCACTTCAGCGCTCTCAAAGAGGAACTGAAGTTGACCAAAGTTAAATTAGACTGACCTTCAAGGTGATGCTAATGCATCTTTGATGATCAAGGAACACAAACCCATTATTTCATCATCGTCTGTCTCTCTCTTGCAGGTGGTGGGTCAGATCGACAAACTCACATCTGATTTCGACTTCGACCTGGAGCCGGACGACTGGACGGTGGCGACGGCGAGCAGCACTTCGAGCAGCGAGCGTGGCCTGGGTGAGGCCTTCAGATTGGACTTCCTCGGCCAGGACATGCTCTCAGACAGCTGGGACTTCTGCAACTTCTTGGAGGCGTCCAACGCAGCGAACCGGAAAGCACACAGGGAGGAGACGGACGAGGGCCAGGGGAGGCCGTCATCGTCCACGCCTACACCCGCCACCGCCAGCGTCTACTCGCAGATGAACGGGGGTCTCCCCGTCCCCAACGGACCTTTAATCATCACGCCAGACTCCTCCAGCGAAGAGGCGTCCAGCTCCACGCACAGCCAGAAAACCTCCCGCACGTCCGGGACCAGAGAGCGGGTCCGCTTCAGCGACAAGATCCTCTACCACGCCTTGTGCTGCGATGACGACGAAGACGAGGTGGACGACGGCGGCGAGGAGGACGATAAAGGCGACTGCGGGACCCCGGACACGGATAGTGAGCCCAGTCCGCTGGCTTGTTCGCCGATCCCGCCGCTGTCCTCCTCCGATCACCCGCCGGGACTCTACAACTGTCGGGAAACGGCGTCTGCGGACCCCTCGCCCGTGAAGGTGCCGGTAACGGGCTCTCACACACTACCCAGGAAAGGTCTTCTCAACCCGGGCTGCCGGAAAAAACTGTTACGGAATAGCAGCACACAAACGGTTTCGGATAAGAGCACTCAGACTGTCCTGCCATACGTCTCCGCCAAACAGAAAAGCAAGGACCTCTGAGAGAACGGACGACTTTGCATATACAAAACAAGAACTGAGACAGGATTACAAAGAACTATATACTATTTAATATTAAATACATAGATAATAGATTAAAAAAAAAAAAAAAAAAAAAAAAAAAAATAAATGAATTACTAAATAAATTATATATGGGAAAATTTCAAGACTTGCTAAAGTCATTTTATGACTATTGCTCATATTCAAAGAGGTTTGTCATGCATGAATCACTCTCGTCCCTTCATACATTATCAGAGCTTTGTTTATTAATACGATTTATTAACATCAAGAGTTCATACGACAACTATAGTAGTTAGGAAAGTTTTAAGCATTAGTGATTTTTTTTAATGTTTTTGAAATCTCTTTTTTCTAAAGTCTCTTCTGCTCATCAAAGCTGCATTTATTTGATCAAAAATACATCCAAAGTTTATTCCCGTGAGGCAAAGTTGAATATTTTTTTTTCATATTGTTGAAACCATCATACATTACTATTCAAATGATTGGGGTGAGTAGGATTTAAAACAGCAACAACAACAAAAAACACCATCGAGTATTTCCAAAAATAAATGACTGACTTTTGTGTAACACAAAATGAGATGTTTTGTTTAATATAATTAAAGCACATCCTGATCTGGGGCCGGACTCATGAAAATCTATAAAGTTCATAAAAAGTTCTCAAATAGTTTCTTTAAAAAAAAAAAAAAAAAAAAAAAAAACATCTTATTTTGTCCTTAAGAAGAAAAGGACAGCTGGGTCATTCTGTGTCAAATCAACCAGAGGTCCCCTGCTCAAATTTTTGATTTTGTTCAATTTGTTTCTGTAGAAAGACAAACGTAAATAGTGATGAAAGCCAAAATATTAAATGTCACAGATGTATATTTTCTTAGTAATCCACTGTTTTGTAGAGGGGGTCAAAATGACCATTTTCACCTGAGATTTGGAGCCAATTTACAGGGGTGTAAAAATGCCTCCAGAAAGATGGCAGCATCATTATTTTATTTTTACACAGAGATTGATAGGTCTATTAGTAAAATCTGTTGTCTTTTGGTATCTTTGTTTCATTATATGCCAACGGTGGCAGTTCAAAAATGGGCAAAAAGCACTTCTTGTGTTTTTTGCATCAAGTTTGCATGCCTGTAACTCAAGAAGTATTAAGGATATCTTAATATTCTTTTAGATTCTGGTTCTTAACAAACTTTCCATTTGGTATCTTCATTTTAAAGGCCCTCAATTGTTCAATCCCAGAGATATGGAGATCTCAATGTGGCTCTATGAGTAAATTGGTAAATTGTGCACTTTTTCATTGGTCAAAAACCAAATGTGGGTCACTTTGCATACAGCTGATACTTTTTCTTTTAAAGAGGAATATCTGAAGAACAAATAATGTAAACTATAAAACTATAACTGTAATTTTTTCTATCATTTCAATTGAGTGCATAAATATTCCTTTTCCAAAGTTTCCATCCCTGTCACTCAAGAAGTATTCAAGATATCTTAATATTCTTCTAGATTCTCCTTCTTGATAAAGTTTATTTTTGTAATTTTTATTTTCAATACCCTATATAGTTCAGTAGAAAGCAGCTCCATGTTCAAATCGTTGAATTCTACCCATTTCCAGTGACCGAAAACCAAATTTAGTTCACTTTGCACACAGCTGATACTTATTGGATTTAAACTAGAAATGTATCTTGTTTACCTCTATAAATATACATCTATGACATTTAATATTTTGTCTTTCATCACTATTCATGTTTGTCTTTCTACAGAAAAAAATAGAATTTTCCAAAATTTGGTTAATTTGACATGGAATGATCCAGCTTTTCTCTTTAGAAAGAAAAAAGATTAAAACATTTTTTTAAAAAAACGTTTTGGGAATACAAAATATTCTTAACTTTATTCTTAGGTTAGGAAATAAGAAAATAGCAATAAAAAATGATTTTATTCTTTTATTCAGCAAGGATGCATTAAATTGATCAAAAGTAAAGACATTTATAATGTTACAATGTGAAGATTTCTATTTCAAATAAACGCTGTTCTTTTGAACTTTCTATTCATCAAAGAATCCTGTAAACAATGTATCACGGTTTCCACAAAAATATGTGTTATACGTTGCCTTAATCAAAAATGTTCATTAACTTCAGCATTGCGTGATACTATTTCAAAGTGATTTCCGTCATTTTGACAGGTAATAAATTGTATTTACTGTGAAAACAAACCTGGAAAGAGACGTGAGGATTTGAGGAGAAAAACAAAAGATTCTTCATGCATTCCAGTGAATTATTAATAGGATATATTGTAAATTAAATCAGGAGAACAGACCACAAATATGCAGCATATGTTGTCCTTTTTCCTACTATTACAGAAAAATGCAAAAGAAAATAATCACGAGGAAAAGAACGCAGCGACTGAAAAGAGCTCTTGCCATAGATATTCTTGTTATAACATGTGTTATTCTCATGATGTCTAAAAATAAAACATGAAGGAAAACCGACGGCTCAGTCAGTCAAACTGACCTATAGGCTTTATTAGTAGTTTCACTCTTTTTGAATGGAAGTTCCCCAAACCACCCTTAATTCAAAACAGGAATGATTTTTGATCAAATAAATGCAGTCTTGGTGAGCAGAAGAGATTTCTTACATTTATTAAAAAAAAAAAAAAAAAAATCTTAATCTTAATTATTTGAATGGAAGTGTAGGTGCGTTTGTCTCTACAGATGGTAGTCAGCTAAACCTGTATTTGAGGATCATACCCACAGTTCAGAGCCTTTGGTTTGGACGGATGAGGGAAGCGATAAAAACAGCCATATTTTGAAGTGCCTGCTTTCCTCTCTGACATTTACACTGCTTCTCTTGCCTCTTTCCTCTCGGCGGGGAGGTCGGGGTCGTTGGGGGTGACGACTTGAAACTCGGCGCACAAAGCCGAGATGCGAAAGGTTATGTCTCCCCATTCTTGTGCCCAGTGGGGATTGTGAACTCAATAGTGCTGTGTTTTATTCAAAGAGATGTTGCCAATAGCACAGCTGATCGATCCTCGGCGAGGAGGGCGTCCGTGCTCAGTCCTCGTCTCCCGGCTTTGAGGGTCTTTAACAAAAACCTGCCTCTCTGTTAGAGCTTTTGGTATTTACTCTACAGTGCAAAAACAATCCTGTGGTGGGAAAAAATGTGTGAGTGGGAGGAACAGAGAGAGAGAGAGAGAGAAATTATACATTAGAGAAAATGGAAAGGCAAATGAAGGGCAAAGTAGCCCAGCAAAATGAGTGTTTGAAGACAGATTGTTCTTAATTACCCCCTCAGCGTAATCATTTACTCGGATTCATCTCCCGTGGGAGTAGAGACGGTCAGACCGATAGATACCGAACGACCGGCTCGCTCTGCAAACTTCCGTCTAATGGCCTTCCAAACACACTTCTTCCATTTTCAAGACAAGACGTTCATCTTGTGAAACCTGAAGGTGGGTCATGAGGTCAGATTGTGGAATAAAATCAAGCACACTGACTGATGACAATTGGTGTAAATCAGAGAGGATTCTATAAGCTAGTGGTTCCCAAACTGGGGAACGTGAGCAAAATGCTGAGTTTTGCTGTTCATTTAATTCTACCCCACCTTAAAATAGCATTAAAACTGAGCATGTATTTCTAACAGGCAAAATGCCACTTCTAGTGTAAAAACAGGAAAATGGTAGTGCCGTAAAAGGTCAAATGCATGACATCCAATCAAATTACCTCATCTTTTTGCGGTCAAAACTGATTGCATATGACAGGTTGTGTAGAGCCTCACGATACATTACTGCCGTTCTCAACGACAAACCTTTGTAAAAGTGGGGTTTTAGCACTTAACAGCATGAAGAACAAATGCAGACTGTGCATAGAGATTAAAACTCAAACTCTCATCAATACAGAAACATACCCTGTGTGAGTTCTTGTTTTAATGTTGATAATATATTATGCAAGCAAGAATGCAATTTTTTTACCGAATAGCCACACGATTGCAAATGTGACATTGATTTTACACAACAGTTCAACAAACAAAAAGGTAATATTAAGTGATGTACATCTTAAACAGTATTTTTTGCTCTATTTTGCAACTAAATAATAGTTTCAAATAGTGTTGTAGTCAAGACCACCTAATCTGAGACCAAATCAAGACCGAGACCAGCCCTCCTTAAATTCATAAAAATCCACATAACCGCCTGAGAAATTCCTTAGTTTTAATAAATACATATAATTAGGATAAGACACTATATCTGTTACCAATTTAGACAAAATTCAAACAAAATTCATCTTGTTTGTATAAAAGCATTATCATGTTTGCAATCATGCTCGATGTTGTGATATTGCTTAATTATATCACATGATATCATATAAAAATCCAGTACTTTTTTTGCAACAATACCCTGAATTTTGTGAGCATTTCTATTAATTTTGGTGACATTTTTGACACAATTTCTCATTAATTTCTGAACCGGCACAATGAATAAATCAAATTTGAAATAAGTTATTGATTGCAACTGAAGCATTAAGTTTTACATCCAATCACATTAGTGATATTAATCAATAAATCAGACAATGCACTGATTATTTAGTGATATCCCAGCAGTTGTGGTCTTGTCTGGCCTCGAGTACTTCAACACTAGTTCCAATGAAAGCCACAGCAGAACTGCAACACACAGCGGTGTTTCGTTAATAAACGAATCTGTGGCTTTGAAAGTATCGGGAGAGTCAATTATCCAATGACTCATTAATACAGCCACTTGATTCCTTATTGAATGAATGAATGAATGAATGAATGAATGAATGAATGAATGAATGAATGAATGAATGAATGAATGAATGAATGACTCGATGACTCATTACTCGTTACTTGCCACCACATATTGGCGGTTTTTGTTTAATATTTAAAAATGTCACTTAATTATTAGCATCATTTCATATTTCCCTACTGATCTTTTGTTTTCTTATTTAAAACATTATCTCATTATTTATGCCATTACATTATCGATTTAGTTAATTTTTTTACTTTATTCATTATATGAATAATTAAATTAATGTATTTTTTTAAAAATGACATAAAACTCATATAATAGGGTGACACATGTAATAGGGTTAAAAAAAAAATTGCCTTTATAAAGGTAAAAAAACTAACCAAAAAAATATTTACTAACAGAAGTCACTCTAAAATGTTTGGGAACCACTGCTATAGGCTGTTATGCTCAAATGTCATTCTGTGTCACTCAAAAACTTCTTCTTTAATGTTACAGAGGCAGATGAACTGTGTCCAGAGGAAAGTTTCTGCCGAGAGCTAAAGAGAACGAAAGGTTATTATTATGTTATAATAAGTTATTATGTCTTTTCATAAATAATTGTAACCAAAGTTAAAATGCATTATAACATTTGCAGATTCCTCGTGACACCTGAAATCGGTTGTTTGTCATGTAATTTTTTTGCATTAAACTTTATAAAGGTGTAATAATGAATAGATAAATATTATAACTGTGGTTACAATTATTTGTGAGATCATACAATGCATTATAAGGTGCATTACAAGGCATTATTAATGCATTAAATATACTTTTATTATGTATCATATATAAAGACTTTAAGTAAAGTGTTAACAAAAAATTCAGTAACTTGGCATTTGCCACCACTGACACACACACACACACACACACACACACACACACACACGCGCACACGCACACACACATATATATAAATATGATATTTGATCAAAAGTTACAGTAGACATTTATAAGTTTTAAATAGATTTCTTTCAAGTAAATGCCGTTCTTTTGATCTTGAATCTAATCATTAAATAATCATGAAAAAAAAAATCACAAATTATTAATGTTTAATTTTAAAATATATTACAATAGAAAACAGCTATTTTTCACAATATTGTTAAAGTTTTTACTGTATTTTGATCAAATAAATGTATCCTTGGTGAGCAGAACAGACTTCTTAAAAAAAAAAAAAAAACTTTGATCATTATATATATATATATATAGCTGTGTTTAATTTGTATTAACTATGGTATTTTGGTGAATTTTGGATTTCAATTATTGTAAAACATTATTATGAAGGAATCAGTATAGTTTTTTTTTTTTTTTTTTTGTATTGCAGTGGAGAAACTGAAGACAATCATGAAATAATCTTCAAGCAATGGCAGTAAACAGACACGGCTCACGTCTGGGCTCATGCTGGCAAACTGAGCTCGACATTTTGTGCACATTTTCATTCATCTTGTGTGTTTAATGTTGGTGAGGCTTTGTGGTGAAGGACGCATTGAATAACAATCAAAGGATCACACCCCGCTGCTCCATCTGCCATTTCCTCCAGTTAGATTGAAGACCAACAGGTCATCAGACACATTAACATAAACAAGCAAAGCACGGCTGCGAGAAAAAGCTATCTATCAGGAGAAAAACAAACCTTTACAGCTGATCTCTCTTTCCTTTTTTCTGCCTAGTCTTGTTCTCTTGTATGGCACTCAAAGGGCTGAAACGCTGCGAGTGAAGCTTCCTCTCGGTTTTTACTAACATGCCATTAGCTGATCAGATCGGCATCGACAGCTTTGTCTTTTAATGAACAAGCTCATGTTGGTAATTGAAGCGATCCAGTACAGAGCCGATCTGACTATGGAGCTTTTGCTCCCTGAAGTGAAGCACATGGATGAGTTTGTTTTAAACTGGGCTGTATGATTTTTTCAATTATTGTGTGTGCATGTGTGTGTAAAAACTGACTAGATCTTCTCCAGTAGAGCGCCAGTCTGCCCACCAACAAACAAGTTCAGTGGGGAGCTAGGGGGATTATTTAGCCAATTAAAGAGGATAATGAAGTGGATTTGCTGATACAGTCTTATTGGAGACTGCAGTCCAAGAGACGGGAACTAATAAGCCTTCAATCTGAGAGGGAGGAAGAAGAGTGGAGAACATTTTTAACTACTAGAAGACAGCATCTCAAACTTGAGCATTGTACTGCCTCCAGGCCATCATTACATTGTCCCTAAACTGAACAGGGACATTTCATTAGTTTAAGACTTTTGTTAAATGTTTATTTCTGGGTGCGTCAGGGGAAAACACTCCTGCACCCGACGTCTACATGCGCTCTGGACGGTCTCTGTATAGTCAGAGGTTAGCGATAATTAAACATTTTTGGTCATTTACTGGATTTTAAAAGCTTTGATGAATAATTTAACATGGTTTCTGTCATTTGCACAGATAAAAAATAAAATAAGTCATCCCTACTTAACCCTGTACAGCCTGACATATAAACTAATAGTCAGAAAAGTCGTTCTTCTTTTTTTTTAATGGAACAGTTTACTGAACCTTTAGAAGAACTATATGAACAAGAAGCTCATTTTATAAAAAAAAATGATGCTGATATTTATATGGCCAAAAAAATTCTGATTGCCTGTAGTTTTAAAATGTTTATAATGCAATGCAATACAATGATGATTAAGAGATGAACAAATAAACTTTTCTCAAAAGCCTGATGATCATATTTGATATTCACATTTTAACATGATTTTTTTTTATTATCAAGTAAACCTTAGTTCCTTCAGTCCAGTAAGTGTTCATCTTGAAATGTTACTAACAATATAAAAGATATTCTAACATTTAAATCAGTAAAGATTTCACAGCAAAAAGACTTAAGAAGCATGAGCTGAAGGTGAGCGTTTGTACAATTATCCTAAAAGGTATACTTGCTAAAAATGTCTAAACTATCAATTAGACAACAGAAGGCATGTGTGCAACAGGTTTATCAGCAAAGTTTTGATCATGTTGATAATTCAGAGGCCTTATAATTGCATCTATCAAACATAATACAGTAGCTTTATAGGTTAAGAAACAGTAAAGGATTGTAAAAGGGATGAAATAAAATGTGAGCGATATGATCGAGGAAGTACATATTTTAAAAGCTGTTAAGCGGGAAAATTCATGGAATATTAATTAAAAAATAGGGTGACCAGATTGCTAAACCACACTATCTGTTCATTTTTCATTTCATTAAAATAAATACGCAGAAAATGCACAGCACTTTGGGAGACTAAAAGAGCTCTTGCCACAGAACTTCGTATGATACTGTATGGATGTCACATTAATAATGATACAAAAAAAAAAAATAAAGCATGATTAAAGATGGAAAAATTACACCTCATCTATGTGATGGATAATTGCTTGTAGCACAACCTCTGTGGTATATATTACTTGTGTAGATGTACATATTAAAGGCGGCCAGACCTTGCATTTTGACAATCTAATATTCGCTCATCATCTCGTTACCCAAAATCACTTCACTCTTTTGTGCTTATTTTTATACTCTCTGTTTTTAAATGCAAGAAATATGACAAAACAAGGGCGCTCACTCCTCCACAGTGTTTTAGTGAATGGAGACAGATGTATATTCTGGTGGCAAATAAGGGTCCATAAGGAAGAAAGCTCAATACAGTCACACTGATTACTAAGAATTGGCTCACTCGGGGAAGCTACTCAGACTTGATTTGTTTCATCTCTGTCATTTACTTCCAGCCGCAACCAGAACAAACTATTTCTCTTCCCTAAACCTTTCTAATATTTTCTCTCTCCAAAGTGGTTGGTGTGATTTTTATTCATGTGTGATTTTTGTCTGTGGAAACATCTTTGATGTTCCAGTGAAGGCGACTAAATAGACAATGTAGCACTGACCCCTGACTAACATCTTGTCGCTCCTATTTGTAAAAGTAGTTACTATGCCTACTGCAGGTGCATTAAACATCACATTTAAACAGGGAAAAAAAGATTATATGATAAGAAATAACCAAGGGGGATTTCATCAAACCAAGGGGGGATTTCATCTGTGGCATATCATATCAGTAATCATATCTACAAAAACCTGAGATACATTGATGTATTATAATTAGGTCTACCAACATGTAAAACATGGCTTTGGCAAACACTATTTAAATTTGTATTTTATACTAAATCTATATTACAGTACCATATGCAATCATTATGATTAGAAAATATGTATTAAAGTAGAGGTTTTTCATGAAATGTTTAAATAATTTAATACTAAGAATGTATTCTGAGAGCTTATGTGCACATTAGTTTTGTAGTCAAGACCACCTAAACCGATACCGAAAAGTCAAGACTGAAACCAGTGTGTGTTGAGACCAAAACATGACCAAGTCTAGCATGTGTAGAGATCAAGTTGAATCCAAGACCAGCGTGTATTGAGACGAAGACAAGACCAAGACAAGGCCAGCATGTGTTTAGTCCAAGACAAGATCAAGACCAGCATGTGTTTAGACCAAGACAAGACCAACACCAGCATGTGTTTAGACCAAGACAAGACTGAGATCAGTGTTTGTTTAGGCCAAAACAAGATCAAGACCAACATGTGTTGAGACCAAGACAAGACCAACACCAGCATGTGTTTAGACCAAGACAAGACTGAGATCAGTGTTTGTTTAGGCCAAAACAAGATCAAGACCAACATGTGTTGAGACCAAGACAAGACCAACACCAGCATGTGTTTAGACCAAGACAAGACTGAGATCAGTGTTTGTTTAGGCCAAAACAAGATCAAGACCAACATGTGTTGAGACCAAGACAAGACCAACACCAGCATGTGTTTAGACCAAGACAAGACAGAGATCAGTGTTTGTTTAGGCCAAAACAAGATCAAGACCAACATGTGTTTAGACCAAGACAAGACCAACACCAGCATGTGTTTAGACCAAGACAAGACTGAGATCAGTGTTTGTTTAGGCCAAAACAAGATCAAGACCAGCATGTGTTTAGACCAAGACAAGACAGAGATCAGTGTTTGTTTAGGCCAAAACAAGATCAAGACCAACATGTGTTGAGACCAAGACAAGACCAACACCAGCATGTGTTTAGACCAAGACAAGACTGAGATCAGTGTTTGTTTAGGCCAAAACAAGATCAAGACCAGCATGTGTTTAGACCAAGACAAGACTGAGACCAACATGTGTTGAGACCAAGACAAGACCAACACCAGCATGTGTTTAGACCAAGACAAGACTGAGATCAGTGTTTGTTTAGGCCAAAACAAGATCAAGACCAGCATGTGTTTAGACCAAGACAAGACAGAGATCAGTGTTTGTTTAGGCCAAAACAAGATCAAGACCAACATGTGTTGAGACCAAGACAAGACCAACACCAGCATGTGTTTAGACCAAGACAAGACTGAGATCAGTGTTTGTTTAGGCCAAAACAAGATCAAGACCAGCATGTGTTTAGACCAAGACAAGACTGAGACCAACATGTGTTGAGACCAAGACAAGACCAACACCAGCATGTGTTTAGACCAAGACAAGACTGAGACCAGCGCGTGTTGAGACCAAGACAAGACCAACACCAGCATGTGTTTAGACCAAGACAAGACTGAGACCAACATGTGTTGAGACCAAGACAAGACCAACACCAGCATGTGTTTAGACCAAGACAAGACTGAGACCAACATGTGTTGAGACCAAGACAAGACCAACACCAGCATGTGTTTAGACCAAGACAAGACTGAGACCAGCGCGTGTTGAGACCAAGACAAGACCAACACCAGCATGTGTTTAGACCAAGACAAGACTGAGACCAGCGCGTGTTGAGACCAAGACAAAACCAACACCAGCATGTGTTTAGACCAAGACAAAACCAACACCAGCATGTGTTTAGACCAAGACAAGACAGAGATCAGTGTTTGTTTAGGCCAAAACAAGATCAAGACCAGCATGTGTTTAGACCAAGACAAGACTGAGACCAGTGTGTGTTGAGACCAAGGCAATTATGATACAGTTTGTGATAACATTCACTAAACGTTTTAATTGTGCACCTGCTAGAAAACTGAGATGTGGGATGTGATTCTCTGGAGAAAGTGATTGATTTGCAGCAAAGCATTTGAGGTCCTGAACCAGACAAAGAGGTAACAAGATTCAAGGTACTCCTCTGTGTGCTTGGTTTGATGTATACAGTATGACTGCCAACACTTACAGAGGGACACAAGGTCAAATACAGCTTCACTCAAACACTAGCATGATTTTGTGTGACTGATGATAAGTAGATAAATGTCTAATAAGACTGTCAGAACATGTGGAAGATGAGCTCAGGTAAGTTAATCTCCATACCTATCTTAAATCTCTACCTAAATTTAGCTGCAAAGATAAAAAATAAGACTCCAAACACAATGGCCGAGTCATTTCATGCTCTTCGCTTCTGGGAATTGAGGTCACTTGAAGCACAGCGTCTGAACAGAAACACTTTTTGCTTGGAAAGATGTTGGTTTGGGAAAAATCTAATGCTTGATGTGTCTTGCAACCACTTTTCTGACAGAACACAATAAGGTTGAAAGAAAACACAACGTTATTATTTTCCTTTTAAGTGTATACAACATTGTCAGCTTGTCAGCACTTCAGTGGCAATCACAGGTTAGGGTCAGCAGGGCACAAATCTGCTGACAGTGAGTTCAGCATGTAAATGAAAGCTAAACAGATCAAAATGTCTGCAATATAAAAAGTTGATGCAGAAAAGAGCCAGAAACATATTTTATGGATGGATGGGTGGATTGGACAAAGATGTGTGTGTGTGTGTGTATATATATATATATATATATATATAAAGTATATTGATATTTATTGGTTAATGTACTGCACACAAAGACAGACGATAGATAGATAGATAGATAGATAGATAGATAGATAGATAGATAGATAGATAGATAGATAGATAGATAGATAGATAGATAGATAGATAGATAGATAGATAGATAGATAGATAGATAGATAGATAGATAGATAGATAGATAGATAGATAGATAGATAGATAGGTAGGTAGGTAGGTAGGTAGGTAGGTAGGTAGGTAGGTAGGTAGGTAGGTAGGTAGGTAGGTGCGTGCGCGTTGCATCAGGATGCACTATGGGAAGAAGGCAAGCCGGCAGAGGCAGTGTGATGCTTTGGGCAATGTTCTGCTGGGAAACCTTGTGTCTTGACATCCATGTGGATGTTAATTTGACACCTAAGCATTGTTGCAGACCATGTACAACCTTTCATGGAAATGGTATTCCCTGGTGGCTGTGGCCTCTTTCAGCAGGATAATGCTCCTGACACAAAGCAAAAATGGTTCAGGAATGGTTTGAAGAGCACAACAACAAGTTTGATTCCCCAGATCTCAATCCAATCGAGCATTTGTGGGATGTGCTGAACAAACAAGTCCGATCCATGGAGGAACCACCTCACAACTTACAGGACTTAAAGGATCTGCTGCTAGCATCTTGGTCCAGATACCACAGCACACCTTCAGGGGTCTAGAGGAGTCCATGCCTCCACGGGTCAGGACTGTTTTGGCAGAAAATTGGGACTAAAACAACATTAGGAAGGTGGTTATAATATTATGCCTGATTGGTGTATAGTATGTCTAGGGTATGTCAATGGGGCTGTGAGAAATTTTGTGTAATTTATTTATTTTTTCTTCTGGTATCTGACTAAAAGAAAAAGCTGGGATAATGAAGGGCGGTGAACGCTAGCACAGGTTAATTATGAGCTAGAAAGTATGTGGTGGACCATACTATGAATTTGTTTAATCAGCAAAATCCACCCACATGTTTCCTGAGGTGAATTTTCAGGACCACAGGAGCAAATCATTTTGAAGCTGATCTAGTTCACATTACTTTAATGTTTTATTTGCTGAAATCCTTTTGCAGTTTTTATTTTATTCTAGTGCACCATTCTCTTGTTTTGCATGCGAACAAATTAGTTTTGCCTATGTAGTATATTGTAAAATGTTGTTGATAACTGTTATTGTGCATGCTGTCTAATAGCATACTAGCACTCTGTCATCCAGTATGCAGTTCAGTCTTCACAGGGGTTAAACCTTTATGGACAGCAGAGGTTTATTTTCTGAATAATGTAGGGCCTTATGATTTCCACAGTGCAGAAAATGTGGATGGAATCACAGAATATAGTTATAAAAAAGGCCAAAATAAAAGTTTGGTTTAACTTGAAGAAATTATTACAGAAATATATTACAGTATCATAAAGTAGAATGTACTCAAAGTGATACTAATAATAATACAACTTATGTATTTATTTGATCACCACCGTTTTTGATAATAAACTTAAAACCATAAAAGCAGTATTAAAAAAAGTATTAAACCATAAAGCACAGGATCCACAAAAAAAATTAAACAGAGAAACACATTTCCTATTATTGTTAAAATTTAAAATTATGCATTAAATTGTTAAGGCTTAATGAATTCAATTAATTAGACATGCTTTTTTTTGCTTTTTAAAAAAATTAAACAAAGTCTGGGAAAAATAAAATGGAATTTGGGAACAAACTAAACAGATTTCATTGGCACCAATAATGTAACCAGAATGGCATTTTTCGTCATGTTTTGTTGGTTTATATTTACGATGAGCTGAAAACTGAAGGTGGAAGTGTCAGTATGAAGACTCATCACCGCCCGACTGAGTCCTGATAACTCGACTCGAGAGTCGCCAGCCTCCCACCATCACAGCAAGGCAAGTCCTCTCACTGTCTGTATCAAGGCCACATTTTGAGTAGACTCAATCAATATTATTTCTCTCAAAAATCAGGCAATAATGATTCTCTGGACTTCCTGTTGTTCAATCACTCCTAAGGCGCTCGAGAGCATCCATTCGAGTGTCTGTGGAATTGCTGCTGAGTTTTTCTCTAATGCCATGCTTGGGATCTTGGTTTATTGGCCGGTTCGAAAGTACTTCAGTTCTATTCATAAAAGGACGTGCCAAGATCCTGTCATCGTGAAGAAGTGGAGAGCTAAAAATGAACTTTAGTGCAGGACTACTAGCAGTCCTTTAAAAAAGTCCACAGGTCCACAAATCTGTCCGCTCTTAATAGAGAGGAGGGACTGTTTTATTCAATTGATCGCTCACAATGGCCCAGTGCTGCTTATTCCTTGAGCTATATAGCTTTTATATGAGCTTTTTGTATCAATATCTAAATATTATAAACCAATATTGTGTAAATGCTTTGTAGAAAAATACACATAAATATGCAGTGAAATGAAAAAATGAATTGAATGTGCACTTATAGTATCTTATTTATTTAATCTTAATATTTGTATAAAATACTGTACTTGCAGATAATATAATATTAATGAAATAAAAGGCCACTTAAGCTTATTTTCACAACTATTTCTTAGCACATATTAAATAATCATTTTAATACTCTTTTGTCATGTTTTAAAGAAGTACACTTATTTTGATGTGTCGACTAACATACTAAAACACATGTAAAGTACTTGATTATAATTTTAACTGTAGTACATTATTAAAGTTAATATATTTTAAATCTTCTAAATTGCAATGTCATCATTACAAATGTGTAATTATCCAAGTACATGACATACAATATTCATTAGAGATGACGTCAAAGTATATCCTGGTTTACCATAAATATTCATCAATACACTTTAACCATATTTCAGTGACAACAGAATTATGAAACCGACATAAAGATGTACTGAAGTCCTACTTAAGTGAGTCAAAAAGCACTCTAAAGTTTAACTAATTATGTAAATGTAAACTATAGTACATTTTCATTGTAAATAGTATGCAGTTATGGGTCTGAAAACACTAAGTATTCTTTTTAAAGTATCTTTTCACAAAGGTGGTGCATAATCTTTCTATAAACCTCCATCCATCCCGCTGTCTTTTGTCCCATAGTATTCTTCTTATTTTATAACAGAATGTATGGAACTTGGCTATGGAATATATTTCTGCATAATTAATCCCGTTCCTCACTTAGGTTTTAAAAGCCAATGGTCTGTTTCACAACTTTCTACGACACTAAACAGGCAATTAGTCACAGCCAAATCATTTTTCATACGTTTTATGGATATGTCCAGAACGCACTAGAGCTCTCAAGGGGTCCATTTTTACAGCAGCCCACCCGCCGGCCCGTCTCCCCATGGTATTACGCCATTCCTCATCATTAACATTCTCTAGGTGTGAGAAACAAGCCTGAGAGATGCTATCAGTCGCTTCAAAGAGATGTGATAATGTTGCAATCCATGCTCTTACTGTATGACCATCTTAACTTCACCTCGTATGCTATTTTACATCAGAGTACCGTTCGTTTCACAAATCAGCACATGATATCACTTGTTATGAAGCACATGCATTGTTATTGTTATGCACACAAATGAACGCTGGAGACCAGAAACGCAAGCTCATGTGGAACTCTGACCTGCAACACGTTTGACCTCTTGGCAGAGTTTAAATAAAGCTGTCTTTAAAAAAAGCTGCCTGGTTTGCAGTGTTACAGGGTGTGAAGTAATTCTGTATGCTCAAAGGTGAGTGTGACCGCAACTACAGGCCAGAACCTTCTCCAATATGTCTAAAGGTTTGTCTCCCCATAAAAATGCAGTCGGTAATGGAAAATACTCATCTTGAGGTGCTGAAAGTTATTAAACATTCTGAATTTAATAAAAGAAATGATGGTTTTGATAAGATATGGATTCAGAAATCCCGATACTCACCTTCATAGAGATTAATGAAAATGATGAAAGATTAACACGTGCACGCGATGGAAGGTTGGAAACTTTTTTGGTTGGAAACTTGACAGTTACTTGACATGAAACAGATTGTGAAAAGCTGTACAAATAAATGTGAATTGAATTTAACTGAAAAACAGTCTTACAAAAATGTTTCCTCATCATGTTTTGACAGATTTATTTTAAGAAACACTTTTTCTCAAATATACTGTACAATGGCTTTTATTATGAAAAAGAAGTACACTTTAGCATGCACTTTAGTAATTATTATGGAAAAAATATAAATTTTAAAAGAATATAATTAAGTGCAAACCGGATTTAATGTTTTTGGACACATAATTTCAATATTTTTTTTTTTTTTTTTTTTTTAGAGCAAAATGAAAATGTTTTAGTTTAAATTTATATTAAATGCAATAATTTAAAGTGTTAGTTCCCCAAAAAAATTAAATTTCTGTCATTAATTACTCACCCTCGTGTCACACACGTAAGACCTTAGTACATCTCCAGAACACTAATTAAGATATTTTGATGATTTTAACCTCTATTGAAAGCAACAAAAGTACCACATTCAATGTCAAGAAAAGTAGTAAAAACATTGTTAAAACAGTCAACGTAAAATCATTATTTTTGTTTTGTTTTTGCGCACAAAAAGTATTCTCGTCACGTTGACTATTTTAACGATTTATTTACTACTTTTCTGGACAATGAATGTGGTAATTTTGTTGCTTTCAATAGAGGATAAAATCATCAAAATATCTTAATTTGTGTTCTGAAGATGAATGAAGGTCTTACGGGTGTGGAACAACATGAGGGTGAGTAATTAATGACAGAATTTTCATTTTTGGGTGAACTAACCATTTAGGTGTGCTGTTTTACCCACTTAAATAGGACTCAAGTACATCTTTATATGTAATTTCATAATTACTTCTATTGTCTTCGGAATATGTTAGAATATGCTAATATTCTATATTCAGAATGTTACTGCCAAATTTACTGACACACATTCATGATTACAAGGATTTGTAAAATGTACTTTAAAAGTAATACATTTAATTTGACATTTTTATAAATAAGTGCACTTTTTAAAAGTATTTTAAGAAAGAAAGTCTATTCTCTTTAAGTGGCCTTTTATTTCATTAATATATTTTTTTGTACATTTTTTTAAAGATTATTTTTTCAAGTTTAAAAAAAATTCAGTAGCACACTTCCTTTTCACAAAGGTTTGCAATGATGAAAATGCATTAATATACTTTTATTAAGTGTCTTTTGTCTGTATTAAACTGAAAGCAAGGACAAAGATCTGTTTATGTTTCACGCAATGGGTTTGCAAGTGTTCAGAGGCTCTTGTTAAATACAAGAGTTTGTGGTGTTTTGGGAAACAAGCTGCAGAGATTAAAGAAACTATCATTCTGCTTGATTCGATTAACCCAGACTTTGTCATTGTGGCCTGTGTGAGTGACCCGGGGCCTCATTTATAAAATGTTGCGCAGAAACCGTCCTAAATTTGATCTTACGATCATTTCTCAGATGTGCGTATCTGTGATTCATAGAATGAACGTACACACATAGAAAACGAGCGTACGCCTCTCTTTCAGCTGTGAAATCTATAAATCGCAAATGATCTTGAACTTGCACACAGCTGAATGGTTTCAGTTCTCCGCGTTGTAAACGACACCTAATCAATGCCATTAAGATCACCAGTCATTGTTTAAATCGTTAGTGAGCTGCAAGAATAGCTTAGATTTCCAAAAACCTGCAGTAATCTGACCAGGAGAGGTGTGTACGTCTGCTCAGACCCTGACATGGCTCTAAGCACTTTTCCACGTCAAAGACATTTTTTTTTTTTATAAATATGAGCATTGGTGTGGATTTAAGCGTACACACACTCTAAGATCAAATCTGTGCATATGCACGCTTTATAAATGAGGCCCCTGCTTTCTATCACTAAGAGACACATGCATCAAAGTGTGTGGTCAGGATATTAATTAAAAGTTTTGAGAAGTATTGTCAAGAGTAGTGTTGCTGAAGAGTGTTTCATTCGCTCATGATAGTCTCGAGTGTTGCACAACAGCTTTCTCTGATGAGGTTCGTCTGTTATTGTGATGTGATGTGGACGCGCTGAGGAGCGAGGAGAGGACTGGTCAACACAAAATAACTATTTATTAGTGTCTGTTTGCAGACAGTTTGAGAGCCTGAGAACAAAAAACTTCTGCTTTGTATTCAAATAGGCAGAAAATGAAGCCCACTTTGGTGGAGAGCAACACCTACTACACAAGTGTGATTTGAATTTTATTAACATGCTGTTTATTTTAGCAGCTTTGGCCAGGACTGGATGGATACGAACATGCATGCTGCTGTTTGTTCTGAATCACATCCTACAGATCAAACACAAGCCCTGAATTACTCATAAGACCCCAGTGTCAGATTACTAGCTGTGTTTTCCTGGCCCACATGGCAACTAGCGTTGACTTGAAAGTAATGGAGTATAACGCACATAATGATGAACTTTGTTGTGGCGCTAATATATTCCAGCACCTACCCGTAGAGCGGAGACTACAAATAGTATAAATTTAACACAACTGCAAGTCTTATAGAGGCAATTGTAAAATCCATCTGTGAAATAACAATCTGCTAAATATCCTGTATTCAGAGGCACCCATGCAAAACACCATTAATAATCTTTGCTGGTATAATGTGCTGTTTTGTTCGTTCCTTTGTCTAATCTAAAACTCCAGCATTTGCCAAAAGTTTTACAGATGCCTCTTTTGTCCTTCGCTAACTTGCAATTAGTTTGAATGGGTGACTCTAATTCCCCATGTACTCATCTCATGACCGACTCTTCTCACTGGCTTGACCTGACATCCTTTCACATGTACGTTTCTATTCTTTTAAACCTTTTTTTCTTTCAAAGATATGGATTGGTGGATTGATAGAATGAGAGACCAGATAGAACAATGGATGGATGGATGGATGGATGGATGGATGGATGGATGGATGGATGGATGGATGGATGGATGGATGGATGGATGGATGGATGGATGGATGGATGGATGGATGGATGGATGGATGGATGGATTGGACAGAGAACGATAGAAAGAACAATGGATGGATGGATGGATGGATGTTTGGACAGAGAGAACAATAGAACAATAGAAAGAACGATGGATGGATGGATGGATGGATGGATGGATGGATGGATTGATTGGACAGAGAGAATGATAGAAAGGTGGATGGATTGGAGAGAGAGAACAAGATTAGATAGATAGATGATGGATGGATGGATGGATGGATGGATGGATGCATGGATGGATGGATTGGACAGAGAACGATAGAAAGAACAATGGATGGATGGATGGATGGATGGATGGATGGATGGATGGATGGATGGATGGATGGATGGATGGATGGATGGATGGATGGATGGATTGGACAGAGAACGATAGAAAGAACAATGGATGGATGGATGGATGGATGGATGGATGGATGTTTGGACAGAGAGAACAATAGAGAGAACAATGGATGGATGGATGGATTGGAGAGAGAAAACAATAGAACAACAGAGAGAGCAATGTATGGAAGGATCAATGGATGGATGGATGGATCAATGGATGGATGGATGGATGGATGGATGGATGGATGGATGGATGGATGGATGGATGGATGGATGGATGGATGGATGGATGGATGGATGGATTGGACAGAGAGAACAATAGAACAATAGAGAGAGCAATGGATGGATGGATCAATGGATGATGGATGGATGGATGGATGGATGGATGGATGGATGGATGTTTGGACAGAGAGAACAATAGAGAGAACAATGGATGGATGGATGGGTGGATGGATGGATGGATGGATGGATTGGACAGAGAATGATAGAAAGAACAATGGATGGATGCATGGATGGATGAATGGATGGATTGGACAGAGAGAACAATAGAACAATACAAATAACAATGGATTGATGAATGGATGGATGGATAGAATGGTAGAAAGATGGATGGATTGGACAGAGTGAACAAGATTAGATAGATAGATAGATGATAGATAGATAGATAGATAGATAGATAGATAGATAGATAGATAGATAGATAGATAGATAGATAGATAGATAGATAGATAGATAGATAGATAGATAGATAGATAGATAGATAGATAGATAGATAGATAGATAGATAGATAGATAGATAGATAGATAGATAGATAGATAGATAGATAGATAGATAGATAGATAGATAGATAGATAGATGGATGGATGAGGGATGGAGGGAAGGAAGGACAGATAGAGCTATAAATAGAAAGATCAAAGTGTTTGAAGTCTCTCTGTGCCGTCGCACGAATGCCAGTAAAGGCAGTGATCATCATGGGTCTGTCTCATTGTGTTAACAAATGCAGAATCATTTGAGTGTGTCATTCAGCAGGAGCTGGTTCGTCCCCAACGGCACCGTCACACATGATGCTTTTAACCCTTGGCTTTGCTTTCATGCACCAGATGGGATATGACATCTGAATGATGTTCTACCGTTAGAGAAATGTAAAATGTGCCTTGACAAGTGGACAAAATAATAAAGTAATCTGAGAAACAATAGCCATCAATCAAATTCAAAACACTCAGAATGTTTATAGGAAGAATAAGTGAGCAAGTTTGCTTTGCTCCTCCGATTGAAGACTGTGTGCCATTCAGGAATGAATTTGAGTCAGTACAATGTAAATTAAAGTACATAGTGCATAGAAAGTCCTAGTTTTAAACCATTTCATTTTAGCACAAATTAGTCAGAAACATTTTATCATACACACAACATATGAAGTATCTCCAAAAGAAAACATTTGATATTACCAATTAATATTTGAAATGCCAATTAGAAATGTGCATTCAATTTATAAATACATTATTATAATTTACAAAATTATGCTTAAACTATGTCAAATAAAATATTTAAATATATCAAAAACAGTTGAGAAAAATGGCTTTCACATATCAAGAATAAACATGCATAATAATTAGTAAAAAGGATAAATGTAATTATTCATGTTTTGTCCACCTTATCTTAAGGAAAGTTGTTAGATTTTGTACAAAATGTCATAATTGATGACCTTTATTGAACTGAACTGAATCAGCATTGAACTAAATTGAGGTGAATCACACTAGAGCTGCTTTACAGCTGAATTTGTCTCATATTTGTGTGATTCTGTTATTTTCCTCTTCATTACTGTGAAGCTGCTTTGAAACAATCTGTATACAGCACTATATAAATAAATATGACTTGACTTGACATATGCTAGAATGTGATAAAGTAGATATCTGTTTTCTTCGACCGGAATAGATGAGTTCCCATGAAACACACACAGCAATTTCCATTCAGCATCCTTCAGACCTTATCTAACCTTTGCAGGTACGAGCTTCCCTATCTATCCCTGGCAAATTCTTTCTCCCTGTCTCCTCCTGCTTACATATGTTGTTATTAATGCACAGCATTTTCGAGGCATTCCTCACACCCTGGCAGTGACGCACAGCCGCGCACCCACACGCTTTCTCCTGACGGGCTGTAGACTCTGAGTCAAACTGTGGAGTCACGGAGGATGATGATGCACAGCCACGTCAGCGTACTGCCCTCGTCTTTGAGAAAAGAGCAGATCGATGTGAACATCTTCCACTGCAGCCCAGTCACTTGCACTACAATACCTCACAATGATAAGAAAACCACATGTTCACATCCAGCATGTTCTCACTCCCATTTCGACACATATGGACGCTTGGACTACTTGGTGCCACTTTTTAACATGCAGGGTTTACACAATGCATTACATCAAAACGCATTTATTTTTTTTTTGCATGCATTTGTAAAAGTAGAAATTATTTTATAAATATTCATACTTCCTTAGATATTTTGGAACACTTAACGCCACCCCTACCCTAAACCTACCCAATTCTGAGCAATATAAAATGCATAAAAGTATTTTTTGCAAAAACGGACCAAAAAATGGTGTTAAAAAAGTATTACTCGTGTTGCATTCCAAGTCTTCTGAAGCCATACGATATCCTTGTGAGAAGAAACTGAAGATTTTAATCGCTGAAAATGATCCCGCTTCGTGAACACACACAGTCATAACTAATTTAAAAGATACACACAAACATTAGCATGATGGAAATGGTCATGAGACACACGAGAGCCAATAGAATTTCACAATCAAAGCTGATGTAACAGAATCCGAGCCTCATGGCGGATGGAAAGTTTTTGGGTCTGTTCCACATACAAATCAATTGTTTGACCCCAGAACACTTGGAATATTTCTACTTTTGTAATAAATTGTGACTGTGGTTGTATCTGCCTGTTGTTTTATTTTATATATGGTTAGGTTTAGGGGTAAAATATTTGAGCTGTTTTAACTGAAAGCAACTTGTACTGACATATCTTAAAATATGTCACTTTTGTCTCTTGTAATGTTTTCTCTAGTGTATGTTTATAAAAGCTACTTAAATACCCTTATTGAATTAAGGCCTAATCCTGGCTTAGTCTAAGCCCTGTCTGTGAAACCAGGCCTATATGATTTAATCATGGCGATAAAACGTGGTCTGCGTTTAAGTCCATTTTTCTGTGTTTGTCCTAAGCAGGACTCGAATCCAGGTCCGCTGCATGGGAGTCGGGCGCTCTAACAAGGATCCTAAAGAACGCAGTTTCTATCCCCTCTTGAGTTCAGGGGAGCGAGGTTTACATGCACAGCTCTTAAAATTTGTCAATGAGATGACGCAGTGTTTGCAGTTTATACACGTAATGATGATTGACAGGACTGAATGTTCAGGCTCCTCCCGAACGTACGTTTGGAACTTCATAAAAAAATGATAGATGGAAATGCCAAGATGTGCATATATTCTAAAAATGCGCATAAAAAAACGTATGTGCTCAAATGAGTCGTTTTATGCGATACGAAAACATACGCATAAACTACGATGGAAACACTTTTACAGAATAAATTCCTTGATGCACATCAAGAAAGACATAACTGGACCAACCGGCGGACCAGCATCTGAAATGCTGTTTTGGTCATTCTGTAATGCCTGAGCAACGTCTGTTATCAAAGTGGTTCGGTATAATTCCCTCCCAGAAGCAAGATAACATGACAGCGTTTATATATGTAATTTATTATGTACGAAAATTATCATATCAATGGCTTCTGCTGCAGCAACTTCCATTTTTCTTAGTGATATTTAGCACCAGTTTATCAGGAAGTTCTTATCAAAAAAAAGGTTCTGAACATTTCATCACACTAAGGTCAAGTGTCAACCAAAGTGTTTTTAGCCAGTTAAAAGTGCCTGCGCTGTTCTGAAAACAGCTTTTTTCAGTTGAGACGCTTTATGTGCTGATATGGAATATTCATGGAACTACACTCTAAAAAATGCTGGGTTAAAAACAACCCAAGTTGGGTTGAAAATGGACAAACCCAGCGATTGGGTTGTTTTAACTCAGCGGTTGGGTTAATTGTTTGCCCAACCTGCTGGGTAGTTTTATTTAAACCAATTATTGTTTAAAAATTGCTATATGGCTAGCTTAAAATGAACCCAAAATAGTTGGGAAATTAAAAACCAGATGCAATTAGAGGCAACAATAATAGACAAAAGGTGAATGTTTATTAATAAGCTTTAATATTTTATTAATATAAATTTAATAGTTTAATAGTTTATTAATATAAATGTATTAATAAGCAATTTAATAAATCTTTACTGTTTAATAATTATTCATTGAACATTAATAAATGTTCATTTCCAACATACTTTTGGGTTAATTTTAATTAAGCAATACAGTAATTTTTAAACAATAGCTGAGTTAAATAAAACTACCCAGCAGGTTGGGTCAAACATTTAACCCTACCGCTGGGTTAAAACAACCCAATCGCTGGGTTTGTCCATTTTCAACCCAACTTGGGTTGTTTTTAACCCAGCATTTTTTAGAGTGTATCATCATGCAAATAGTTTGTAACACACTTGCTCTGGCACTAGTTTTGGATGAAAAGATGTGCTTGTTTTTGTTGTTTGTTTTCTTTGTACAAGCAGAATGTGGCGGTTGGTCGGTGTGGTGTTTGTCCCGCCCCTCCTCCACTGTGATTGGATGGCTGGTGATGAGTGCAGCGTTTAACCAAAAGTTGAACATTCATTTTAAAAACATGGTGGACATCTTTGGTGGACACATGGCCTAAGAACAAAACGATTCTTTTAAGATCTGTTCACTGTAGGGAACCAAAAGTAGTTCTTCTGTTGCATCACTACGAAAACCCCTCTCTTTTGGAAGCTTTATTTTTAAGAGTGTTCTATATGCACGCTCATCGTAAAGCCTCTCCATAAGTCAGCCTTTTGGAAAATGATTGCTGTTTATAGCTCAACAAGTGTTTCTTGTGCTTAATCCTCTTGATTTTAATTAACTTAGCAAAAAAATCATTAATAGGTCCTTTTTATCTCTGCCATTGTGAGGCAAATCCCTTTAGTTGCAGAGAAGCGTGTATAATTTTAAGGAAATGGGTTGTGATGTTTGGTGTCATCTCGCTTTTGTTCTACATCAGCTGCAGCTAAATAAGCAAATAATTAAAGTCAGTAGGGGTACGGTGGCCTGTTGGTACATTACACAAGTCACAGAATATGAGCACAAGGGGAAATCTTGTCAACAAATTAAGGAAATACAACCGCAAAATAAAGAAATGTGTGCAAACAGCATTTAGCATGAAGATGACGATCTCAAGAGAGAAACAATTACAGTCATTACACGGCTATGTACTGTAAGAAGTTATTTTTTGTGTTTGCTTTGGCATGAGAGTTTATTGCTGAAAATTTGTGAAAGTTACAAATCTGCTATCTATGCTCGATTCTGAGACAATCGAAAAGAGTCAACTAAATTTAGTTATGCCTAATCTTAAATTTGGGGCTAAATATGATCTCTAAGTGTCCATGTCATGAGACTAATCACAATGTCATCAAAAGAGTCCTCCAAAAATAGTCTGTCGTTGTTAAAACACCTGCAATAATATGATAAAATAGAAAAAAATAAATAAATAAACATGGCTACTTTTGAATGGACGTCGATGGAGAAAGCTGAATGCAGTTTAGTTACAACATCTTCCAGCCGGGCTTACATCAAAACCATCAAGTTACAGTATGTTTAGAGCTGATACTCTTTTAACTGAAAAGGAAAATGAGGTTCCTCATGATATGACCCCTTTAGTGCTGTATATTTTCCCATGCATACAGTCACACAACATGTGCATATTGTGAAGATAATCCAGTTTATTGCTGTGCTGTAATTTCACAAGTCTATTCATCACAGCTGCTGATGCATGGCCTCATTTTTTTTTCAGTATGAGCACAGAAAGTTGCAAACGGTGCATCTGAGAAACTATGGAGTGTGTTAAGAGCTAAATGGGTTCGTAGCACAAACGGACGCGCACCCGCACAAACAAGAGCCGCCGCCAAGGCTGACGTGATGAAGCGATTATAATTGATTAAACATTGCCTTGTTGTTTTCTTCCTTAGTGCATACTAATGGAATTCATTAACTAAAAGAGGAGCGGTTAATAGAGTTGGAGCTTACTATAACTCACACCGAGACACAATACTGATACCATGGGTCTTTCACACGTGTAAATGTGAGTAAGAAATGGATTTGACGAATATATAAAACTGCTACTGGCAAGTTACTTGCAACATTACACTGCCGTTCAAAAGTTTGGGGTTGAAGTCTCTTCTGCTCACTAAGTCTGCATTTATTTGATCAAAAATACAGTAAAAACAGTGAAATATTTTTACAATTTAAAATAGCTGTTTTCTATGTGAATATATAGTAAAATATAATTTATTTCTGTGATCAAAGCTGAATTTTCAGCATCATTACTCCAGTCTTCAGTGTCCCATGATCCTTCAGAAATCATTCTGATATGAAACATTTATGATTATTATCAATGTTGAAAACAGTATTTGGTAACGCTTTAGATTACAGCCCGGAAAGTACTGCGTAATTACAACAAATTTACAGCGTAACTTTCAATAATTATAGTGTAACTATACAGTAAGTATGTGTAAGTATAGGGGAACAATATGTAAAGTATTGGGAATAAAGTGGTAACAACCAGGAAAATAACAAATGATTTATACTGTAAATATTTTATATCTAAAGGGTACTTATGACATATAACTAAGGGGTAAGTATGACATTACGGGCCGTAAATTAAAGTGGAGCTTGTTACCCTCTTATTTCATGTAGTTACAGGGTAAGTAATTAATAAAATGCAATCAATCTGATATCACTGACTTCGAAACCTTTATTTGAAAAACAACTTTATTAAAAACAGGTCTACAACACTTATTATTCATTTTTTTAAATCAACTTTTCATTTCAAACTCTAAAGTCCTGACAGAAAGTAACAAGTTTTGTCAGTTTTTTGGTTGTTGTTGTTTCTCGCTTGGCTTCCACCTCCTCTTGTTTCTCAGCTGATGAATCTTAAGAATGAATCCCGTTGCTATTCTGTATTATAAGAAAATACAGTACACCCCAAAATGTTCTCATGGTTTAGGCTATTCATCTTTTCGCTTCCGACCAGCTGTCACCAGCGCCTGCATGTGAGTCGACTTCGCGTTCGACGAAGCACATTGAAATGAGCAACGTGAAGCTTTCATCACGTTCTCGCGGGAGATTCGTGTGAAACTCGCGCGAGAACTGCCGTCTCTGTTGTTCTGTCTTGTTTGTTTCTCATTCTCATTATCTGTTATTCTGTGTATTTTGTTGTGAGCATTACTAAAATAATAATAATAAAAAAAACTGACGGCATCCAACATCTGTGTGAGTTTCTCGGCACGCATACGTCACGCTTCAAGTTACGTCAAGCATGAACTCTCAACCCTCGCATGCACGCGCAGAAGACAGCTGGTCGAAAGTTTTAAAAATATTCAAATATTTGGTATTTTTCTTACAAATACGTATCGTTTCACTTCAGAAGACATCGATTCATCCATTGGGGTCGTATGGATTACTGTAGTTATTGCTGTTTGTGCTGTTTGATGCTTCGACTTTTAGGAACACGTGAGTTTGCATTATAAAGCGTTCCCAGATGATTTTTTTTTTTTTTCCTAAAATCCTTTTTGTGTTCATCTTAAGAAGGAAAGTCGTATACATCTCAGATGGCATGAGGGTAAAAGATGAGTAAACGGTGAGCACTTTTCCGGGTGTTCTGTATTTTTTAAATACAGAATAGCAAATGGGATTCCCTCTTAAGATTCATCAGTGGAAAAAAAAGAAGAAGAGGAACAAGAGGAGGAGGAAGCCAAGCAAGAGAAACGAATAAGAAGTGTTGCAACTTTAAATCTGTTTTGAAATAAGCTGTTTTTCAAATAAAGTTTTCCAAGTGATATGACTGTTTGCATTTTTATTTATATATTTATTTATTTATTTTTATTAATTACTTACCCTATAACTACATGAAATAAGAGGGTAACAAGCTCCACTTTAATTTACGGCCCGTGATGTCATATTTACCCCTTAGTTATGTCATACATACCCCTTAGTTATAAAATATTAAAAGTATGAATAATTTGTTATTTTCCTGGTTGTTACCCCTTTATTCCCAATACTTCACATATTGTTCCCCTATACTTACACATACTTACCGTATAGTTAAACTATAATTATTGAAAGTTACGCTGTAAATTTGTTGTAATTACGCAGTACTTTCCGGGCTGTAATCTAAAGTGTTACCCAGTATTTTTGTGGAAACCGTGATGCATTTTATTTGATTATTATCAGGATTATTATTTGATGGACAGAAAGTTCAAAAGAACAACGTTTATTTGAAATAGAAATAGATTTAATGCATCCCTGCAGAACAAAAGTATTAATTCCTATAAAATAAATGTTACTAATCCTAATTGTTTGAACAGTAAATAGCACATGCTTTAAGCTGAATTGTATTTCAGTAAACTTTTTTCTTAGTGTAAAGTCTATCATCTGAAGTCTGAAGTGTCACTTTATATCTCTTTTTTTCTTTCAACTGTGTCATCATATGTCACAATGTGACTTTATAACTTGCAAATAAAAATTTCTTATAATTCCCTTAAAAAAAAATATTCAAGTGTGCTGTTTGTACACTTCTTTTAAACCAAAACTAAGAACATATACATTCAGTCTATACATTATGTACTTTTCAGGGAAACAGTTGTAAACTAGTTGTGTACTCAAAGTATACTACTTTTACACTTTAGTGTACTTAAAAGTGTACTCAAACTACTTTAAGGTGAAAAAGGCCATAGAGGTCAATCTTTTTTTCAGGTAAAACATACTCCAATGTTTCATTTACAACCTCAGAATTTTTTTTTTTCTTTCAGTGTTTACAGTATATGCACATACATTGTGTAGGTATACCATTCAGAGAAGAAGAAAAAAAAAAAGAAAAGAAAAAACATCAACACTGCTCATTTGAAATTTTTACTAGCAGGCCAGAATAAATCTGAGACAATTGCAGGCTGTTTTGCTTCTCTTTACTCTGAAGTATATTGCTCGGCGCTGCCGTTTTAGACCGGAGTGAGCTGTAGAAGCACTAAATGGATTCTCTGTGATAACCTCAGACTCGCTCCATTCCAAAATAAACCCAAATGTCAATCTGCGCTTGCCTGCGATGACAGCCGGCAGCCTAAGCCTATTTCCTCCAGAGTGAGGAATGGTTTCCTAATGCTTTCAATTTCCCTCAGCCTTGGAAAGAGACAGGACTGTACACAATGCTGCAATGACCTTGAGACAGACTGTCATGAAAGAGGATGCTTATATCATACAAGCATTCAAGAGTCGCGTCCCACGCCAACCAAGTGAGGTCTCCGTTCTCTGATCTGTTTATGGTAATGATATTGGCATGCTGTGACCAGAAGTGGCTTTGCATCGGGGTCTAAAATGCAGCATTAATCTGGTAACACGATATCATGTTAATTGTGCCTCCACTGGTGCATCAATATGGTTAAAAGCATCGTCGCTCCGTAAGTGATTTCCCTGTGGACAGTAACTATGTTCCTAATGGAGGATTTTATGACACGTTTTTAAAAGGCTCAGCACACAGAATTCATCACACCCTCTCGTGACGATGTTGCCAATCAAACAGTGTCATTCATTCATAATTGACGAGAGCTTTCGTGTCATTTACTGTGTTTTGCTGCAAGGAAACAAGCAGGATCAAACATTATGTCACTTTGAACGGTCACATGAAACCGTTCCAAAAGAGATGGAAAATTTAGTTTCCAGATGACAATTTGGAATAAAAGCATGATTTAAAAGAAAATAGAAAGCTTTGGAAACGTATAATTACAGAATAAATAAATAGCCTAAACTATTTGAATCCACTGCCATGTCAACAGGATCTCATTAATAATCATATGTATTCATATGTAAAGTGGGGTTCGAGCACGCATACACTTTGTACATTAGATTAGACACTGATGTGTACAATATGATTGACAGCTTCTAAAGCATACTGCATATGTACAACTTTAGAGATAGATATGTCTACAAATCCTTTGAGGCTCATATATTCATTGAAATTCATAGGTTGATTTGATCATATTTATAATACAAGAGAATAATTAAATATATTTCATTTATTTGATGATAATTATATCCAGACATGCGATGCAAATTACTTTTTTGATTAGTCCCATCTGGATTTTAAAAAGGTCCATAATTTTTTTGACAAATGAGACTATTCAATTTCTAATCCTTCACTTACAAAGGTTATTGCTACTAGTGCTGCTATTGCTTCTACTGCTGTTATTGATGCTACTGCTGCTACTGCCACTGCCGTTATTGCTGCTGCTTTTATTGCTGCTGCTGCTTTTATTGCTACTGCTACTGCTGTTATTATTTATGCTACTGCTACTGCTACTGCTACTGCTGCTGCTGCTGCTGCTGTTATTGCTGCTGCTACTGCCATTATTGCTGCTGCTGCTGCTGCTGTTATTGCTGCTGCTACTGCCATTATTGCTGCTGCTGCTGCTGCTGCTGTTATTGCTGCTGCTACTGCCATTATTGCTGCTGCTGCTTTTCCCCCTGCTACTGCTGTTATTATTTATGCTACTGCTGCTTTTATTGCTACTGCTGCTGCTACTGCCATTATTGCTGCTGCTTTTATTGCTGCTGCTGATGCTGTTATTATTGCTGCTGCTGCTTTTTTCCCTTGCTACTGCTGTTATTATTTATGCTACTGTTGCTGCTGCTTTTATTGCTACTGCTGCTGTTATTATTTCTACTGCTGTTTTTTTCCCCTGCTACTGCTGTTATTATTTATGCTACTGCTACTGCTGCTGCTGCTTTTATTGCTGCTGGTGGTGCTGCTGCTGCTGCTGTTATTATTGCTGCTGATGCTGTTATTATTGCTGCTGCTGCTTTTTTCCCCTGCTACTGCTGTTATTATTTATGCTACTGTTGCTGCTGCTTTTATTGCTACTGTTGCTGCTACTGCCATTATTGCTGCTGCTTTTATTGCTGCTGCTGCTGTTATTATTTCTACTGCTGTTTTTTTTTTCCCTGCTACTGCTGTTATTATTTATGCTACTGCTGCTGCTGCTTTTATTGCTGTTGCTGCTGCTTTTATTGCTGCTGCTGCTTTCCCCTGCTACTGCTGTTATTATTTATGCTACTGCTGCTGCTGTTATTGCTGCTGCTGCTGCTGCTGCTATTGCTACTGCCATTATTGCTGCTGATTTTATTGCTGCTGCTTTTATTGCTGCTGCTGTTGCTGCTGTTATTATTGCTGCTGCTGCTTTTTCCCCTTGCTGCTGTTACTGTCATTATTGCTGCTGCTGATGTTATTGTTGTTGCTGCTGTCATTATTGCTGCTGCTGTTATTTCTGCTGCTATTGCTGATGCGGCTGTCATTGCTGCTGCTACTGCTATTATTGCTGCTGCTTTTATTGCTGCTGCTGCTGCTGCTGTTATTATTGCTGCTGCTGCTGCTGTTATTATTGCTGCTGCTGCTGCTGCTTTTATTGCTGCTGCTGCTGCTGCTGCTGCTTTTATTGCTACTGCTGCTGCTGCTGTTATTATTGCTGCTGCTGCTGCTGTTATTATTGCTGCTGCTGCTGCTGTTATTATTGCTGCTGCTGCTGCTGCTGCTTTTATTGCTACTGCTGCTGCTGCTGTTATTGCTGCTGCTACTGCCATTATTGCTGCTGCTTTTATTGCTACTGCTGCTGCTGCTGTTATTATTGCTGCTGCTGCTGCTTTTATTGCTACTGCTGCTGCTGCTGCTGTTATTGCTGCTGCTACTGCCATTATTGCTGCTGCTTTTATTGCTGCTGCTTTTATTGCTACTGCTGCTGCTGCTGTTATTGCTGCTGCTACTGCCATTATAGCTGCTGCTTTTATTGCTACTACTGCTGCTGCTGCTGTTATTATTGCTGCTGATGCTGTTATTATTGCTACTGCTGCTTTTTTCCCCTGCTACTGCTGTTATTATTTATGCTACTGTTGCTGCTGCTTTTATTGCTGCTGCTGCTGCTGCTGTTATTATTGCTACGGCTGCTTTTTTCCCCTGCTACTGCTGTTATTATTTATGCTACTGCTACTGCTGCTGCTGCTGCTGCTTTCATTGCTGGTGGTGGTGCTGCTGCTGCTGCTGCGGTTATTATTGCTGCTGATGCTGTTATTATTGCTGCTGCTGCTTTTTTCCCCTGCTACTGCTGTTATTATTCATGCTACTGATACTGTTGCTGCTGCTGCTTTTATTGCTGGTGGTGCTGCTGCTGCTACTGCCATTATTGCTGCTGCTTTTATTGCAGCAACTTTTATTGCTGCTGCTGCTGCTGCTGTTATTATTGCTGCTGCTGCTTTTCCCCTGCTACTGCTGTTATTATTTATGCTACTGCTGCTGCTGCTGCTTGTATTGCTAGTGGTGGTGCTGCTGCTGCTGCTGCTACTGCCATTATTGCTGCTACTGCCATTATTGCTGCTGCTATTGCAGCTGCTGCTTTTATTGCAGCTACTTTTATTGCTGCTGCTGCTTTTATTGCTGCTGTTACTGTCATTATTGCTGCTGCTGTTATTTCTGCTGCCATTGCTGATGCTGCTGTCATTGCTGCTGCTACTGCTATTATTGCTGATGCTGTTATTTCTGCTGCTATTGCTGATGATGCTATTATTGCTGCTGATTCTGCTATTGCGATTTAAATGAATGCATTTATAAATATAATTTAAATAAAATTGCCATGATTTTATGAGTGCATGATGAGTTTTTCTTACCAGTTTCAATTATGCAGGACTGAAAAAAAATTGCATCACATTAAGTTTATTAGTTTGTTTATGTTAAAACGATTTAATCCAAATGCATAGGAAATGAAAGCTCTAGCATACGTTCTGCCAGGAAGACTCAATGTTACGTCACCAATTAGTTTATTAGTTTAGAGCTAACCAATCATTATCTTGCACTTGGAGTATATAAGATTGCTGACACGTGTTTGAGTCCACAGATGCTGACGCAAACCTTCACCTCCATCCTCCCCACCACAACCAGGATGGTCCCTGTCCATACCTCCCAGGGGTCGGCTATGCCCCTGCCTTCATCTTCAGGCAGGAAATGCAGAGTCCGCAACCCTTTAGGATCTGAGCTACAGACGGAGCCTATACCAAAGAACTTTCTTACAATATTTTGCTTGCTGATTGATAATAAACATGGTCCTCACGTTATCTTACCTCCCCGAGTCTTTCTGGTAGAACTTTAAGTGCAACTTCACGTGCAAATAGAGAAATATTTAAATATAAATGTAAAGCCACTTATAAATATATTGATATTATACAATTAATTGTCTACAAAAACGCTGTTCACTTTACCTTACAAATGTGAATGAGATCATCCTTTAAAGTCTCAGTGCTATTCTCATCATCACCACATATTAATTTCTAACAGTAAATTACTGTGATGTCAGATACTTTGATTTTCCTCACTGTCATCACTTTTTTCCAGGCTACTTTGATAGGTATAAAATATTCAGAAGCCAGGCCCATGCAAAAGACAGCATTGATCGTGTCTTACAAGATGATGTATGACTGGAGTTTATGGTTTATTCATTAGCAAACACAGGTCTACTCCGAGACCCCCTTTACCAAGACGCTTATCCAAACAGTGCGCTCAAACTTTTGCGTCACACTCCACGCTATCGTTGCGTGTCAAAAGCGCTCCATTCACTGAGAGCTTCATATTATTCTCTCATTGTACGGTTCAGTAGGTTCATTAAACTTTAACGCATGCAATGGTGTTTGGAATTAGCTTGCTTTTAGCCAGCGCGATCTGATCCATTTGTGCTGAGCAGAAGGTCAATACAACATATTGAGTGCTCTACCAAATATGATGAGAAAACCCAACAGGGAAACTCACGTATTAGAGAGCTAGAGATCTGATGCCGGCAAAAGAGACAGGCATTAAGTGGAGAGAATTAGCCACAGCAAACAATGCTCTTCCTGGAACAGAGATGGTCTAATCAAATCAATTTAACATAGAAAGTCTGCTGCCGCTAGATAAAAATATACTGCCTTCAAATAAGCCAAACACGGAAGCTGGAATTGGAGGACGATCTTATTTGTACCTAAAGTTTTAACACAATCTTGTGGCAACTATTTCACTTTTTGGTGGCCAATTCGAATGAATTTGTACAATCTCATTTTTGTCATGACAAGTTTAGGAGTGTTTGGCATGGTAATGGCTATGGCACTGCTGATATGTTTGGTCTTGGCAGAATAGATCTGTTACACTGCTGATACTGCTGTTATTGCTGCTATATACTTTCCAACGCTATCTCACGACCAATTCGTACTTATTCTACGAGGTGGTTATTTCGTATAAATTCATAGGACCTCATTCGTGCGAATTCGTACGATTTGTCTAAACCCCAGTGACGGTTAGGTTTAGGGGCGGGGTTTGGGGTAGGTCATTCGTATGAATTCATACGAATTTGTCAACTCGTAAAATACATACGATTTAGCAAAAAACGTATGAATTAGTAAGAGTGAGGTCGTATGAATTCATACGATTTAGCCACCTCGTAAAATACGTACGAATTGCCGTGAGATCGGGTTGTACTTTCAGGTATTTGAAAGTTGAGCAGCAAGCTCATTGGCTACTGATACAGCAGCAAACCAATCAGCTGTGCCTTGTAGAGAATGATGTGAATACAAGCAGATTGAATTAAGGATTGCACCATCTAGAGTTTCGTGACAGAACTTTGTATCGATCTGATTATGCACCACTGTTGGTTAGGTTTAGGGGTGGACATTCATGCTCACTTTTTCTCTTAAAATCGTATAGTTTCAGACAAATCACATCGTATGAATTTACATGAAATTGCCACTTTGTTAACAAGGAACATTCTCAGAACTCTAGCTAACATTCTGGCAAGGTTCTCTCACAGTTATGAACAAACAATATCCCAGTAACATCAATGGAATGTTCATTCTAAGTTATCTGGTCTTTAATAATGTTCTCAAAACTTATAAGCACAAAAACATTATTTATACATCGTTCATGGAACGGTTTTACCTGAAACATTTAGTTGGACATTGGTCTGCTACTTTTTTAACAGAACATTCAAAAGTAATGTTCACATATGCATCACAAAATGATGAAATGGAATGTTCCTTTAACTTTTGAATAACCAAGAAAAAATGTTGATAGGACATTTAAAAACTGGATGTTTTGAACGTTCAGACAACATTCAAAGATAACGTTAATGGGATGTTAGCAAAACATTCTTAGAAGAATATTTTCTCTGATATAATGAGCCATATACTGTAGCATGGTACTTCATGATAGATAATATAACAACTTCAAATCAAACACATGTACATTCATGTTTAACAGGAATAAGAATTTGAAAGCAAGAGCGTGCTTTCATCTCATTAAAATTAGCAGGAGTCCAGGCCTGAATATGCCATGTTCCAACAGCAGCATATGTATTCGGCGTAGTGTTGCAATTTCTGTCTGGCTGTGCATCTGTGCTCCGACTCCAACGGAGAACAATGCCATGCCAGCCTATTAGCGCCAGTCCCTTCCACCTCCGATCCAGCTGTACGGAGAGGCTGCTAATGGCTGAGGAGCAGCTAACACCTACCTAACAGCATCTGACACTTGCAGTCAGTATGTTACATTAGAAAGAACTGGTTAGCACAGATTTCATTTAGGCCTTTCACAGTGAATACTCTTTGCCACACTCGGAGGGAAAAGATATCATGCACATTTCATGCTACATTGGTTAAAAAAAGAAGCCTCACTATGACCGCACTACGCCTTCCCTCTAACTAAAACAGATCTTTATGACATAATAGAGGAGCTATTAGATCAGTTTCCTTTATGTTAGGTAGTGTATGAGAAATTGAACAAAAGGTTCACTATTGTGTGTAATCACTGCAAGAACATCATCTGTGCTCACGGGAAGCTTGTGCTTATCTCTCACTTTGATGGCCTGTAGATGGAAAACAGAATTATTTTGAATGGGGGTCTGCCATCCTCAAAAGAGATATTTGATCATTGAAGAACATTTGAGAAGGTAATCAAGGCGATAATGAAGACGTGGATCTCCAATGGGTTAAAAGAGCCGAAACGAGGGCCTGATGTGATGCTTTTGGGGAAATCTGATAAATGAAAGTCACATACAGACTGTGAATCTTGTCTTTTCTTGGCAAATCACTGAGGGACAAACTTACAGCATAGTCAGTGCCAAAACCTTTACACTCTCCAATCTGTTGATTAATTTATTTATTTATAGAAGCACAGCATTGGCAGTCTTGACAGCATTTTTATGGACATTACCTCACTGACTGCATTCAGACTTCTGATATCATTCTGAACTGTTTTGTGATGCTGTACATATTAAATATCTGCTGCTGTGACTTTGTCCACCTGATCTTATTCAGTTTTGACTGTGCTTTTTGGAAAAACGTGCCTGTGGCGACATTTCTGCAGTGATATTACGTTGCTTTTCCGCCTACACTAAACTCAACCCTAGACCTAACCAATAGTGTTAACAGAAGCAAATGTGAGATAAAACACATTTGCTGAAGCAACCATACCATTTTAGTCTTTGAGTTCTTTTATCATGACTCGTGTTTCACGGGACTCGTACCCAAGTGCTTTATATTACATATGCAATACTTTACCAGGTGAACTGCCGAGCAAGTTTACTACATCAGAAAAGACAAACATATGGAGCTGGTTATGTGATGCAAACGTCAAAATGTATTAGTTTACAAATCATGCACTATGGTAAAAGTGTTTAGAGTATTGTGTAAAGAACCATGCCTTTGTTAATCAATATTCTGCCACTGTAACCATAAAAAGGAATAAAAGTTGTTGGTGTTTTACTGCAACTAGTTTTCATTTCAGCTGGAAACTGCAGTGAATTGTATGTTTGGGACCTTTTTATTTTTTTGTCATGTTAATTTTGCAATGCATTAAAAGTGTACATACAGTAAACTTTGTTAAGCCTGTTTTACAACACATTAAAAGACAGTGAATAATTATTTATTCCGTTTTAAATCATCAACAAAATAAACAGTAAAGGCTTTTATGAAGCAACATGAAATACTGTAGTGAATAAGTTTTTTTTCTTTCCTGCTGACTAAATCAAGTCAATTTAAGCAGTTTATAGCTACACTTTGGGGTTGAATTCTGTTGAGTGTAGACTAATGTCCATTTGGATGTAAATATGATCCACATCCTCATGTTAATTAGATTTCACAGCGATCACATGTGCATGGAATTCAAAGGCACATTCTCATAACTATTTAGCTGTTACTGAAAGAAACACTCTTTTGTGCATGCATAGATAGAGGCTTTAGTGTCTAACTATTTATTTTACATGTAATATGGACAATGTAATACAGTGTTACATATATTGCATGTTCCCTTATTGGTTTTGCTATATGGACCTTTATTTTGGAAGTGTTTCCTGTGTTCACTTCCTGTGTTTAGTTCCTGTTTTACACTGTTCCCATGTTTTCCCTTGTTAGTTACCATAGTGATTAATCAGTCTCACCTGTGCCTTGTTATCCTTGTGTTTGCTTGTGAATATATATATTATATATATATATATATATATATATATATATATATATATATATATATTATATATATATATATATATATATATATATATATATATATATATCCCTGTGTTTCAGTCTTTACATGTTTTTGGTAAAGCTATAGAATTTCAAGTTTCCTGTTGAATTATTGTGTTCTTTCTAATTTGGAAATTGCCTTCTTACAAAACTGTAATAAATTAATTTGATAAATGCCAATTTGCAACATTAAGCAGCACAATGGACTGTTTTTGTACAACTAAAATAACTGATTAGTAAAGTAATAAGGAGATAATAGAGGTCACTTGTATTTAACAAGGCAATGTCTAAATACATTGCATTTTGCTCAACACAGCCTATCACAGGTTTCTCCATGCCATCATCAATGGCAGCAAGATCCGAAGTTCATTTGAGGCCCATGTACTTTTATATACAGTATGTAGACTGATGGCTTCAAATAAATAAGTAATTATGTTACTGACTCATAAATTTACAGTGTTCACCTCGTTTGCAGAAGACATGAATAAAACAACAGCAGGGGAAGAAATAAAGGCCTCATGACAGATTCACAAAACATTCTTAAGAAACTTACGTATTTTGTATTCCCAAAAATTGAGTGTTCTTATGTTTATTCTCAAGAAAAAAAAATGTAAGACCAACTCAAATTCTTGAATATAATCTTCTTAAATGTCATCATAAATAAATTCTTAAAGTTAGGATAACCTCCGGCATGAAGAACAAAGAATGATGTAATGAATTTATTGTGTTTGTTTCAAATTAATTGTTGAGCCTTCGGCAACATGGATATTATCATTAACTAAAAATATTAAAAACGTTTCTGTTAATTGAAATATAAAGCTGAAATAAAATAAAATATCAGTTGAAAAACCTTAAATGAAAATTAGAAATGATGCCTTGGCAAAAAACTGAAACACGCTCAAAATTAAAGCACTTTAAATTATTAACTGGAAATAAATAAAAACTAAAATTAACATTCTAACTAATAATATAAAAAATTCAAAATATTAATAAAACAAAATAACAAGAACATTTTTGAGAACTTCTAAAGACTTTTTCAAGAACTGATCATAGGTACATTCTTAAGAAGATTTTGGTAAATTCGACCCCTGGTTTATTGATGGCGATATATATATTATGAGAACGTTCTCCGCTGTACTCATGCTGTACATTACATGAGCTGAGTTCAGAGCTAGTGACGTGCAGAGAAGATTAACTCCTGATGTGACGTCCGTCAAAGAGCGTCCGTCTTTATCCTCTCAGTCAGCTGAATAAGGACACGAGGCGTGTGATTGGCCAGCTGCTGTAGGCTAACACCTTTTCATTCAGCTCATGGAAGCTTGTGCTTTATCAGTCCGGCTCTTCTGCAACACCACAGAATACGATGTTCACTTGTGCATCCACTGAATTATCCTCATTACATTTGCAGATTACGGTCCGTCGCGTCCGAGGCCGGCTGCGTTATTAACACGCCTCTCTCCTTCCAATCTCCAGCCAAATGTTGATATCACAGTACTGTTTCTTCCATTTCAGGTTGGTTTGTTAATGAAACCGCACTAACCCGCAGGTTAAAGGGCAAAAAGTTGCGTGAACTTCCCCTCGACACACATTGCCCATCTAATTACTACGGCTCACAGAAATTCCCAACCAGCTGGCCTATGACATCATTAAGCATTAATTCAGCACTTACTCTCAGGGTGCTAATGTAAGCACTAACGCAACACGAGCAATCGTTAGGTAATTTACACAGGTGCACGGCCGTTAGAGGCTAATTGTGAAAAGCTTTTCAATGAAAGTTGTGGTCAGGTGAAACGAGATGGTGTGTAAACAAATAAGTGTGGACGTTTCACCTGTGGTAATGACCCGGCTGATTAAAATAACCCCAGGACATTACTGTTACTTCTGGATGTTTGTTAGGGAAAGGTGCAATTTTGGTGCAGTTATGACTTTCTTCTGTGAAACACTTCTGTGAAGACCGAAGACTTTAAGCTTGGAAAACGATACAACAACACCATAAATGTGGTGTCTTCCGAAGTCATAGGTTGTGTCTGAAATCACATACTCTCCTGAGTAGGTACTTATTTTGAATAACGGCAGCTAAAAAAGTGTATTCCGTTTCTGGCAAAAAATACTTGTTGCCTCTCATTTGTGTAAACATTTCACGATTAATAACCTTTTCGAACCCCTTCAATTAAGAAAATTAAAAACATTGGCTCAATATAACTTGTGAACACTTAACAAAAAAGGCTATTTTTCTCTTCATTATAATAACTTTGCTGAATAAACTTCTTAAAATTGGCACAAAAATCTATATTTGCTGAGCATCACCTAATGAGTATGAGCAAAATACGATTTCAAAGCAAAGACATTAGAGACAGATCATATATATATATATATATATATGGATATCATCTAAATGAAAACATCACTGCCCACCTCCACAGTACAGTAATATGTGTTTCTACATATGTGACCACAAATCTAATGCTTTAGTGTAAAGAGCAGAGCTGGGTTGAGATTGTATTGACAATTAAACGATGGTTGTGTTGAACACTGGCTCGGAGAAACTGTATGATTGTGCTTATTTTACACGCAGCACTAGACGCTGGACAAATAGGTCTATGATTGCTTTTCTGTCAATGCTTTTTCATTGCTTTTCATCTATGAAAACCCATTTGAAGTGTACACTTGCCATCATTGTTGTGAATGGTTGAGGTCTCTCTCCTCTATCGTTCAATCTCTCTCTCTCTCTCTCGTCTGGTGGAAATGAGGTGTGCAGATTTTCGAATCCTCCTCTACTTTTCTGGACAGACACCTCTGAAAAGCTGTTGTCATGGAAACGCTTTCACGGTCCATGATGGTGTGTGTCATGAATCAGCGTAATCAAATAGAAAGTGACCACTAAAGAAATAAAGGGAGCAGTAGCATGCATAAACTTGATTTTGAGATTGGCTTTCTTCTTGCATCAGGCGTGCCCACCACGGTCTGCTGGATATTAAAACCGCAAATCGATGTTGTTTTTGTTTTGACATTTGAGATGACCATTACATGATATCAGTGAACATAAAACAAGCATCACAGCGCTAATGTCACATGATCACTGAGCTGCATCATTGCATTGTCTCAGTTCTCTGGGATGTATTCGGGTGATTCTGCAATTAGGAGATTTGTTTTCTGTCCCCTAGGGCAGTTTTAAAACAAGTTCCTGTTTTAAAACATGCTTTCTAAATGTTTTTATTGAGCCTCTTAAAATTCCTTAAATATTAAATATATGTGTCATCTGGTAAGAATCCTCGTATGTCCATATTTTGTCATTTAATTTTTATTTATATTATTTTTTTCATAAATCATTATTGTTGGTCACCTTTTACGTCTGTATGTGGGTTTTACAAATACAGTCAAATCATATATTATTCAGACACTAGATATATATATATATATATATATATATATATATATATATATATATATATATATATATATATATATATATATATATATATATATATATATATATATATATATATATATATATATATATATATTTTTTTTTTTTTTTTTTTACTAGTGGGTTCAGGACACTATAGTTCAATTATGTAAGTGAGGATAGCAAAATAAAGTAAACCGTGACATATTATACACAACAATTCTTCATACAGTATAAAAATGATAAAAATTTGGAACCAAAAATTATTTAGACATTTTGACATGACCATGTTTTGCTTAAGTGTTTTCTGACATAATTAAGATGATTTTTTTTCTGATACAGTTTAACTCTGAGATCTTGTCATATTTTATCACCAAACTATAGTGAATAAAACTGTATTAATGAATTAAATATTCAAGGTGTCTGAATACATTTTGGTGTGACTGTATTTAACCAATGAAAGAGCTTGTCCGCAACTCCATTGGCTCTTCAAACTGTCAGTCATAACTCTGCCCCGCCTCTATCACAAATGAAGTGCCACACACAGTTTGGAGCGACTCTGCTTGTTTACAGTGCAAGAGTAAATAAAGAACTGGTTCTTTGAATAACTACAGTGTTTTCTTTACTCACGAAACACTATATATAAAACCAGATGCTTTAAATGAGGAGCAGAGAAATGTCTTAGAGTAGCATTCAGTCGAGTCACAGTCTTAAATAGCCTGTGCGAAGCTCTTTATCTTTAATAACATGAGATTTTAGCCAACTGACAGAAAGAACTGAGCACCCACATAGCTACAATAAACTTTATAACCTAAGTAGATGAAAACGTAATGTGATTCACTTGCATGCCTCAGAAACGGCCAATGATGAACAAAACACATCTAAAATTCTCTGAAATTTCCTGGTAACTCCATTTGACCTTGATTTTCGTAAAATGTTAATGATATAATGACACGTGCAAGTATCTGATCATATAAAAAGCCACAATATCAACTTTGACAACACAGTTTTTATTTTTTATTTTTTTTAAAGACAGGGTTTTTTTTTTTTCAATCTTTTTTCTTTCTTTTTTTGTAGAACATATTTTCCATTAACTATATATAAAAAATAAAAGTTTTATATATATATATATATATATATATATATATATATATATATATATATATATATATATATATATATATATATATATATATATATATATATATAAATGTAAAACTTTTATTTTTTATAACAATGAATCACTGACCTAAATATTGCTACCATTTTTATCACACCAAATATTTTAGAGAACAGTTGAGGTTTTTCAATAGGGTTTGTTGTTGTTGTTGTTGTTTTCAGGGTTTTTATAAAACTCAAACTTAAACCATAAAAAAGTTGTTACTTGAAATTGTTATAACAATATAATAAGAAATGAGAAAATAATAATAAAAAACTTATTTTTTTTATAGCTGCCAAAGCAACATTAAAATGAAAATGGAAAATATAAAAATAAAAACTAATTCAAAATATCACAGAGCAAATGTATGCCAGTAGTGACAGAATGTAATTTCTAATTTTGAAGGTCATGATATAAGATTAGCTTTAATAAGTGTCAATTCAGTCGATTCAGTTCATCTATTTATTTTTATTTGCATGAATTTAGAGGCAACTGACAGCTAGCAATCATTTAAATCAAATGTCATTACCATCACACCCTGTTTCAGGACATGCAATAAAAGCATTAAGATATATGAAACTTGGTTTCATTTTTCACGATTCCAAGCACTAAAAAGTGTCCCTAATTGAAGAATCGCCCATTTACGGTCTGTGTTCGGAAAGACAGACGGGAACGGGAGCGCTTAGTGTTGCACTACCAAAGGCAACTGCTCTAACTGCCTGAAGGGACTTTTATATCAGAGCCTGCGAGATTTATACAACATTTTATGAGGCCATTTCATTGCTTTCTTATTAGACAGGAACAGGTGGAAACATGGCGGCGTTCCTGTTTAACGTCGGAGGCGGGGGGAGGGCTGTGTGCCGAACAGGGAGTTAAGATTGTGTGATGAGAATCACTAATAGATCCACTCTTGTCAGTAATCACCATCCACTGCTGAATGTGATGATGTTTATCCTGGCCTCAGCAGATAAGAGTCGTGTACATCTCTCGCTCTCTCTCCTCCTCAGTCCTACAAACAATTCTATCACAACCACAAAACCCTTTTTATCCCATGATTCAATATTTGCTTCAACGTTCTGATATTCATTTTAGCTCTGAATTCTCAGAGAGGGGATTATTTAGTATTCATGTCAGATGGAATTGGGTGTATATAGTGTGGCTTATCTAAACCAGCTCTGTTTTGTCTCACAAATGGCCAAAGTAGGACTGATCTGTGATCAGTGTGTATTGACAGAAGGCCTGCGAGGCCCGGTTAGCCTCATCCGCTCCGGTCCATCTCCGCGGGCCAGAGATCTGAGGACTCCGGAGTCACGGCGACACGCTAATGTGCCGTTGCGTTCTGACATCACCTTGTCATGAGAACGCGGCTAATTTGACGAGCTAATTACGTGGCATAATTAATCATTGCTTCCTGAATGGGAAATTCCTCTTGCTCTTTCTCAGTCTGTCTGATTATGGAAGCTTATTTAAAATTGCGGAATTTTATCTCACAATTCTGACATTTAAATCTTGCATTTCTGAATTTTTCCCCCCGGAATTGTGACATTTACATCTTGCACTTCTTTTTTTTTGGTTTCGACACTTATTCACAATTAACTACAACTTTTCTCTCATTGATCTCATAGTTTACAGCTCATTAATAGTCAGTAAGGTAGTTATTAAGTTTAGGTATTGATTAAGGGATGTAGAAAAAGTTCATGCAGAATAATGCATTAATATGTATAACAGCCAAAATTCTAGTAATATTCATGCTAATATGCAACTAAAATAAAGTGCTACCCTTTTTTTTCTGCAACCTTTTATCTCACAATTCTGACGTGTGGCCCTTGCATTTCTGAGAGAAACAGAATAATTGTGAGATGTAAAGTTCAGAATTCCGAGAAAAAAAGAAAAGAAAAAAAATCCATTTTGAGATGGAAACTACGGAGCCCCTAAAGGGACATAGTGATGGTAAAAATATGAGATGGGAGGGGAAAAAAAATTATATATATATATATATATATATATATATATGGAAATGCTATGGAAAAAGTTAAGAGACCACTCCAAGTTCGGAAATCAATGTTAAGTGGTCTCTTAATTTTTTCCATAGCTGTATATTATATATATATATATATATATATATATATATATATATATATATATATATATATATATATATATATATATATATATATATATATATATATATATATATATATATATATATATATACACACTTCTCCATAGTAAACAGAATTCTGAGAAGAAAAGTCAGAATTGTGAGATAAAAATTCACAATGACCTTCTTTATTTATTTATTTGTTTGTTTTTTTTTCTGTGGCAAAAAAAAAAAAAAAAGAAAGAAAGAAAGAAAAAGAATTGAAATTAAAACAGAATTCCAAGAAAAAGTCAAAATTATGAGATTTAGACTAAATAAAACACCCCAATTCTGATGAAAAAAGTCAGAATTTCATATAAATTGTAGGAACAAAAGTCAGAATTGTGAGATAAAGGGTCCTATCATATAACCGGCGTAATGCGACGCCAGGCGCGACACAAGTGTTTTTTGCTAGTTTCAGCCCGACGCAGTTATCATTTTCATGTCCAGTGCCCAAAATAAATAGCAATAGCAAAATAAATTTAAATAGCAAATGCACTCGTGCCCATCTGTTCACCCATGGGCGAGCTGGTCTGAAAACGAGGTGTGTTCAGGTGCATTGTTGGCGTGTTGCTATTTTGAGGAACTGACCAACAAAATCCTGGTCTAAGTCAATGGCGCAGTATTTATTTGGTATTTAAAGAGCATGTTACTAATATGCACCTATAGACGGGTGCACAACACTTACACTCTGCTTTAACTGACTCGTCAGGTTGAGGGTGTCTATATTCTGCCATGGTGCAAGTGCAACTGGCTTTTAAAGGGAATGGGAGATGAGACTGGTTTATTGCATGTTACACCCAAAACGCACCCATGACTCATTAAGAGACTAGTTACAACACTACTGGACCATACACCAGGGGCGCCGACCATTTGTCCCATGCTTAAACTAGCAAAAGTGGATTTAGACATGCCCTAGTGCACCTGTGCAATGCACTTTAGACCATGCACTTAGATCATTAAAACAGGGCCCAAAAAGTCTTTCTTTTTTATTATTCAGTGGCAGAAACAAGCTTCCATGTTCTGATGAAGTAAATAAACAGCCTTACTTTAAAACTGATCTGCATCGTCACTTCTAGCGGGAACAGTAAGATTTTGTACAAACAATCCATCACCATAATTAACTAGTTATTGTTTTATTAATGCCTAACAGACAGTCTGGAGTATGCGAAGCTAACTGACAGGGCTAAGGTCAAATGGGACTGAGCTTGTTTTGCTATAATGTGCAATGAGCCCTGTCCATCGCAATTAATTATGGGTTATGATTTACCTCTGGTACAATCAGGCAGAGCTTTATCTCAGTCACATCTAGAATGACCCATTAAAGTCACCAAAAGACAACAAAGTGATACACGAGTACAGATGCAAAATGCTTGTAGCTTTAAGATTGTAAAAAAAAAGAAAAAAAAAAAAACTGAACATGCGTATATAGTGAAAACAGTTAAACACTGAATTACAGTATATGAAATTTTACTGTAAAAATGTATAAAGTGCTTTGGTGCACTTTATTTCTTAATGAAATATTTTTGTATTTGTTTTAATCCTTAAAAATGAATTTTGCTTGCATAAATAAATGCATTTAGGTTGATTCAGCAATATTAAATAATATTTTTGACTTGAATAAAACTAGTAATTTAGATGTTTTACCTGTTTCAGTGTATAAGACAGCAGATTTGGGTGTTTTTGAATCACGTTCAGATGTAATTTATGTCTGCTTGAGAAGAGAGGAAACAGCTTGGCAGCTTGCGTGGTACAATTTGTCTCCACCTCTGACTTACATTTTGTTAAAGTTGTAAAAGTGGAGGTCTGAACAAGCATGTTGTCCCATTACACTGTTTTGAAAAACAACTAATTCCAAACGACTTCTCGCGGGGAAAAAAGAAAACATTACAAGCTACAAAGAGTGGGTGGTTATACATTAATGATGAGTCTTTTCTTTCATATTTCATGACAATGCACTGCCATTACTGAGGCTAGAAGAGGACCATTAGCCCAACATGATCAGCCACAAATCTTCAGAATAACACCCGTATCACGCATACTCCAAATTAGACACGGAAGAAACAGGGGAGCCGTTCCAGTGAGAGCATCTGGAGGAGTGTTCGCCCTACGGAGCGAGTGAACATTCACGGCATGCTATGGAAACATGAAAATGTGTCATTATATACTCTTCCCTCATGTTGTTTCAAACCTGTATGACTTTCTTTCTTGCATGAAACAGAAAAGAGAAGTTGACTGCTGTTTAGAACCTATTCATAGTGATGCAGGGAAATTTCGGCGTCCGGAAATGGAGGGCCGAAACGGTGACGTTCACCATTTTTGACACTCATCGCCACATAGTATTTTTAATTGTTTCAAACAAATAAAACATGCAATTTATAATGCTTAATTTTACAATGTTTTTATATTATTTAATATAACAGTTCATGCAATAACATCTATAAACTTGAATTAACTACAAGGAATTGACAATTTTCTCGTTTTTAATCGCTACTGATAAGGATTGTTAAATCTCAAGATCGATATCTAGAGACAAATCAAAAATCATTCAGACATTATTGATATTTTTTATATATTTTTACTAGTGGGTGCTGGACATTATAGTTCATAAGTGAGGATAGCAAAATAAAGTAAACTGTGGCATATTATACCCAAAAATTCTTCATACAGTTGACTACCAGTAATATTGATAAAAATCGGGAACCAAAAATTATTCAGACCATGTTTTGATTAAGTGTTATCTGACATATATATATATATATATATATATATATATATATATATATATATATATATATATATATATTTTTTTTTTTTTTTTTTTTTTACAGTTTAAGTCTTAGATCTTGACATATTTTATTACCATTTCTTTTTTTAAACTATAGTGAATAACCTGTATTAATGAATGAAATGTTCAAGGTGTCTGAATATATTTTGGTTTGACTGTATATCCTAGATACGTAAACTAAACTTTGTGCTTTGTCACTTTTCATATGAAACAAAGTCTAAATTTCTGAATGAAATTCTGTCGATTTTATCATGAAATTAAAACAAAAAATGTGGTTTGTTACTTTTTAATGTGGTGTGACAGATCGCTGTTGAAGCTTTACTACTAGTTACAACACCAAAACATGAATGAACATCAGAAGGAATGTTGAAAGATACAGTAAAACTTATTGAAATTAATCACGTCTCATGTAATCGTTCAATCAGTGTTTCATCCATGGAAAGACCTCACTGAATTAGTACAATATGTCACGTAACGTCACATTTACCCCAGAAAACTCATTCAGTGACCATAAACTGGATAGTTAGCTAACGAAAATTACTCTAGAAAGGAGCATTTTGATAAATGTAAACATGACAAAAAAATTACTCCTACTAGCCACTTTGGCAGGTTGAATTTTATATAAAACAGGCCCATATAATTTTTTTTTTTTTTTTTTTTACATATATAAAATAGTCTTTTACAAGGTATCTGAAATAATAAACTAAGTGCAATGTAGTGTTGTCAAAAATATAGATTTTTTTATATATATTGATAATGAAATATCTGAAACATTTCCAATACTCATTTTTCTCAGAATCGATACACAATACCAGCTGCTCTCTCTCTCTCTCTTATCGACACACAGACCGGCCTTGCTTCATTTGCTAGAAGAATATTGTTTTATTGTTGAGGATTGCATGTATTGTGTGTTTTGTTCTCACACCCAAAGTATGCACACATAAGGCCGCCTCTCAATACTAAATTGAATTAGTTTTCACTGACTTATTGCACTTAAACAATCAAATACACACAAAATAATGTCAAAATGTCAGTCTTTGCGAGTATTCAGGTAAACACAGTCAATTATGTTTGAAGTGAATGTAAACAGTTGAGAAAGAAAACGCATGTGTAATAATATAATGGATCTGTGTGTCAGGTCTTAAAGTGACAGCAGCCTAATAAACCTGCTGACAAATTATGAGTTAATATTAAAAATATCTGTATGGAGGTTTTTCCCCATGGTATAGATGTCAAAATCGTGGCCAGTGAAAATGCTGAATGGCTAGTAACTCTCATATCACCTACTTCTCAAGAATTATTTTTTTCATTATTATTAGTTTTTATTAGTTTTTCACTATGATATGAGGTCAGTTGTATAACCATGATTTTTTTTATTTATTTTTTTTAATCAAAATTAGGATAACACTCTATGAAGACTATGCTTATAATGAATTATAGCTCCATTTATACTTATTTATAAGTATTACTATTTTATAAACACATTTATAAACACTCATTAAGACCTATACTGCAATATGAGAACATTTACAGTTACATTTATATTTTTACAATTACTTAAAAGTTGTGCATTTTCTTTTTTAATGTGCATGTTCATAATCCATTATATAGTGTTTTATAAATAAGTCAGTCATATGTATTTATAAAGATGCAACCTGCTTTGCTATAATGTTATTATATTATAGTTACAATGACTTTTTAGTGATTCAGATTTATTTCTGTCAAATAATTAAATATATTGTTATTAATAGCTGTGTTGTGTTCTTATAAATACTTATTATGAGTAATAATTACTTGTAAGTGTAATTAATGAACAATCATTTCTGTAATAAAATAATGGGGGGAAAACAAAAACAGAAAAACAGAAATCAATACAAACAGCTGAAAAAAATCATTTTATAAAGTATACAGTAATTCCAAACTGCTAAAAAAAAATAAAAATAAAAATACAATATGGCTGAGGAGATGTAGATTTTAACAAATCAAAATTACCATTTATGAACTCTAATGCAAACATTAGCTGTTAAAGACATAATTATTAATAACTAATTGGTACTGCAAACAAGTGTCTCTGGAACTGTTTTATATTTGATCTTTTATAAATCAGAGTATAATGGATTATGAACTGGCACATTAAAAAAAGCAAATGCATGGCTTATAAGTAAGGTAACACTTTACTTGAAGCGGTGTGCATAAGACTGACATGACACACGTCATGAACATGAAGGAGGTTTTATGCATGTTTCTAACAACTGTCATAAAGTGTCATCCGCTCAGTTATGTCAGTTTTAATGCAAAGATGACATTGTTTGAGATGTCTGTGTCATGACAACTTGACATTACCAAGACAATATAACCTGTCATAAACATGACATAGCAGATTAATTATCTAACTTAAGAAACTACTTGGCTTTATGTGTCAACATTACTTTACATCATTTTAGTAAGACTTTAGTATAGGGAACACATATAAACTATTAACTATGACTTTTCCCTCAATAAATTCCTAATTTATTGCTTATTAATAGTTAGTTGTTAAGTTTAGGTATTGGGTAGGATTAAGAATGTAGAATAAGGTCATGCAGAATAAGGCATTAAAATGTGCTTAATAAGTACTAATAAATAGCCAATATTCTAGTAATATGCATACTAATAGTAATAAGTAACTAGTTAAAAGACCCTAAAATAAAGTGTTACCCTTATTTTATAACAGTGTCATCTTTTTTAAGAAATTTGAAAGTGTCTATTATCTGCCCCTTGTTGCAGGAAACATTATTAAATGAAAACTATTAATGAGTATTAATGACATTTCAATGACAAATTTAATTTGTACCACTGTAGTTGAGGTCAAGAAAAATATTCATGACGCTGTAATAAAGTAATTTGACAGAGTATTAACACATAAAGTCATTTTAATGACAAGTTCAATTTGTACCACTGAAAATAAATATTCATGACACTATTATAATGGCTTCATGTCAAAACCAACCACATGACAGTTTAATGTAATGTCAACCCAGAAAGCTAAATAATGTCAAGTTGTCATGACAAAGACACTGACAGGTTATGATGTATTGGTTCATATCAAGTTGTCTTAACAACTTAACATCTCAAACAATGTCATTGTTGCATTAAAAGTGACATAACTGAGCGAATGACATTAAATGACAGTTGTCATAAACATGCATAAAACCTCCTTCATATTCTTATGCACACCCCTTCAAGTAAAGTGTTACCAAATAGTTATAGAATAGTAATACTTACTCATGAATACGTAAAAATGGGCCTATAATTCATTATAAGCATAGTCTTCATAGAAAGAGTTACCAAAATTAGTTTTAATATGATATTTAAAAGTATTCTCATCATGAGCAGAGGTGTATTACTCTTGTGCTTTTGATGTACTTGTTTGAGGAACAGACCCAATTTCTTGAAAGCCGTCATCCCTGTAAAACTTCCGGATGCCATCGGATGATGAAAACTTAAACCCCAATTACTTGAATGCCACTCAAACAAACATAAAATGGACATCAAAAATGAAAGACCTTTCTGCAAAACATAAGATGAGAGTCATATTTTGAAATATGGTGAATTCAGACTGGCACAAAGAACACTTAATGACAAGATAAATGAATCAGTCCTTCCCTAATCCATTAACATGCATATCACACTGCTTAAAAAGCTCATTTTCAATAAACGGATGTCAGTGTGAAGAGAGAGAAAGGAACATTTAACACAAGGCTGTGCGGCCCAGCGGGTCAATAGCGAGTCTGAGAAGAATCAAGACCCAACAAACAAGAAACCCATCGAACTGTCATCGCTTGCTCGGATCAGACAGATCCTCTCCAGTTGCAACGGATCAGATTGCGATTACTCAGCTCCGAGATCAATTTCAGGTGTCTCCCAACTGAGCCCATCTGCTGCGAGGATATAAACAAGTAATTACTGTCTACATGTATGATTACCCTCAGACTACGAGCGGCTTCCAGAAATGATGATGTGTGGATGCATTTAAATAAATCTGGGAAATTGCGCGGAGTCGATAGGACCGTGTCATTAGTAGAAGTACAAAGTTGATGCTGAACTCCACATTGGTAACTGACAATTTAGTCTGTCACGCAAAGCTGAAGAGTTGGCCTTTTTCCCATTAAAATTGCATTGATTGGCAGAGGCAGCTGGGAGTCGCAGCTATTAAGAGTGACATGAGGAACTACACTTTCGTTCCGAGCAGCGAACACGCACTTGTTTTACTTGTGCCGAAGCGTCCTATCAGAGTTGGGAGGGAATATACATAAATTACAGAACAATATGGCTGGGTTTATGTTCCCAAAAACTCAACGAACATGGAGTTTGAAACAGCTATGACAATTGGTGATGGCTGGATATAATATTCAGGAGGTCTAGAGTGTCACATCTGAACGTCTACAACGACAACAATATGGCTGTGTTCACACTGCAGGTAAATGTGGCCCAAATCTGATTTTTTTTATGTGACTCATATCTGTTTTCCCCATGACAGTGTGAATTCTGATTTGTTCCACTTGTGCTACTAAATCCGATAGAGCTCAGATGGTTTGTAATGCGACCGCAGTGTGAACAGTCATATCAGAATTCATGCGATTTTTACGACACTCGAGATCAACATTCGTCACGATTCTGCGCTCATGGGAGTCTATTCAAAGATTTTCCATACCCAACGTTATCAAAACAGTTGTGAAAGGCAGTCAGTAGAGGGCAGTGATGTGTCAGACCTCAACAGCTCTATAATATAAGCATCATAAAAGTTTCTCTGCTCTCTTTTGTCACATCATTGTCTTTATTTTTCATATTGCCTGAGCATAATTTTGCTGGCTTCCGTGGCAGATCACACTATAAACACGTAATCGCTTACTTTAATGCCCTCTGTATTTACTTCCGCGCTGTTGCAAAGTCCACGATTTTCCCGCAGAATCAGGTTACTTTTTCAATATTGCCGTGGGTTGTTTTGCAACTCTGTGGGTTGACGCGAACACACTAACGCAATATTTAACCCCCGGGACGTGATTTTTACCGGGATACACCGCGGAATGTGATTGGGCTAGTTTTGGACTAGTTTTGAGAAGCAATTGAGTGGATTTTGTGGTAAAAACCTGGCAACCCTTGTTTGTATCGTTCTTGTATCGTTCTCAGAACCATGATCTGTTCACACTATTGGCCACATTTAAACAACAATATGAACAGCTATACAAAAATCAGAATTGAGCATTAAAGGGTTAGTTCACCCAAAAATGAAAATTCTATCATTTATTACTCACCCTCATGTCGTTCCACACCCGTAAGACCTGCGTTCATCTTCAGAACGCAAATTGAGATATTTTTGATGAAATCCGATGGCTCAGTGAGGCCTGAGCAATGACATTTCCTCTCTCAAGATCCATTAATGTACTAAAAACATATTTAAATCAGTTCATGTGAGTACAGTGGTTCAATATTAATATTATAAAGCCACGAGAATATTTTTGGTGCGCCAAAAAAACAAAATAATGACTTATATAGTGATGGCCAATTATGAATCTTTTGTGTCGAATCAGCGGTTCGGAGCGCCAAAGTCATGTGATTTCAGCCGTTGGTGGTTTGACACGTGATCCGAATCATGATTCGACACAAAAGATTCATAACGCTCCGAAGCTTCCTGAAGCAGTGTTTAGAAGTCGGCCATCACTATATAAGTCGTTATTTTATTTTTTTTGCCGCACCAAAAATATTTTCATCGCTTTATAATATTAATATTGAACCACTGTACTCACATGAACTGATTTAAATATGTTTTTAGTACATTAATGGATCTTGAGAGAGGAAATGTCATTGCACCCTATGCAGGCCTCACGGAGCCATCGGATTTCAACAAAAATATCTTAATTTGCATTCCGAAGATTAATGAAGGTCTTACAGGTGTGGAACAATATGAGGGTGAGTAATTAATGACAGAATTTTCATTTTTGGGTGAACTAACCCGTTAAGTCTTGCAGTGTGAACGTATGATCCAGATGTGACTTCTTCAGGGACTAAAGGTTCATACCAAGAACAATAACTATAAACATAACAATAACTGTATTAGTGTCCACATCAGCGGACACAGTCTCTTTGTTTATTAAGCGCACTGCAGTTTTGTCGTCTGTCGCTTTCAATGCTCAGTTTAGATTAATAAATGGATTTTGATTGGCTGTCAATATTTTTATCATTCATCAGCTGGAAAAAAAAAATTTCTGAAAGTGATTCCAACAATATATTGTTTTTTTTTTTGTTTGTTTTGTTTTTTGTGCCATTATTGTTATAGTTGTGCTGTGAACAATTTTTAGAGCGATATCTTTAGCATAATCATTATTTTTATAAACGGGCTTTGGTCTGGAATCAAAACTGATAAAAAATATGCCAAAAAATTTTAATATATATTTTTTAATATTATGATAAATTTTTATTTGGAAAGAAGACATGCATTTAAATTACAACGGAAAAACATTTATCAAATAAATAATATATATTTTTTTAAAAACACACGGGGAATGTTCTCAGAACGTTCTAGCAAGGTTCTCCCACAGACATTCATCCAGTAACGTTAATAGAATGTTCATTCAAATGTAACACTCCCATAATGTTTGCAGAATAATAAAATGGAATGTTTCCTTATCATTATTGGTAACGTTTTTAAAACTGGATGTTTTGAACATTCAGAGAACATTCAGAAAATGTTCTCAGAACTTGTTAGCTGGTTATAGGCTGTTCAAGGTAATAAAGATATACGAGCTCAAAGATAACATATAATTGTAAAGCGAGCGAGGACAGGCCTGCAAATGGCGAAATTCATATGCAGCGCACATGGCGCTTGCCACACCTGAGTGCGGTTCAAATATCTGGGGATCTAGGGAGGAGCTGCTCTCTTTGTCTTCTCCAGAGAAAGTGTGTCTCTAATCGCTTTTTTCCACAGCGGCCCCCTTTTTACAATGTAATCTGCCGCACTGCTGATTCAGTTCAGCAGATTTGCAGTTTTATTAACACGGAAAGATGCTGAAGTGTGGAATATGCCAAACAAACCCTCTTTACAGGAGCAGCGCTCGCACAGGACGAATCCATCACTCCAACGGCTGACAGAAAGTTGTGGGGGCAGTTTATGGGCTGCGATACAATGTTGCAACTTGAAAGAGACCCCATAAAAGCACGATAACCTAAGCATCACACAAAGCTGTGAAGTTTATGTGACATCAAAGATGATGGGTGTGAAAGAGAGTCCCGGTTGCAGGCGCAGGGCTGCGATCAGTGACAGTATTTTGGAAGGGGATTAGAGGCTGCAGGAAGAGAGACTGTTATTTGACATTCTCTTGAGGAATATGAAATGGTGAACAGGCGGCCGGGCGGCTCCGTTTTGGAGTGTGCATCGCTTTGATGGCTGCCAAGATCAAAGACGGGGGATTTGCAGCAATCTGCAGTAATTTTTGTAGTCACCCCCAGTTCTCCTATCTGCTTTTTAATATATATTTTTGCAGAACATGAATGCTTTTTGTGATCACAGAAAGGGTTGTGGAGGAAGGCTCAGTGTGCGACTGAATAACGGTCCGTTATCACCAGTCATTAAGCAAAGCCAATAATCTGTTCCTGATACTGCATAGCGTACCTCCGATATATTGGAAGAGTTTGATGAGAAATCTTTGAGTGCGCACTATAAAAACTGTGAACGTATGCAAAAAATGCTACAGTAAAACCAGTAAATTGGTTGACGCCAAGTTTATACACAGTAAAATACTAGTAAATGTATAGAGTTTGGAAGAAACAATGAAAAACTGTAAACTTCCCACAGTTCCCTGCATGATACTTTATTCTATTTTGTTTAAATAATTATGTTTTTTTTTTTTTTTTTATCAATTATGTACATTTTGGGTTTTATGTTGTATCTTACGTTGCATTATTTTAGTGTTGTGTGTTACCATGATGGTGTTTAGTGTTAATGACCTTCTAAATACTTCAGCTTGTGGAAATGTTGTCTTCAAAATTCAATTTGGTGATTATCAGTGAATTATGTATATATTATATGTGCACAAAAACAAATCAGATCATTAAATATACAGTTTTTAGCATACATATAAGGCAAGGCAAGACAAGGCAATTTTATTTGTATAGCACATTTCATACACAATGGTAATTCAAAGTGCTTTACATAAAAAAGAATAATAAAAATAGAACATAAGGAATAGAAATAACAGTAAAAACAGAGAATTTTGCTATCTGGATGGAAGAGCTAGGAAGTCTCAAGGAGTTTGTTGTTGTTGTTGTTGTTGTTGTTGTCGTCGTCCATCAGAGTTGGATCTAAACAGATCCATTCATTAGAGCAGATCAGAATGGATCTTCCTCATCCAACAGGACTGCTACCTGTTAAGGCACTTCAAACTGATAAACATATAGTTTCAATCTCCCCTTTTGCCAAGACGCCTCAAACTGCGCCACACAGCCCTAATGCCCCTTCCGGAGATATCTTATCTATGGAACGCAGTTCAAATTTCCCCCTTTGGAAAGTGTCCTGACTGTAATCCAGAGATATCTTAACCATGCACTACAGCTCAAATTTCCCCATGGTTTGTCAAATTTTAACCTAATCAATTTCTTCCTAATTCTCCCATATAAGAACATTCCTGTATAACCTAAAATGTTGCTACAGTATTTTTGTGAAGTTCTGCCAATGGCAACAGGTGTTTTTACAATGAATTTCACACATTTATTTTTTCGGTGCACATTGTAATCAGTAAAACTTTGGTATCTTGGCAAATGTGAACACAATCTGAGACATAAATTTTACATGCACATTCTTAAATCGATTATGCTTAAGCTGACAACACACGTAAACTCGTTAAACGGTGCGAGGTCATAAATGGCTATTTTGCTCCTTTCACAAGATGTAATATAAGTCTCTGGTGTCTCCAGAATGTGTCTGTGAAGTTTCAGCTCAAAGATCATTTATTATAGCATGTCAAATTTGCCCCTATTTGGGTGAGCAAAAACACGCCGTTTTTGTGTGTGTCCCTTTAAATGCAAATGAGCTGCTGCTCCCGCCCCCTTTCCAGAAGAGGGCGGAGCTTTAACAGCTCAACAACAACAAAGCTGGAGAATCTCACGCAGCCAAAATGAGGAAAGTGTTCAGCCTTACATTGTTCAAACCGGAGTCGACACTGATGGAGAGACTCAGGAAGAAGTTACAACTTTTAGACGTTTCTGAATGGTTAGTGGATAAATTGATGTTGTTGCTGTGGCATGCAGTTTATGTAGTTGCATGTAGATTTTCATGAGATGTCCCTTTTAAGAATAATTCTGCCCATTACCTTGATTTCAGATTTAATGTAACCACTGGGAAAATTTGCTGGTTTGCATGTATTCAGGTAAAATTGGTTATTTCAATAAACTGATTTTTGGTGGTTATCAGCAGCGTACTGGTGTGCATGTAAATTTTTCTTACCTATAGGTTTCTAAGAACCTCTCCTTGAGCATAAAACAATTTTCAGTCGTGAGAATAAATATTTAAGCTATATATTTGATGCTTGTCATTTAAAAAAAAAAAAAACATCACCAGGTTTTATTTCATCTTTCGTCACAGCATAAAACAATTTCGATTTTCAATCATTCAACATGTTGTTAACGTCTCTGCTGTAGCATGTGCAGTCCGAGTCATTCGGCATTTTGACACGCAGCGAGGGTCTCTTTCAGAGCATGCCATCTGTGAGCCCACGCGGAACAAGCAGATGTCATCATGCCATCAAGCATGGCCATTAAGTATTTACGAGTCATCGGGTGTCCGTGCCAGAAGCCACCAACACGTGAGGCTGAGGTGTCAGTCGGGGTGGGTGGCTCAGCACTTTCCTTTTCTTTGATAAATGTTTGATGGATTTGGCACATGTTTATCTGACTTCATTCTTACAAGATCACCAACAGCCACGACTGTGATTTTTAGCAGTAAACACTGACCTACAATAACAATAAGCATGTTGGACGTGGACTGGTGATCAACACAATGCCACAATTATTCTTGTGTATCAACAGCTCTCATAAACTGGGGTCTTTTCTATCCCTGCTTGAGAAGGGATTACATTTGGTGGATATTATAGTTGATTATGGTCAACAACATTTCATTTAGATAAGACAGGGTTGTCCGACTGACATGCTAAACCACCAATCATTGGTTTTACGTGACATTTGGTGGGCGGGTAAAAGACTGTCATGTATCAAAAGTGGTAGAATGTCAGCATTTCTGATATAAACATGCACGGATATCTGGTTTACTCCAAAGAACAAAATTCTTGGATATCTCTAAAAGTGTTTGAAGGTATTTACCTGTTAAAGTTTGGCAAATTAAGCAAGTATTTATCACAGTTGCTCATTGTAGCAGTATCTTCAGTGTTTTTCATGTCCGCGGGTTGAAGTGACCCCAAATAACATGATATTTAGCCTCTGGAATGCAAATTTTATCAGGGGAACTCCACCAAAAATGCAGATTAACCCCCCGAAAAGCAATTTTTATCACGTAAAATGCATTTGGGCTAGTATTGAGTAGCAATTGTGCGGGTTTTGTTGTAAAAAACCTGGCAACCCCTGGATATATTGCTAACAGGCCACAATTTATCTCAGAAAGCAATTACCCAGCTAACAGGAAACGTTCTGGGAAGGTTCTCTCAAAGTTATGAACAAACGTTCTTCCAGTAACGTTAATAGAACGTTTGTTTAAAGTTATCTGGTCTTTTATAACATTCTCAAAAACATGATCTGAAACGTTTTAGTTGGACGTTCGATTAATCGTTTTTAAATGTTGCAACTTGTTTCAGAGAAAAAATTCAAAAGTAACGTTCAAATTATGTTTGCAAAATGGATTAACATTCGCATAACCAAAAAAAAAAAAAAAATGTTTTGAAAACATTTTAAAAAACTGCACATTTTGAACATTCAGAAGTATTTTCATAACTTAATGGAAACAATAGTAAAATGTGTTTTTTATTATATAGGCCCATGGTTGTCAGTGTGTTAAAATAATTATTGTGAATATTAAGCTTAATCTCAAGTATAGTTTTAAATATGCCTTAGCATATATCTCCCCTTAGTGAAAGAAACAAATAAATAAATAAACAAATATTTGTGCATCTTAAGTGCAGAACGCCTGCAATCTTTCTTCATTGTTCAAGCAGAAAAGAGATCTCATTTCAAAATCATGGTTAGAAAGATGAGTCTGGTCCATGACAGGCTTCTTTCAGTGTGGGGATACAGAGAGAAATCAGTCGCACAATTACATTGACGTCCACAAACTGCACTGCACGGGTGGCTCCATAATTGGATCCATTTTGAGGAGGTTTGAAGGGCCGCCTAGTAAAATTCACAGGCAGAAGAAAGAAATTTGCCTTTCAGTCTGTGCACATCTACCTCTTACTTCCTTGTTCGCTCCTTCCTCACTCGCAATCGTTGCTTTAGCAAAGGGAAGAACAGCAGCGGCGTTAAAAGGCTTGTCACATACAATTCACACAAAGCTGAGCAGAAATGACACCACGTCCCTCAAAACACACTCAGCCCTTAGCCTCCTGCTAACATGTAACGCTCTCCTCTCTCAGTGCTGACACTGAGGCCAGGCGGGAATCTGATGTTAAACTGACAGCGTATCAAAGACATCAGCTCACAAAGTCTTGAAAACACAGAGAATTTCATTGTATTGTTAGATGCTGCATGGATACTCTCTATATTTTCACAATGCAATAAAAAGCACATTTTCTGTTCACACTTCACAACAGCCAATTAAAAGATGCCTGGATTTTGGACCAATGAGGTTTCAGGGTGGGCGGGGCTACACAGTGCTGCTGAAATACAAACAAAAGTGCCTGACAAAACGCACCATCGCTCAGTGCTTGTTGACGTCGCTGGTTAGGACCAAAAGTCAGATATACATGGAGGATATTGCTTTTACTGCTTGTCGCTTCATTGCGCATGGTTGGGAAACTGTGTTACCTGTCAGAGAAAGAGATGAAGGAAGAAAAAGTTGGGAAAGGCAGAACTGAGACTCCACTGGGACGGTCATTCTGAGAGCTTTTTGATCTTTTTTCAGCTCCAATAAGTCCTATGAAGCAAAGACTGATGTTTAAAGCTTGAGAGAGATGCCTCAGCGTATAGCAGGCGGAAATTAGATACTAGCCTAAATTTCATCCTGTTTTTACTTTTCTGTAGTAGTTCAGAAGAGGCACAATGAAATCTCAACAGGACTGCAAGCTAAGCATTTTCGAGAAATCCAAAAGCAGCTACCAAGAGAGTGATGGAGAACAAAGCATTTTATTATTGTGCATCGTTCTTACAGTCAATTCAGAGTTTCTACACTGCCTCCATGCTAGGTAGAAATATGCAATATATGTTATTAATATATATATATATATATATATATATATATGTTTAGGGATGCACAGTATATGTACCACATTGGTTATGAACTAATATGACAGTTTTTTGTTTTTGTTGTTGTTGTTGTTGTTACATATCGTATGAGCCCATATTGAATATTTAACTGTGCATGTTCAATACCATCCATAACCATATCAGTTATCGACTAAATATGACACTTTTTTTTTTTTTAAACTCATATCGGTCCATATTGAATATTTTATTGTACATGTTTGATCCCATCTATAACCATATCGGTTATTGGCTAAATATTATACTTTTTAATGTATCATATCGGCCTATATTGAATATTTAACTGTGCATGTTCAACGCCATCTATCACCAAATTGGTTATTGACTAAATATTACACTTTTTTTAAATGTATCATATCGGCCATATTGAATATTGAATAATATTATTATATGTTATTATTATTATTATTAATATTGAATAACTGTGCATGTTCGATCCCATCTATAACTATATCGGTTATTGACTAAATATTATACTTTTTAATGTATCATATCAGCCCATATTGAATATTTAATTGTACATGTTCAACACCATCTATAACCATATCGGTTATCGACTAAATATTACACTTTTTTTAATTGTGCATGCTCATTCCAGTCTATTTTATTTTAAAAATATATTTTGTTGTCACCTAACATTCACCAAAAATATATAATATATATATATAATATTTTACTTTAAAAAAAAAAAAATAATATATATATATATATATATATATATATATATATATATATATATATATATATATATATATATATATATATATATATATATATATATATATATATATATATATATATATATATATATATATATATATATATAGCATGGAATTTTAATATCAGCCATTAATCAGTTGTCAGCCATAACATGAAAATAAGAACAGTATTTAAAAGCTTGACCTGTTGAACATGAGGAACACATTTAATGTTGCTAAAAGTTTTCATATTTGTGTGTGTTATAGGGAGAAAGAGTAAGATTGTAAATCTATGCGAGACAGACACGGTGAGTAAGCATTAGAGTTGGTGTGTATGCGCGGGTCCGTGTGTGTTGATGTTGGCTGACAGCGCTGCCAGGCTCAGTGAAGGGGCTGTTTGCGTGCGTGCTGGTGGTCAGGTTGATTAATGGGGGGGCTGTGAAGCAGGACTGTGCTGTGATTAATTGGGCTCAAGACCTCATCTGCAATGTTTGATGAGAATGAAGAGAGGAGAAACCGGCTGGGCCACACAAGTGAAGGTGCCACAGCACCCTAATGAAGCTCGGCAAAAAGTAACTGTGGGGGCTTGATTGTGTGTGTGTGTGTGTGGACGCATCCTTTCTCGATATATGTTGGGATGAAATATTACAAATACTTTTGCAATCTCAACCTCATTAGGATTCAACGTCTGTCCTAAGACCTTGGGAGACAATGACTAAAAAAACTCTCGCTTTGGCTTCAGCACTCAAATCATCGGGCTTCCATCTATATATTCCATAAAGCACTGAAAAAAAGGGTTTTCTCTAGGCCTGAAGTATTTTATTAAAGTCAAGGGTTTTTCTACTTTGTTTAAATCATGCTGTGGGGTCTCTAGCTGATTTTAGGTGACAGAAAAATATTTGCAGCTATAATGGAGAGGAGTTGATGCTCTGGTCTTGAATCCCATACGGACACACAGCTATTATCACCCAGCATGACCTAGGAATGATAAGCGTCAAAAGGCAAATCAGAGGTGAGCGCTTGAGGTCAACTGTGAAGGGGCTATTAGGTGAAATGATAACACCCGACCCACTCCGCACACCTGTTCACTTGATATTTCATACGTTTAGATACTAAAAGCTATATTAACTAGACTGCAGTAGCTATATTAGTTAGTCTTAAAGGAATAGTTCACACAAAAATTATAATTTTTGTCATCATTTACTCACCATCATGTTGTTTTGAACCACTTTTTTGACATTTAATGGGCATAAAAAAAAATCACCACCAAAAATTCCATAAAAGCAGATCATGAGCTAGTCTTCTAAAGTCATTCCTTCACTCCTTCAAAGTTATTGGTAACACTTTACATTAAGGTTCCCTTTGTTAAGAGTTATAAAGGTGTTTGTTAATGAGTAATAAGTCATTTACAAATGCATTATAAATCATTAATAATGTAGTTATAAATGCATGAATAAAAAGGGCGACTTTAATGCAATACCTGCCAAATAGTGAGATGTTTTTAACTCACATGTTATAAATGCTTAATAAATGTATTTACTAACACTAATTTTTACCCAAAACCAGATTCCTGGTTTATTTCAGCAAAAATGGACTATCAGACTATAAGACTAAAGGGTGCTTTTCTTATTAATATCTCATGACTGCCACTTTTCTTACTATGTTTCTTACCAGAAGTTTCTGTCTTGCCCATGATACTCTCCAAAAAGGTCATGATGCCTATCCACAGCAGTGTATAAAAACTGATTTCTTGTTTTTTTTTGTTTTTTTTTTAAGATGAAATCCCAACTTTATTTTGAAAATAAAACATAAGATAAGATGAGATATTAATAATGAAAAAAAAAAAAAAAAAATTCCAGTATTAGTTAACTGTGAACCGTAATGTAGGGTGGACACTTGTGAACCATTTATTCATGAGTTATAAACATTAATAACCTGTGAAAGTGAACCTTAATTTAAAGTGGAAACCTGTGAACTATTTATGGGTTAGACAGAAACTTCTGGTAAGAAACATAGTAAGAAACGTCATGAGATATTAATAAGAAAAGCACAAATACAACACCCTTCAGTATAATTATGATAGTCAATTTTTGCTGCATCATGAAAAAAAAACAGGTTTTGAGTTAAATAAATGTTAATAAATACATTTATTAAGCATTTATAACATGTGAGTTAAAAACGTCTCACTATTTGGCAGGTATTGCATTAAAGTCAACCTTTTTATTCATGCAGTTATAACTGCATAATTAATGATTTATAATGCATTTGTAAATGACTTTTAACAAACACCTTTATAAACCCTTTACAAAGGGAACCTTAATGTAAAGTGTTACCAATTTATTTACTGAAATCCTTGCACTAGTGCATATGAGTTGTGTGTTTGACTCTGTAAGTATAGACCCACTTTATTTGTATTTAAACAGTCTTTATTCTTGTACATATAGGCGCTGTATTATGCAGTGCATAAAGTATTGAATGAAAAGTGTTTCTGTTGCCAGATAAAAACATCTGAAATGTCAGTGTATGTTACAAATATTGTATTTCATCTATCTGCGATATTGTACTACTGAAATATCGGCCTCAAGGAAGCCATTAGGCTGGTTTTGGGATCACCCAACACTGATTGGACACAAAACTGGAAAAACTGTTTAGACACTCTGTCAAGCACTTGTGCAGAAAACATCAAAACTACTAGTCGACCTCAATAACTGTCGAGTCATTTTTGGATGAACTATTCCTTTAACATTTTACGTCATTTTCTAAGCCCAAAGGCACATACTGAAATTAGAGAAAAATCAGAGAGAAGTTGTTCAATGATGTATGCATCACAGGCCCTTAATATAAGATATGCTGAATGTGTAATTCTGCTGCTCCTCTAATTTAAATACGTCCCAGGAGGAGTGAATTAAGTCGTTCTTCTTTGTGCCTCTCGTTTGGTGCAGACTCGACTGCTTGGGTCATTTTTATGTGAAGACTGTTTGAGGTGAGATTACCCATGCAGACTTCTGGATTCAATTCCTTTTGAATAGACTCTGAATAATTTAACAATTGATATGTATGTATTATTTCACGCCTTCCTTTCCCTTTAATGTAGGGGTAGTAGCAGCGCTCCTCTGGGTCCCGTTCCAAAGATTCGGTGCAGAGATGTTGGGATCTGCGTCTTTAATCATGGCTCGACTGGATCTTCCACCTCAAACATCCTGGCGGCACACAAACATTGTGCTTTTTTGATGTGCAAAGCTTTGCACACACATACACTTCAATGACAGAATGAAGAAATGATTTGTGTGAGAACAATATAGTGGAGAATTTTACGCTGGTTCAGTAAATAAGCCTATTTTTCTTGCCATTCAAAGAGGTTTATACTTGTAAGCAAAACTTAAAAAATGAATCGCTCTGCTTCAGTCTGAGCCAGAATTGTTTTTGCATTTTTTCGTGTTGAATTTGGTTGTGATAACAAAAAGTTAAAATAGTTCACTATTCTTTCAAATAATGAAACACAAATTGGCTCCAAGAATATTCAAAGAAATATATCAACTATTGCGAAAGCTGAAATGAATGCATGTTTGCACAAACAAATCATTGCAGTGTCACCAAATATGCATTTGTATTTGTATGAAAGAGGAATGCATTTAAACAGCATTTGTTCATTTTTGACTGAAAATGAGATTTGTGCGTTTTTTAGGCAGCAATGAAAAATCAGCTTCCGAACATGTTTTTGGAAAATCCCATTATGCAGTCATCAGCGTAACACAGACAAAAGCCACATAAGGACTAATGAACTCTCTCTCTCTGATTCAGGGATATAAAAAAGTGATCAAAAGATTTTGATTTTGAAATATATCAACTACCACGTTTGACACATTTTTATAAACATTTGTCGAGAAAAAAATGCCTCATCTTCTTCGCTCAAAGGAGGTCTGTAATATCTGGAAAAACATTTGATCATGGATGATCATTTCTGCTGCCAGGTTCTCAGCTAACAGGAAACGTTCTCAGAACGTTGGCAAACGTTCTTCCAGTAACGTTAATAGAATGTTCGTTTAAAGTTATCTGGCCTTTACAAATTTTCTCATAATGTTTGTGCTACAATGTTATATATACATCGTTCATCAGAAATGTTTTAGTTGGACAATTCTGACTTTATATCTCAATTCTGACTTTATGTCTCAATTCTGACTTTATGTCTCATAATTGTGAGTTTATGTCTCATAATTCTGACTTTATTTCTAATAATTCTGACTTTATTTCTTGCAATTGTGTTTACATTGTGCAATTCTGACTTTATTTATTGCAATTGCGAGTTTATATCTAGCAATTCTGACTTTATTTCTCTCAATTGTTTATATCGTGCAATTCTGAATTTTCTCATAATTGTGAGTTTATGTCTCGTAATTCTGACTTTATTTCTCATAATTCTGACTTTATTTCTCGTAATTGTGAGTTTATGTCTCGTAATTCTGACTTTATATCTCATAATTCTGACTTTATTTCTCATAATTCTGACTTTATTTCTCAATTCTGACTTTATGTCTCATAATTCTGACTTTATTTCTCGTAATTGTGAGTTTATGTCTCGTAATTCTGACTTTATTTCTCATAATTCGGACTTTATTTCTCATAATTCGGACTTTATTTCTCATAATTCTGACTTTATTGTAATTGCGAGTTTATATCTAACAATTCTGACTTTATTTCTCTCAATTGTTTATATCGTGCAATTCTGAATTTTCTCGTAATTGTGAGTTTATGTCTCGTAATTCTGACTTTATTTCTCATAATTCTGACTTTATTTCTCGCCATGTGTTTTTACATTGTGAAATTCTGACTTTGTTTATTGCAATTGCGAGTTTATATCTAGCAATTCTGACTTTATTTCTCTCAAATTTGTGTTTATATCGTGCAATTCTGACTTTATGTCTCATAATTCTGACTTTATTTCTCGTAATTCTGACTTTATTTCTAATAATTCTGACTTTATTTCTTGCAATTGTGTTTACATTGTGCAATTCTGACTTTATTGCAATTGCGAGTTTATATCTAGCAATTCTGACTTTATTTCTCTGAATTGTTTATATCGTGCAATTCTGACTTTATTTCTCGCAATTGTGTTTACATTGTGCATTTCTGACTTTATTTATTGCAATTGCGAGTTTATATCTAGCAATTCTGACTTTATTTCTCTCAATTGTTTATATCGTGCAATTCTGAATTTTCTCGTAATTGTGAGTTTATGTCTCGTAATTCTGACTTTATTTCTCATAATTCTGACTTTATTTCTCATAATTCTGACTTTATTTCTCAATTCTGACTTTATGTCTCATAATTCTGACTTTATTTCTCGTAATTGTGAGTTTATGTCTCGTAATTCGGACTTTATTTCTCATAATTCGGACTTTATTTCTCATAATTCTGACTTTATTGCAATTGCGAGTTTATATCTAACAATTCTGACTTTATTTCTCTCAATTGTTTATATCGTGCAATTCTGAATTTTCTCGTAATTGTGAGTTTATGTCTCGTAATTCTGACTTTATTTCTCATAATTCGGACTTTATTTCTCATAATTCTGACTTTATTTCTCAATTCTGACTTTATGTCTCATAATTCTGACTTTATTTCTCGTAATTCTGACTTTATTGCAATTGCGAGTTTATATCTAACAATTCTGACTTTATTTCTCTCAATTGTTTATATCGTGCAATTCTGAATTTTCTCGTAATTGTGAGTTTATGTCTCGTAATTCTGACTTTATTTCTCATAATTCTGACTTTATTTCTCGCCATGTGTTTTTACATTGTGAAATTCTGACTTTGTTTATTGCAATTGCGAGTTTATATCTAGCAATTCTGACTTTATTTCTCTCAAATTTGTGTTTATATCGTGCAATTCCGACTTTATGTCTCATAATTCTGACTTTATTTCTCGTAATTCTGACTTTATTTCCAATAATTCTGACTTTATTTCTTGCAATTGTGTTTACATTGTGCTATTCTGACTTTATTGCAATTGCGAGTTTATATCTAGCAATTCTGACTTTATTTCTCTGAATTGTTTATATCGTGCAATTCTGACTTTATTTCTCGCAATTGTGTTTACATTGTGCATTTCTGACTTTATTTATTGCAATTGCGAGTTTATATCTAGCAATTCTGACTTTATTTCTCTCAATTGCGAGTTTATATCGTGCAATTCGGACTTTATTTCTCTCAAATTTGTGTTTATATCGTTCAATTCTGACTTTATTTATTGCATTTGTGAGTTTATGTCTCACAATTCTGAATTTATTTCTCGCAATTATGAGTTTATAAATCATGACTTTAGAACTTGCAATTGTGAGATGAAAAGTTGCAATTATCTTTTGAATTGTTTTATTCCGTGGCGGAAACAAGCTTCCATACAGAACGTTCAGAGAACATTCAAAAATAACATTTTCATAACTTAATGGGAACGTTAGCCAAACATCCTTAGAACATATTTTTGTTAGCTGGGTTGTTATTGAGCCAATCACCAGGGGTGCAGATGTCATGTGACTAATACAGTAAACGGCTAATAGTGCTGATGTTGATGAGCAGTTCAAGAACAAATACATTCACATCCGAAAACCCCATTAGAAAAGTCAAAATACATTAGGATTACGTTTCGCACTCTCTGCATTTCTAAACCCTGTTAACTATGAGACCTGCGTGATAAAAATAAAGAGCAAGAAACAAATTAAATACTTTGCTTACACACATAAAAAGTAATGAGGGGCTACGTGTCAAATTTAAGTACTCTGAAAACACAACTGCACTGGGAGATGTTGCTTGCCTCACTCTCTCTCTCTCTCAGGTTTTTACAGGCCTGGAAAGCCAGTAACACGCAAGCTGCTGTTTCTTCTGAATCTCAGCCTAACAGATCAAACCCAGCCCCAGCACAGAATTACCCACAAGACCCCTGCAGCGATGGACGAGGCACATGCTGCACACTAAGGGAGATAGAGACGGGGAAAAAAGTTTAAAAAGAGGGAAAGGAAAAACAAGAGGGTTCAGAACAGGCTTGGCCATAACATCATGTTCCAGCACTTGGACTGTATTAGAGTCACATGTTGTGAGTGGATTTTCAGACGGCCATCAGAGGCCAGAGAGACGCTTTATCAGCTTTCTAGAGCGATGACTTGCACAGATGCAATTTTGAATGAAAGCGATATTGTAGGCAGTCAGCCTGCTGTCTATAAATGTCAGAAAATTTGGCCTTCAAAGTGATTATGTTGTGCTCAATAGTTTCAGCTCAAATGAGGCATTGATTAAGCACCTTTTAAAAGGTCAGCAGTTTTGATTCAGAGCTAATAGTTTGCTTGCTATCGTCAAAAAAAAAAAAAAAAGTGCTCCTTTCCAAAAGAGTATTAAGATTTATTTCTCGTTTACCTGTATATGCTGCTGTACTACAATGCAGTGACAGCCTCCGCTTTGCTCAAGTGTCAAATTTTCCATTCGGGGCTGAAAAATCACTATTTCTCCATGCCAAATAAACTGGCCGGGATCTCCAGCTGATTGCAATGAGTATAATCAGAGTCTAAAATTAACTTTTGGCCACAACTGCCAACGGCGGAGGAATCTGGAACATTTATTAACTATAAATATTTTTCATCAGTTATGGAAAAAGTTTATGAAAAAAAAAAAAAAAAAAAAATCAGATCCGAAATTCTCACATCTGTTTTAGGGTACATTTACATGATAATGATGTAAACGAAAACAGAATTTTTTTTCTTTGTATAGATGACAATGCTGTCAAACCGATCCCCGTTCACTCAGATCTACTAAAACGACTAAAAACGTGGTATTCAGTCAGTAGTTGGCGATGTCACTTAATTAAGAAAGACGACGCATCCGCACACATATGCATTTTTTGCAGAGCACTCATGCCAAACGTGCATAAACACGTAATATGAATGCGCATACCATCACCGTTTTCACAGATCTGCGTTTTTATTGTTTACACGGAGATGATAACGGTCTCGTATTCAAATACATGCACTTTGAAACCCGTTTTCAAAAGTTTGCATTATCAGATGACAAAAATGATGTTGTCATTTAAATGAATGGCCAAAATGCATAAAAAGTTTTCAGTTTTTGATTGAAAATGGTGTTGTGTGCCCCTTATTCAAGTCAAAAATATTATTTAAAGGGAACCCCTGGTATTAAGACTTGTATGGCTTAATATAACGTAAATGATGTCTCTTACTGAAATATGTAGTAAAAAACCCATGAAAGATTTACGTTATTTAAAAAATCCATGACATATTTTGGCCATTTTGTTTAGGTGCACAGTGTGATCTGTCAATAACGTCAAATGATTGCACACGATCTACTGACTGTTGCTATTTTTACCGCAACACATCCCTGAATATAATATACAATGCCACATTGTGCAGCTTTTGGTTGTAATGTTCAGTCAAAGGGCAACAAAAGAAGTGATGCAAGTTTTCACTGCTTTACTGGTGATAAGAGGAGAAAAGAATGGGAAGTTGTGAAGAATGTGGACGAATAAAACTTCCTAAAGACCTAAGAAGAGAACAAAGATGCGTTCTTTAGGAAATTTTATTCTTTCACATTCTTCACAACTTCCCATTCTTTTCTTGGCTTGTGCTCTGGCTCAAATTAAAAAGGCTGATCAGGTTTTAAAAGGAACCCAGCGGGTATTAAGACTTGTATGCGTTACTAGATTACCGCTGCACCAAAGTATACAGATGAAAAAGTATCAAAGTCATCAGGGCTAAAGTGAAGAGAACAAAGACGAGGTTCTTTAGGAAGTTTTATTCATCCACATTCTTCACAACTTCACATTCTTTTCTCCTCTTATCGCTAGTCCAACAACGTCCAACCTTGAAGGAGATGAGCTCCAGCAGCAGAAGACACACCGGTGCCACTCCTGTCAGCTGAGAACAGCAAACTGAGGATACAATTCACACAGACTCACCTAAACTTTACAATAGAAGATTGGAGAAATATTGCCTGGTCTGATGAGTTTGGATTTCTGCTGCAACATTCAGATGGTCAGGTCAGAATTTGGCATGAAAAACATGGATCCGTCCTGCCTTGTATCAGCAGTTCAGGCTGCTGCTGGTGTAATGGTGTGTTATATATTTTCTTGGCACTCTTTGGGCCTTTGGGCATTGTTTAAACACCACCGCCTACCTGAGTATTGTTGCTGACCATGTCCATCCCTTTATGACCACAGTGGACCATCTTCTGATCTACTTCCAGCAGGACACACATCACAAAGCTCAAGGCATGTACATACAAAAACAAATGTGGTTGGCCCCCTTACATGTCAGTCAGAGGGTCTCGTCCTGTGGTTCTCAGCAAGATTTATTCAGTCGGGTAAATCATCCTTGGATCTTAAATCACATCTGTAGAGCTTCAGCTTCCAGAGCATCATCTGTTTTAAGCGTGAAACTGCTTTTATATATATATATATATATATAACTTCTTTTATTTGTGTACACTCAGAGTAAAAATTAAATGTTGTGCTTTTTGCATGAAGTCCAATCTGATACTCCCTCAGGAAATGAACTGTAACTTAGTAAATACTAATCACACAAAAATGAGACACATGTCTAAAGAAATGTTGAAAAGGTTTTAAATCATGCAATCCAAGTCAAGCCACCTTTATTTATATAACACTTTTTACAATGTAGATTGTGTCAAAGCAGCTTTACATTGATAACTGGTACATAATTTTTGCTGCACAGCAGCTCTTCAAGAATAGTGTCAATGCAGGCAGATCAAAGCACTGTTGAATAAATGTCAAGAATACTGTTGAATATCAAATGTCAAGTCAAACATCAAGTGTCCCCAACTAAGCAAGCCAAAGGCGACAGCAGCAAGGAACCCAAACTCCATCAGGTGACATCAGGTGGCAAACAAGTGGCAAATAGGTGTTAAAATAGGGGAAAAAAAAACCTTGCGAGAAACCAGGCTTAGTCGGGGGGCAGTTCTCCTCTGGCGAACAGTGCTTAGTTACAATCAGGTTGCTATCATAAGTCTAATAGGATCGCAACAATCAAAGCATTTATTCCAGTTCCATCCAGTTGAGGATCGTATTCATCATGCCGGTATGGACAGTCTGTTGAGGAACTGTGGCACTGGCTGTCATGTTGATGATGTCTTCACAATGGATGATCTAGTTGACTCGATCTCTGCTGATACTTCAGGGCTGCGTTGTGGTCGTGTCATGGCACCGGTCCTTGGTCTCAGCTGGATACGGCCTGGATCCGGTTGACTACGGTAACCCTCGGGATAAACAGAAAGACTAATATTAGCGTAGATGCCATTCTTCTTCTGATGTAACGAGTACATCTGGTGTTATAGGAAGTGTTCCCGATTCCAGCTGACCTAATTTATGCAGCCTAACAATCCTTTAACGGATTTGAAAAAATCCGTTAAAGATTTAAAGAGATGTGTTTTTAGTCTAGATTTAAACTGACAGAGTGTGTCTGCTTCCCGAACAATGCTAGGAAGATTGTTCCAGAGTTTAGGTGCCAAATAGGAGAAGGATCTGCCATCTGCAGTTGATTTTGATATTCTAGGTATTATCAGCTGGCCTGAATTCTGAGATCGCAATAAACGTGAAGGACTATAATGCTTTAAGAGCTCACTTAGGTACTGAGGAGTTAAACCATTTAGTGCTTTGTAAGTAATTAGCAAGATTTTAAAATCTATACGATGTTTAACAGGAAGCCAATGCAGTGATGACAGAACTGGGCTAATATTGTCATACTTCCTAGTTCTAGTAAGAACTCTAGCTGCTGCATTTTGTACGAGCTGTAGTTTATTTATCAAGCGGGAGGAACAACCACCCAGCAGAGCATTACAGTAATCTAGCCTTGAGGTCATGAACGCATGAACTAACTGTTCTGCATTTTTCATTGAGAGCATATGTCGTAGTTTAGATATATTTTTAAGATGGAAGAAAGCGGTTTTACAGATGCTAGTAACATGGCCTTCAAATGAAAGATTGGTATCAAAGAGCACACCCAGGTTCCTAACTGACGACAAAGACTTAACAGAGCAGCCATCAAGTGTTAGACAATATTCTAGATTATTGCGTGAAGAAGTTTTCGGTCCAAAAATTAGAATCTCTGTTTTTCCTGAATTTAGTAGTAGGAAGTTACTGGTCATCCAGTTTTTTTTATATCAGCTATACATTCTGTTAATTTAGCGAATTGCTGATTTTCATCAGGGCGTGAAGAAATATAGAGCTGAGTATCATCAGCGTAACAATGAAAACTAATGCCATGCTTCCTATGTTATCTCCCAAGGGTAGCATGTACAGAGTGAAAAGCAACGGTCCTAGTACTGAGCCTTGCGGTACTCCACATTTTACTTGTGATTGATATGACATCTCATCGTTTACTACTACAAACTGATAACGGTCAGATAAGTATGATTTGAACCATGCCAATGCAATTCCACTATAATGCCAACATAATTTTGCAAGTCAAATCGAAAACTAATATTCTCTGTTTATCTAATCTGTTTGAAAAGAGAGACATGTCAGTCATTCGCATCTCAGCTCATTATCCACTAATGCGGACGCTATTCAGATGCAAATTCTGAGGCAATTAATGCAACAGAGAGTGAACGCCCGCATCAGCTTGGACAAATGCATCAAAGTTAGTCAGTTTCATGTACTTTTCATCATTTCAAGATGCGGTGAGGAATAATTCTAAAAGGATTTACCTAAATGGAAGAGCATGAATGGATTCAATTCCATTTCGAGGATCAACTTGGTCAAGAAGAGGATTGTGAAAGGTAAGTTGTTGTTTTTTGTTGTTTTTTTATCCCTAAATTCTTTATTCGAATTGCGATATAGACTCATGTCTGTCAATATTAAGCCACAAAAAAAAAAAAAAAAAAAAAAAAAACTATTCAAATATGAATCCTGCATGTTCTGTGTATCTGTATGAATTATCATTGGCTTTTCCCAAAAAAATATTGCTATACTGAGATGATTGAAATATGTAATAAATACTGAAATAAAATGTGTTAGCAACATATTAACATTTATAGGCTCTATAATATAACAAAAAAAAGATACATAAAATGTCATTGCTGTCACGATCACCATCTGTTCCTGTCAGTTCCTGGACTACATTACCCACAATCCTCCCTGCCAGTCACATGTTCACTCCACACCAATCACCTGTCGCCACATACAGCCATGCACACACTCCTCACTAATCACCACACCCAGCTGCAGTACATTAACAGGACTATAAAGGACTCACACTCACACCACCAGTTTGCGAAGTCTTGATTCCTTGTGACAATTCTGAGCGTTTCTTTGTTTTCTGTCTGCCTGTGATTGATCTTGCCTGTTCCTGTTTTTTGACCCGTTGCTGCCTGTCCTGACCCTTGCCTTGTATACTGTTCTGCGAATGATATCCGCCTGTCCTGACCATTGCCTGCACCCTGATTACGATCCTGCCTGTCCCTTGCTGTTCTCGTCTGCTCCTGATTGACCCTGCCTGTACGACATTCTTAATAAAGCTTGCATTTGGATCTTACCATGACTCCCGCTTCGTTACAATTGCAATATGAATGTTTTGATTATTTCTTTTGGCCTGTTTTGGACAGATTATGAAGAGTTTACTGTAAAATAGCCTATATAGTGCCACATCAATGAAGATAGAAAACCATTATTTTAAATTGTAGTAATATTTCACAGTATTGCTGTTTTTTCTGTATTTTTGATCAAATAAATGCAGGCTTGATGAGCAGAAGAGATTTCTTTCAAAAACCTTATAAATAGTAATGTGTCAAATATTTTGACCTGTACTGTACTTAAAAATATAATAGGCCTATACAACATTTTCTTCACATGATGTGCAATAATATGTGCATGCATGAGATCACAAAAATCATGTTTTCCGTTAAGAGTGGACATTATATTAAAGGGATAGTTCACCCAAAAATGAAAATTTGATGTTTATCTGCTTACCCCCAGTGCATCCAAGATGTAGAGGACTTTTTTTCTTCAGTCGAACGCAAATTATGATTTTTAACTGCAACCGCTGCCGTCTGTCAGTCAAATAATAGCAGTAGATGGGAACTTCAACTATAACAGTAAATAAAACTTGCTTAGACAAATCAAAATTAAAACCTGCGGCTCGTGACGACACATTAATGTCCTAAGACACGAAACGATCGGTTTGTGCGAGAAACCCAACATTATTTATATAATTTTTACCTCTAATACACCACTATGTCCAACTCCGTTCAGCTTCCGGCTAGTGAGGTCTGATCGCGCTCTGACAACGGAAGTGATGTCTCGCGCTCATTGAAATATATGGGCGAGACATCACTTCCGTCATCACAACGCGTTTTTTGACCTCACTAACAGGAAGCTGAACGGAGTTGGACATAGTGGTGTATTAGAGGTAAAAATTATATAAATAATGTTGGGTTTCTCGCACAAACCGATCGTTTCGTGTCTTAGGACATTAATGTGTCGTCACGAGCCGCAGGTTTTAATTTTGATTTGTCTAAGCAAGTTTTATTTACTGTTATAGTTGAAGTTCCCATCTACTGCTATTATTTGACTGACAGACGGCAGCGGTTGCAGTTAAAAATCATAATTTGCGTTCGACTGAAGAAAAAAAGTCACCTACATCTTGGATGCACTGGGGGTAAGCACATCAAATTTTCATTTTTGGGTGAACTATCCCTTTAACGTTAATACAATAGCTGATATGATCCTGAAATCAGCATGCTCACAGAGGGTTTTTTTTCTTTTATCTCACAGATTTGAGAATTATAGTATACAGATTTTGGCCCACATTGGACTGCATGCATATGATACTGAGATCACTGACTGGAAGCAGAAAAGTTTTCTTCTTCTTCTTCTTCTTCTTCTTCTTCTTCTTCTTCTTCTTCTTCTTCTTCTTCTTCTTCTTCTTCTTCTTCTCCAGTGCAGAAACACCAAATGCCAGGTATGTGATGTTCACATATATATTTGAACATGATTTATTTCCAGGTATAACTAAAATGTGTCTTTAACTATCATGTATATAGTTAACTATATTTTAAATAAACTACAAACAGAAAAATGATATGTCTTTTGTCATTGCATTCTTTCTTAGTTGACTCAGTCACATTGCTGACTGAATGGCTCATTATGCGTCTCATTAGGGGCAGGGTCTTAATCTCCTCAGGTGTGAATCACAGCATTATTCATGAAGATTCACATATTTTCGCATACGGCCTGCATAAATAAAAAGTGTCTTAGACATTTAAAATCGATACAATGTTTTATGTGTCTGAGTAGGCAGGATAATTTTCACATCATTTTGAAGCAAAAATTATAGACTTAAATAAACAATTCCCCAAATTCTTGTGAAAAAAAAATTTTGTGTGTATTTTGAAGCCCTATTTCAGTGATTTATTTTTATAGTTTTTCCAAAAACCATGCATATACATAATTCTCTCAAAAAAACAAACGTATGTACTTGTTGCTCACATATTATCGTAGCCTATTTTGTGCTGCGTAATGAGACTTTTGTCATTAAAATGTTTATAAACAACTGATAACAATCAGTCAGGGCATGTCAAAACTACACCAGGACCCCAAATCAGCCTCAGACTCCAGAGTGTTAACTAAAACTAAAACCATAAAAAAATGACATTACTTGAAATAATTGTAGTTCTTAATAAAAGGGCATCAAATATTACCCGCATATAGGGTTAATTTCCGATCCAGTGTATTATTCCGCGACTCTTCCATTGGTGTACTCGTAACTGATTTCATCTTAAACAAACACAGACTGTGGAGTTAAAAAGGAGAGTATTCAAAAACATTAAAATGAATGTAAATGGACCAGAACCAAATCCTCAGCTATTCAGATAACCAGCCAACTGTGGGGAAAGAAAAGAGCCCAGAAAAGAGATGCAAATCACAACGTGACTTACCTGGTGGCATACAATTACCCATCATTCTCTATGGCATTATCCAACAATAACATCCCGCAAACAAACATCTCTTTGTGAGGCGTCTCATCATTAAACTAGAGGCCGGTGTGTCTGGCAGAGATTACTTGAGCGGGAGGATTTACATTGTGGTGCTGAGCTAGGCAGCATTGTCATAACGGAGTCGTTGGATTGCTCAGGTGTTGTCAGATAATTTATTTAACATGGAAATTATTCTGCTTTGAGGCAAATTTCAATTACTCTGCTCCACCGGGGGGTGAATGTAGGTTCGACGAAAATGAACATGATGCAAAGATTTAGCTCAGCTGCTGCAGCTTGATTAAAATACCACAAACAATCCGAAGGGAACGAGACATTTAAAGATCCCTTTCTCTTCCAGAGTGAGTCTGAAACCAAGACAATTGAATTATTGTTGCCAAAGACTAAACAATCTCTCTTGCTAAATAATAATTTGAGGCTTGGACAGGTTGGAGAAAAGATACTACTCGTTTTTTTAGCAGTAAGTATATTGAAAACAATCTGACCATTGGTACAAATTTGATTAGATTTGTCTGTGTGTATGTATGTATATATATGTGTGTGTGTGTGGGTGAAATAAAGTGAAATAATAAGTGACTGATAGAAATGCTCATTTTAGAAGAAAAATGTTTGTTTATTTATTGAGCGCTTTTACACAACTGACCGACAATTGACCAAAGTGCTGTACAAAATGTAAACATATAAACGAGACAATCACAACCATAACCACAAATAAAATAACAGTGAAATAAACCCCTTCAGTTTTAATACACAAATGATTCCGATACCCCATTAAATGCTAATGCAAGGAGGTCTTCCTTAAGCTTGTGTTTAAAATCACGTAGAGTGGGTGCAGATCTGAGAGAAAAAGGTAAATCATTACAAAGTTTAGGAGCTATCGCTACAAAAGCTCGATCTCCACTTCTCTGTTTAGTTCTAGGAATCATCAAAGATTCATATTTCTCAATCAATTCCACCAAATACAACGGAGCCATAGTATGCAATGAATTATAAACAAAAACTGAAATTTTAAAAATGATTCTGTAATGGATTGGTAGCCATTGTAAAAACTCAAAACTGGAGTAATATGCTCTCTCTTACGAGTGCTTGTCAAAAGCCTCGCTTTTGGGCCAGTTGTAAGTGGTTAAGCACTGATTTATTAATACCAACATATAGTGAGTTGCAGTAATCTAACCTTGTAAATACAGAAACATGAATGACTTTTTTTCAAATCACACATGAACAAAAAAGGTTTCACCTTCGCTACACTCTAAAAAATGCTGGTTTAAAAACAACCCAAGTTGGGTTGGAAATGGACAAACCCAGTGATTGGGTTGTTTTAACTCAAATGTTGGGTTAAATGTTTGCCCAACCTGCTGGGTAGTTTTATTTAACCCAACTATTGTTTGAAAATGACTATATGGCTGACTTAAAATTAATCTAAAATGAAATTAAAATGTTCATTTATTAAACATATTAATAAATGTTAATTTTCAAGTAATTTTTAAACAACAGTTGATACACATGATACACATGCATATCATCTGCATAGAAGTGAAAAGAGATTCCATGCTTACAAAAAAATTGATTCAAGGGGTAACATATGCAAAGAAAACAAAATCAGGCTGAGGATAGACCCCTGTGGAGCCCCACAAAGCAAAAATCTTGACCGACATTTACAGAAAAATGTCAGATGGCACTTAGAGGCTTTTGCATATGAAGTCTTCATATATATATACATATATATAATGACCCTGGACCACAAAACCAGTCATAAGTCACACAGGTATATTTGTAGCAATCGCCAACAATACATTGTATGGGTCAAAATTATAGATTTTTCTTTATGTCAAAAATCATTAGGGTATTACGTAAATATAATGTTCCATGAAGATATTTTGTAAATGTCCTACTGTAAATATATCAAAAAAAATTTTTTTTGAGAGGATATGCATTGCTAAAGACTTCATTTGGACAACTTTAAAGGTGATTTTCTCAATATTAAGATTTTTTTGCACTCTCAGATTTTCAAATAGTTGTATCTCAGCCAAATACTGTCTCAATTTTTTTTTTTTTTTTTAATTACCCTTATGACTGGTTTTGCGGTCCAGGGTCATATATATATAATATATATATAGGTTCCATTGTGGGGGATGTTTTTTAATCTTTATAAACACACAAATAATCATGATTTTCACTGACAAAGTAAGCAACATACACCACACTCGGCAGTATAGTGATAACCAGAGAAGAAACCTTCACGCATGCTTCAATGCTACACAATCACACTGTATTTGAAGGGAAGACGTGCATGTGTAAATTCTGCTCGACTCGATGCAAGTAAAGCGTGCCCTGGTCACATGACTGCTCTGATCTGAAGAAAGCGGTTTGTGCACGATGGTTTATTGGAGTTTAATTCCTGTTCTAGCGTGTCCTTGAGCAGTCCTGTCTTTCCTTAACGCTCTCTTCCTATCTGTGCTTTAATGAAGTTTCTCTCCTCCGTGGGAGAGGTAATTAATGGAATGGAGCGGATGAAGAAGAGTCGTGCTGGAGTCTTAAATTACAATTTGCACTTCAAACCGGCTTCTCCCTTAACCCACAGTATTTGCATATGACAAGACAAAAGGTGCATCAATGTCAGGCCGAAGACTCTGAAGACTCGTCTCTAAACACAGTCTCTGGCTGCTTGCTGTGAGCCGCAGAGGCCCAGATCGCTCGCTTCCTCTCTCTCGCTGTCTGATAGAAGAGAGACGGGATGACAGACAGTTAAGAAATGCTGCACTCTGAAATGAGTTTATTGAGCGTCAAAGAGCTGCCGTTTTTGCCTGTGGACAAATGAAGGTGTGATTTACATTAATAAAGACTTCAATTTATTCAGCCTTTAAAATGGATTGGTATTTTCAGCAGAAAGCTCCATGATTATCTTCTGTAGACCCCATGACTCCAGCACAGGGATGGAGATGGACCGTGACCAGACACCGCTCTGGCCTTTCATCGGTGCAAAAAACCCATTGATCTCAGAAAAACACAAAAAGTTAATAGTGAGGTAAGTTTAAAATGAGAAATACTGTAAAGTCATATTTTAAGACAAACTCGCTCTTGCTATAAAGTAGAAATCACAAGAGATAAAGATCATACTGTTTTCGTTTATCATTTATCACTGGAAACTGGCTTCAATAGGAATCGTGTTTCTCCAGATTTTTTTTTTTTTTTTTTTTGAGTACTATTATGTAGTATTAAAGTGCCCCAATTATGCTATTTTACCTAATTTTGTTTTAAAGGTCTCCTACAATGGTTTTACAAGCATTCGAGTTCAAAAACACTAATTCTCTCATAATATCCACTGCAGCATCAGCTCTTTTCTCTCAGTGTCTGAAACGCTTCGATCAAGGATTTGGTTTCTCTAAACCCGCCTTTCTGAGAGCTGCTCTGCTCTGATTGGTCAGATGGCCCAGTCTGCTGTGATTGGTCAGAAACCAAACACTCATTATCATATCTGAATCTCAGCTCTTGATTCACAGTGATACGAACAGTAACGATGGCGTCAGTTTTACAGTATCAATCTCTTTGGCAGCAGAAAACAGCGTCTTCTCGACGCGAACAAACTATTCCAGTGTCAGAAACAACTACAGTGATTGAGGGCGGGGCAAAGAGACTGTTCAGCCAATGAAGTCCAGAAGCTGCCATTATGCAAATTTGTTCCAAACCTACAATTTTCTGAGAAATCAAATGTGTTTGCTAGTAAAAAGAGCCCTTCACAAACCACAGTGAAAAATCTATCAAAGATGTAAACAGATTCATCTAAATCATATATTGTATTCAGTGCCTAAAATTAAAACAGACAGCTTGATTAATACATTAATGCAAACATTAAATGAATAAAACTATGCATTACAGCTAAAAGTTTAATTTGTTGAACAGTAAGATATTCAAAAAAGGCCTTTTATTCTTAGGAGCGCCGAACCAAAACAACACTATTTACTCTGAAGTTGTAAAGCGTTTAAAGTGTAAACTTTCATCCAAAGCTTGTTCCTGCGTCAATCTAGATCATCAGTCCGAATGGGGCAAAACAGTTGTTGCAACTCATGCATAATTTATGTTATCGTCGTCCTTGGAAGAAAGCATTAAAGGTTTGGATAGTTAGAAAATCATCCTGCTGTGCCATGAAATGATAAATATTTCACACTCGCAGTCTTTCATTGTAAATCCGTGGCTCTCCTTCACTTTAAAGAGGAAAAACAGCACTGATTTAAATGTTAGATGACTGGAAAGAGGATTGAAATTCAGAAGTCATTAAAGATTGCAATCACAACACAGTAGTTACAAACTCACATGCATCATTTTTTTTCTCTGCTGGTGGATTACACACACACACACACACACACACACACACACACCCCTCAAAAGAAAGTTAATAAATAAATAAATATTCCATGAACTGATGGAAGTCACTGAAGTAATTAGACACTTGCTTTAATGAGCTTTTGCAGTTATATTCCTGTTTATCCAGTAATTAAGTGTAACAATCTTGTGTTATTATCTTTCCTATTTGTTTGTGCATGAAAATTGGGGATGATTCAGAACAATAGCACATAATTATTTTTAATTAACTGAAAACAATTGCTGAGAGGTATTGCAGGCATAGGATGGAAAGGTTAGCGGTAGAACAGCTATTTTAAGTTTTGTTTTTTGTTTTTTAAAAAAAGGAACTGTCTTTGCATAATAATAAGAGGAAATATTAACATCATCACCACTGTGCACAGTAGTAGTGGTAGTAGCACAAATAGTTCATGGCACAATCTGCACTGCAATGAGAGAGACGAGCGACTGCAGCACACACCGCCTCGTTCTTCTGTTCAGTCTGTTCACATGACACCATTTAATTCACCTCTATGAATTGCATATTCACTCAAATGACATTTCAGCCTTGTTTAGCTGCGGGAACACATTGTGAAATGAAATAGTAAAGTGCTCATCATCGACCAGGTCTTTCTTATACTCAGTGTTTTTCAAAAGACTATAGATTATATGGTCATAAATACAAGGAGCAGCTGGTTTCACCCTTAGGAAAGCGAGCAAACAGTTCTGTTACACACTGTTAATGAGCGGGTTCATCTACAATAGTTCGTAAAGAAAAGCATTTTCAATAATCAAAATTAAATAAACATTAATATATATATATATATATAGGCATTACATTATGACCACCTTCCTAATATTGCTGCCAAAACAGCCCTGACCCGTCGAGGCATGGACTCCTCTAGACCCCTGAAGGTGTGCTGTGGTATCTGGACCAAGATGTTCGCAGCAGATCTTTTAAGTCCTGTAAGCTGTGAGGTGGATCCTCCATGGATCGGACTTGTTTGTTCAGCACATCCCACAGATGCTCGATTGAACCACACTGGCCAGCCTTCGCTCCCCACGTGCATCAATGAGCCTCGGCCGCCCATGACCCTGTCTCCGGTTCACCACTGTTCCTTCCTTGGAGCACTTTTGATAGATACTGACCACTGCAGACCGGGAACACCCCACAAGAGCTGCAGTTTTGGAGATGCTCTGATCCAGTCGTCTAGCATCACAATTTGGTCCTTGTCAAACTCACTCAAATCCTTACGCTTGCCACTTTTTCCTGCTTCTAACACATCAACTTTGAGGACAAAATGTTCACTTGCTGCCTAATAAATCCACCCACTAACAGGTGCCGTGATGAAGAGTGTGTTATTTTGAGTTTTCTTTTGCTTATACTTTGTGTAGTGCTGTCTAATCGATTAATTGTGATTAATTGCATCTAACATAAAAGTTTTTATTACATAATGTGTGTGTGCATATTATTATATTTATATATGTTTTATATATGTGTGTGTATATACATTATGTAAATACAAACTTTTATGTTAGATGCAATTAATCACAATTAAAGGAACACTCCACTTTTTTTGAAAATAGGCTCATTTTCCAACTCCCCTAGAGTTAAACAGTTGAGTTTTACCGTTTTCAAATCCATTCAGTCGATCTCCGGTTCTGGCGGTACCACTTTTAGCATAGCTTAGCATAGTTCATTGAATCTGATTAGACCGTTAGCATCGCGCTTAAAAATGACCAAAGAGTTTTGATATTTTTCCTATTTAAAACTTGACTCTTCTTTAGTTAAATCGTGTACTAAGACCGACAGAAAATGAAAAGTTGCGATTTTCTAGGCTGATATGGCTAGGAACTATACTCTCATTCAGGCGTAATAATCAAGGAACTTTGCTACCGTATCATGGCTGCAGCAGTGCAATGATATTACGCAGCGTCTGTGAGCCCCTGCTTGCACAGGGAACGTGCCTTGCAACCATGGAGACGTTTGTGAGAGACGCTGCGTAATATCATTGCACTGCTGCAGCCATGATACTAATTAGATTCAATGAACTATGCTAAGCTATGCTAAAAGTGGTACCGCCAGAACCGGAGATCGGCTGAATGGATTCGAAAACGGTAAAACTCAACTGTTTAACTCTAGGGGAGTTGGAAAATGAACCTATTTTCAAAAAAAAGTGGAGTGTTCCTTTAATCGATTTGACAGCACTACACACAGTATATATGTAAAATAACTTTATACACACACACACACACATATATATACAAAAAAAATATATACAAAAGGACAAAAACACACCAAAATTACTAAAACTTAACAAAAATTAAAATGAAAACTGAAAATGTAAAAATATATATTTCAATATATTAAAAAATAGTAATATAACACAATCACACACACAAAAGAAAATAGCCAAGAAAATCATAACGGTAATCAGAATTTAATCAGTCCAAAATTAATATCCACAGAT